>NC_086104.1:108025701-108375918 GCF_963921235.1 Mobula hypostoma
TGCAAAGCGTCACTTAGAAGATACTGTAAAGGTGTGGAAGGAGGTCTTGTGGTTGGATGAGACTAAAGTGGAACAGTTGGCCTCAACACTAAGCATTACGTGCAGCATAAATCTAATGTAAAGTATGGTGGAGGTAGCATTATGCTCTAGGGATGCTTTTCAGCGGCAAGGACTGGAAGTCCGGTCATGATTGACGAGAAGATGGGAGCTGCTAAATAGAGAGAGATCTTGGATAAAAACCTGTAGCCTCTGCCAGAAATCTTAAACTGGGGAGGAAGTCTGCTTTTCAGCAGGTTGACCCAAAGCACACTGCCAGAGCAACCGTGGAGTGGCTTCAGATAAAAAAACTTGATGTCCTTGAGTGGCCCAGTCAGAGTCCTGATCTTAACCTGATCAAACATCTCTGGCAAGACCTCAATATTGCTGTCCACCACCATTTCCCAACTAACCTGGCACAGCTTGAGCAATTTTCCAAGGTGGAATGGGAAAACCTTGCTCTATCACATTGTGCAAAGTTAGTAGAGACTTATCCAAAAAGACTACTGACTATATTTGGTGAGAGAGTTGGTTCAACTAAGTACAGAGCAAAAGGGGTTGAATATTTTTGAACTGTTGACATTACAGCTTTTGAAATATTAGTTTCTCATGCTTTACAGTTTCCCCTGTTTTTTTGGACTCTACTGTGAAAAAGGAGTATATGATTCACCAATAAAAATGTTCACTTAAATTGATGAAAATCCCTGGTTGTAGTACCCATTTATGTGAACAAAGGGTTGGGGGCTGGATACTTTTACAAGGCACTGTATATCAAACCGCCTCTATGCGTTTTCTGGTCTCCATTCTTTTTGGACAACAGACCACACCAGTTCCTCTGCCCTATCACTTTCCTCCGGTTCTCACCCTCAACGATTTCTCTTTCAATTCTCAATTTCTCCAAATCCAAGGTATGGCCGTGTGCACTCACTATGTCTGTCTCCTTATGGGCTCCATGGGAAAGTCCATGTTGTAAGCCTGCACTGGTCACGCTCCCCAACCCTTCCTCCTCTACTCTGACAAATGCATTGGTGCTACTGCATGCACTCATGTTCAGCTTGACCATTTCATCAACCTTGCCTCCAGCTTCCACCCTGCCCTCTATTTTACTTAGTCCACCTCTGACACCCCTCTCCCTTTTCTCAAGCTCTCTACTCCATTCCCAGAGATTTCCATTTGAGAGTTTTAGTTACTGCCCTGTTTGGCCTAGCGTTTATTGTTTTCTTTTCCCTTTGAACGCAGTTTGCATTAAAGTCGGTGAACTATCGACCCACTTCAGTGTCTCTCGCTCCGCACTTGGGCTATATCCGAACCTGGTGACGCAGGTCAATGGATCAATTTAATATCAAAGTGTGTATACAGTATACAACCGGAAATCCTGACTCTCTGTATTCATCCACGTAACAGAACAACCCCGTAGAATGAATGACAGAAAACATTAGAACCCCAGAAACCTCCCCTACCCTCCCACACACCTGCTCCAGCAAAAATATCAACCCCACCACCTGCCCCAGCAAAATCATCCACCCCTCCACCTGCCCCAGCAAAATCATCAACCCCGCCACCTGCCCCAGCAAAATCATCCACCCCTCCACCTGCCCCAGCAAAATCATCCACCCCCCCACCTGCCCCAGCAAAATCATCCACCCCCCCACCTACTACAGCAAAAACATCAACCCCCACCAAAGGCTCCAGCAAAATCATCACCCCCCCACCTGCTCCAGCAAAAACATCAACCCTCCACCTGCTCCAGCAAAATCATCAACGCCCACCACCTGCTCCAGCAAAATCATCAACCCCTCCACCTCCCCAGCAAAAATATCAACCCCCCACCTGCCACAGCAAAATCATCAACCCCCCCACCTACTACAGCAAAAACATCAACCCCCACCAAAGGCTCCAGCAAAATCATCACCCCCCCACCTGCTCCAGCAAAAACATCAACCCTCCACCTGCTCCAGCAAAATCATCAACGCCCACCACCTGCTCCAGCAAAATCATCAACCCCTCCACCTCCCCAGCAAAAATATCAACCCCCCACCTGCCACAGCAAAATCATCAACCCCCCCACCTACTACAGCAAAAACATCAACCCCCACCAAAGGCTCCAGCAAAATCATCACCCCCCCACCTGCTCCAGCAAAAACATCAACCCTCCACCTGCTCCAGCAAAATCATCAACGCCCACCACCTGCTCCAGCAAAATCATCAACCCCTCCACCTCCCCAGCAAAAATATCAACCCCCCACCTGCCACAGCAAAATCATCAACCCCCCCACCTGCTCCAGCAAAATCATCAACCCCCACCACCTGCTCCAACAAAAACATCAAACCCCACCTACTCCAGCAAAAACATCAACCCCCACCTACTCCAGCAAAATCATCCACCCTCCACCTGCTCCAGCAAAATCATCAACCCCCACCACCTGCTCCAGCAAAATCATCAACCCCTCCACCTCCCCAGCAAAAATCATCACCACCGCCACCTGCTCCAGCAAAATCATCCACCCCCCCACCTGCTACAGCAAAAACATCAACCCGCACCTACTCCAGCAAAATCATCCACCCCCCCACCTGCTCCAGCAAAATCATCAACCCCCACCACCTGCTCCAGCAAAATCATCCACCCCCCCACCTGCTCCAGCAAAATCATCAACCCCCACCAACGGCTCCAGCAAAATCATCATCCCCCCCACCTGCTCCAGCAAAATCATCAACCCGCACCTACTCCAGCAAAATCATCAACGCCCACCACCTGCTCCAACAAAAACATCAAACCCCACCTACTCCAGCAAAAACATCAACCCCCACCTACTCCAGCAAAATCATCCACCCTCCACCTGCTCCAGCAAAATCATCAACCCCTCCACCGCCCCAGCAAAAATATCAACCCCCCACCTGCCCCAGAAAAATCATCAACTCCCACCTACTCCAGCAAAACCATCCACCTGCCACCTGCCCCAGCAAAATCATCAACCCCCCCACCTACTCCAGCAAAATCATCCACCCCCCCACCTGCCCCAGCAAAATCATCAACTCCCACCTACTCCAGCAAAATCATCAACACCCCCACCTGCCCCAACAAAATCATCAATCCCCCCACCTGCCCCAGCAAAATCATCAACCCCCCACCTGCTCCAGCAAAATCATCAACCCCCACCACCTGCTCCAGCAAAGTCATCAACACCCTGACCTGCTCCAGCAAAATCATCAACCCCCCCACCTGCCCCAGCAAAATCATCAACCCCCCCACCTGCTCCAGCAAAATCATCAACCCCCTCACCTGCCCCAGCAAAAGCATCAAACCCCACCACCTGCTCCAGCAAAATCATCAACCCCCTCACCTGCCCCAGCAAAATCATCAACACCCTGACCTGCTCCAGCAAAATCATCAACCCCCCCACCTGCCCCAGCAAAATCATCAACCCCCCCACCTGCTCCAGCAAAATCATCAACCCCCACCTGCTCCAGCAAAAACATCACCCCCCCACCTGCTCCAGCAAAATCATCAACCCCCACCTGCTCCAGCAAAATCAACCCCCCCACCTGCTCCAGCAAAATCATCACCACCGCCACCTGCTCCAGCAAAATCATCAACCCCCCCACCTGCTCCAGCAAAATCATTACCACCGCCACCTGCTCCAGCAAAAACATCAACCCCCACCACCCGCTCCAACAAAAACATCAACCCTCCCACCTGCTCCAGCAAAATCATCCACCCTCCACCTCCCCAGCAAAAATATCAACCCCCCACCTGCCCCAACAAAATCATCAATCCCCCCACCTGCCCCAGCAAAATCATCAACCCCCACCACCTGCTCCAGCAAAATTATCAACCCCCCCACCTGCTCCAGCAAAATCATCCACCCCCCCACCTGCTCCAGCAAAATCATCAACCCCCACCACCTGCTCCAGCAAAATCATCAACCCCCATCACCTCCCCAGCAAAAATATCAAACCCCCACCTGCCACAGCAAAATCATCCACCCCCCCACCTGCTCCAGCAAAATCATCCACCCCCCACCTGCCCCAACAAAATCATCAATCCCCCCACCTACTCCAGCAAAATCATCAACCCCCCACCTGCCCCAACAAAATCATCAATCCCCCCACCTGCCCCAGCAAAATCATCAATCCCCCCACCTGCCCCAGCAAAATCATCAACCCCCACCACCTGCTCCAACAAAATCATCAACCCCCACCATCTGCCCCAGCAAAATCATCAACCCCCACCACCTGCTCCAGCAAAGTCATCAACCCCCCAACCTGCTCCAGCAAAAACATCAACCCCCCTCACCTGCCCCAGCAAAATCATCAACACCCTGACCTGCTCCAGCAAAATCATCAACCCCCCCACCTACTCCAGCAAAATCATCCACCCCGCCACCTGCCACAGCAAAATCATCAACCCCCACCTACTCCAGCAAAATCATCAACCCCCCCACCTGCCCCAACAAAATCATCAATCCCTCCACCTGCCCCAACAAAATCATCAATCCCCCCACCTGCCCCAGCAAAATCATCAACCCCCCCCACCTGCTCCAGCAAAATCATCGGCCCCCCACCACCTGTTCCAACAAAAACATCAAACCCCACCTGCTCCAGCAAAAACATCAACCCCTCCACCTCCCCAGCAAAAATATCAACCCCCCACCTGCCACAGCAAAATCATCAACCCCCCCCACCTGCTCCAGCAAAATCATCCACCCCCCCACCTGTCCCAGCAAAATCATCAACCCCCCCACCTACTCCAGCAAAATCATCCACCCTCCACCTCCCCAGCAAAAATATCAACCCCCCACCTGCCACAGCAAAATTATCAACCCCCCCACCAGTCCAGCAAAATCATCAACCCCCCACCTGCTCCAGCAAAATCATCCACCCCCCCACCTGCCCCAGCAAAATCATCAATCCCCCCACCTGCCCCAGCAAAATCATCAACCCCCCCACCTACTCCAGCAAAATCATCCACCCGCCACCTGCCCCAGCAAAATCATGAACCCCCCCACCTACTCCAGCAAAATCATCCACCCCTCACCTGCCCCAGCAAAATCATCAACCCCCCACCTACTCCAGCAAAATCATCCACCCCCCACCTGCCCCAGCAAAATCATCAACCCCCACCTACTCCAGCAAAATCATCAACTCCCCACCCGCCCCAACAAAATCATCAATCCCCCCACCTGCCCCAGCAAAATCATCAACCCCCACCACCTGCTCCAACAAAATCATCAACCCCCACCATCTGCCCCAGCAAAATCGTCAACCCCCACCACCTGCTCCAGCAAAATCATCAACCCCCACCTACTCCAGCAAAATCATCAACCCCCCCACCTGCCCCAACAAAATCATCAATCCCCCCACCTGCCCCAACAAAATCATCAATCCCCCCACCTGCCCCAGCAAAATCATCAACCCCCACCACCTGCTCCAACAAAATCATCAACCCCCCCACCTGCCCCAGCAAAATCATCAACCCCTCCACCTGCTCCAGCAAAATCATCAACCCCCCACCTGCTCCAGCAAAAGCATCAAACCCCACCTGCTCCAGCAAAATCATCAAACCCCCCACCTGCTCCAGCAAAATCATCAACCCCCCCACCTGCTCCAGCAAAAACATCAACCCACCCACCTGCTCCAGCAAAATCATCAACCCCCCACCTGCTCCAGCAAAATCATCACCACTCCCACCTGCTCCAGCAAAAACATCAACCCCCACCACCTGTTCCAACAAAAACATCAAACCCCACCTGCCCCAGCAAAATCATCCACCCCCCCACCTGCTCCAGCAAAATCATCCACCCCCCCACCTGCCCCAGCAAAATCATCAATCCCCCCACCTGCTCCAGCAAAATCAACCCCCCACCTGCTCCAGCAAAATCATCAACCCCCCTCACCTGCCCCAGCAAAATCATCAACACCCCGACCTGCTCCAGCAAAATCATCAACCCCCCACCTCCTCCAGCAAAAACATCAACCCCCCACCTGCTCAAGCAAAATCATCAACCCCCCCACCTGCTCCAGCAAAAACATCAACCCCCCACCTGCTCCAGCAAAAACATCAACCCCCCACCTGCTCCAGCAAAATCATCCACCCCCCCACCTGCCCCAGCAAAATCATCAATCCCCCCACCTGCTCCAGCAAAATCAACCCCCCCACCTGCTTCAGCAAAATCATCAACCCCCCTCACCTGCCCCAGCAAAATCATCAACACCCCGACCTGCTCCAGCAAAATCATCAACCCCCCACCTCCTCCAGCAAAAACATCAACCTCCCACCTGCTCAAGCAAAATGATCAACCCCCCTACCTGCTCCAGCAAAAACATCAACCCCCCACCTGCTCCAGCAAAAACATCAACCCCCCACCTGCTCCAGCAAAATCATCCACCCCCCACCTGCCCCAGCAAAATCATCAATCCCCCCACCTGCTCCAGCAAAATCAACCCCCCACCTGCTCCAGCAAAATCATCAACCCCCCCACCTGCTCCAGCAAAAACATC
This sequence comes from Mobula hypostoma, assembly GCF_963921235.1. Taxonomy (NCBI): domain Eukaryota; kingdom Metazoa; phylum Chordata; class Chondrichthyes; order Myliobatiformes; family Myliobatidae; genus Mobula; species Mobula hypostoma. The sequence goes on from NC_086104.1 coordinate 108,032,236, forward strand.
AACACCCCACCTGCTCCAGCAAAAACATCAACCCCCACCTCCTCCAGCAAAATCATCACCCCCACACCTGCTCCAGCAAAATCATCAACCCCCCCACCTGCTATAGAAAAAACATCAACCCCCACCTTCTCCTGAAAAATCATTACCCCCACCAGCCCCAGCAAAAACATCAACCCCCCACCTGCCCCAGCAAAATCATCCACCCCCCCACCTGCTCCACCAAAATCATCAACCCCCACCACCTGCTCCAAAAAAATCATCAACCCCTCCACCTGCTCCAAAAAAATCATCAACCCCTCCACCTGCTCCAAAAAAACATCAACCCTGCACCTGCCCCAGCAAAATCATCAACCCCCCCCACCTGCTCCAGCAAAATCATCACCCCCCCCACCTGCTCCAGCAAAATCATCGGCCCCCCACCTCCTCCAGCAAAAACATCAACACCCCCACCTGCTCCAGCAAAATCATCAACCCCCCACCTCCTCCAGCAAAAACATCAACCCCCCACCTGCTCCAGCAAAAACATCACCCCCCCACCTGCTCCAGTGAAAACATGAACTCCCACCTGCTCCAGCAAAATCATCGCCCCCCACCTCCTCCAGCAAAAACATCAACCCCCCCCACCTGCTCCAGCAAAATCATCAACCCCCCCACCTCTTCCAGCAAAATCATCAACCCCCCCACCTGCTCCAGCAAAAACATCAACCCCCACCACCTGCTCCAGCAAAATCAACCCCCCCCACCTGCTCCAGCAAAATCATCAACCCCCCCACCTGCTCCAGCAAAAACATCAACCCCCCACCTGCTCCAGCAAAATCATCAATCCCCCCACCTGCTCCAGCAAAAACATCAACCCCCACCACCTGCTCCAGCAAAATCATCAATCCCCCCACCTCCTCCAGCAAAATCATCAACCCCCCCCACCTGCTCCAGCAAAATCATCAATCCCCCCACCTCCTCCAGCAAAATCATCACCCCCACACCTGCTCCAGCAAAATCATCAACCCCCCCACCTGCTATAGAAAAAACATCAACCCCCACCTTCTCCTGAAAAATCATTACCCCCACCAGCCCCAGCAAAAACATCAACCCCCCACCTGCCCCAGCAAAATCATCCACCCCCCCACCTGCCCCAGCAAAATCATCAACCCCCCCCACCTGCTCCACCAAAATTATCAACCCCCACCACCTGCTCCAAAAAAATCATCAACCCCTCCACCTGCTCCAAAAAAACATCAACCCTGCACCTGCCCCAGCAAAATCATCAACCCCCCCACCTGCTCCAGCAAAATCATCACCCCCCCCACCTGCTCCAGCAAAATCATCGGCCCCCCACCTCCTCCAGCAAAAACATCAACACCCCCACCTGCTCCAGCAAAATCATCAACCCCCCACCTCCTCCAGCAAAAACATCAACCCCCCCACCTGCTCCAGCAAAAACATCACCCCCCCACCTGCTCCAGTGAAAACATGAACTCCCACCTGCTCCAGCAAAATCATCGCCCCCCCCACCTCCTCCAGCAAAAACATCAACCCCCCCACCTGCTCCAGCAAAATCATCAACCCCCCCACCTGCTCCAGCAAAAACATCAACCCCCCCACCTCCTCCAGCAAAATCATCAACCCCCCACCTGCTCCAGCAAAAACATCAACCCCCCCACCTGCCCCAGCAAAATCATCACCCCCCAACTGCTCCAGCAAAAATATCAACCCCCCCACCTGCTCAAGCAAAATCATCAACCCCCCACCTGCTCCAGCAAAATCATCACCCCCCCACCTGCTCCAGCAAAAACATCAACCCCCCACCTGATCCAGCAAAATCATCAACCCCCCCACCTGCCCCAGCAAAATCATCAATCCCCCCACCTGCCCCAGCAAAATCATCAAGCCCCACCTGCTCCAGCAAAATCATCAATCCCCCCACCTGCTCCAGCAAAATCATCAACCCCCCCCACCTGCTCCAGAAAAAACATCAACACCCCACCTGCTCCAGCAAAATCATCATCCCCCACCTGCTCCAGCAAAATCATCCACCCCCCACCTGATCCAGCAAAATCATCAACCCACCACCTCTTCCAGCAAAATCATCAACCCCCCCACCTGCTCCAGCAAAAACATCAACCCCCACCACCTGCTCCAGCAAAATCATCAACCCTCCACCTGCTCCAGCAAAATCATCAACCCCCCCACCTGCTCCAGCAAAATCATCACCACCCCCACCTGCTCCAGCAAAAACATCAACCCCCCCCACCTGCTCCAGCAAAATTGTCAACCCCCCCCCCACCTGCCCCAGCAAAATCATCAACCCCCCCACCTGCTCCAGCAAAATCATCACCACCCCAACTGCTCCGGCAAAAACATCAACCCCCCCACCTGCCCCAGCAAAAACATCAACCCACCACCTCCTCCAGCAAAATCATCAACCCCCCCCATCCACCCACCATGCAAGCAACAGCAAAGAGACCACGATCTAGAGTCCATCAAAAACCACTGTCCATCCCAACACTTCAACACCTCAGACAGATTCTCTCTCTCACGAGCAAGGGAGGGAGAGATAGTGCTCTTTCAGCAATGAGAGGGGGAACTTGCGGTGCACAGTTTTGATGTTACAATCTGTCTTATTGCTTGTCCAAGTTCCCCAACTCACAGACCTACAGACAAGAGAGAGAGTGAGGGAAAGAGACAGGAGAGAGGAGAGAAGAGAGAGAGAGAGCGAGGGTGAGAGAAGGGAGGAGAGAAGAGAGGGAGGCAGTGAGAGAGAGAAGAAAGAAAAAGAAAATGAACCCATCGCCCGTGGAGAACTGTAGTTTGGCTGCAGCTGTAGATCACGGACTCTGACAGGATCCCAGCCACCTTGAAAAGAATGGAAAAACATGAAAAGAAGAATAAGAATAAACGGTTTCACAGATGAACTAGAAGGAGTCGACTGGGTTTGCAAGAACCTCTGGCACCATCTTTAGCTCCTCCCACTCCTACCTGCCCCATGATTAGGCTAGATCTAAATCAGGGGGATTGCTGGACGGTGTGGCTTGAAGGCCCAGAAAGACCTGTTCTGTGCTGTATCTCAATAAAAATTAATCAATCAATGAATGGTCCATATATAGATTCCTACATTCACCCATGATCAGTGTGGTTCCATTCACCAGGACATTCTACCTCCTGCCTTAAACAGCTGCATGTCCTGGTCATCATTTCCCCATTAACTCTACTCACAAATTACTCCAACACACGGGTTCCCAACCTGGAGTCCATGGTCTCCTCATTAATGGTGGGGGTCCACGGCATAAAAAGAGTTGGAAACCCCTGCAGTGAAGTAGCTTTTCAAATGACTTGTGACGGAAAGTATTTTTCACCAACTGCTACTCATCAGTGAAGCCAGATATGAGTTGCTTTTGACACTGATTTTTCTTTTGGCCTGAATTTTGTTTCACATGTAATTTCCTCAGTGAACGTTTTAGGAATGTTCCTTTAACTTGTGTCAGATCTCATCCCTCCATGGGTATTTTATTCAAAAACCCAGGTTGCAAGTTCTGTATGGTTCTGGTGTCCATCGTTTTTGAACACCTCCTTCGTCCATCTGTAATTTACCCGCTTGGAGTGTATGTGGTGTCCAGGGAGGGGTAGCACCTCTGGTGAAGGGGTTTGTTGGGTCCATTTTGGGACAGCTCACTCACCTTTGGGCCCAACTGGACCCTCAGCTCTCATTTGTGGCTCCAAGTAGCTGTTGGCATGTGACAGTGGCCACACCCCAGTACACTGCTTCGACAGGTGGGCTAAACCAGGAGAGAGTAGCTGGCGGGTCTCATATTCCAGTGAGATAGGAACATACCTGTCCTAGCACGCGAGCCCAGCTCCGGCGGACTGGGCAGATGTGATCTACAGCACGACAAGGCAGAGAGGATGTCATGGTCATCCACTGCAGCCAAGGAAGACCCCAGTTTGTGACGCTGGACCCAGATTCCTGAGGTTGAGAGAGTGGAACTGCCCAAAGCAGTGACTTTTCCATTTTACAAACTCTCCCACACAGGTTTCCCAGCATTATCAGACACGACAGTAAACCACCAATCTACCCGCCAATGATTTTATTAACCACATTAAGTTCCTCTTTTTTCAAACCTAACATTTCATTGCCATATGTTGATGATTTTATTAACCACATTAAGTTCCTCTTTTTTCAAACCTAACATTTCATTACCATATGTTGATCTATGTCAGATATGTGTTCTGTAATTAATTATTTATTAAATCTGGTTTTATTGCTTTTGAATAAATTGAGAATGACCTGTTCTGGTACCTATTACTCCAGGAAACCGCCTTAAGTTCACTTGAGAATATTCATCACTTGAATCATTTTGCTTTTTTCAATCTGTCTTGATTTGGTTTGATTTTGATACGAGTCCTGACAAATCTCCGAATCAGTAGATTTTGCCACATCATTGTCACCTTTCCAGTGTCTCTGTCCTGTTTATAAAACACAGACAGATAGGTAATAGGTTCTTCAGCTCTGCTCTGTCATTCAACACAATCGTGGCTGACCTTTCATCACGAACCTCTCCTTCCCCACACCCTACATTTGAGAATCATCTGGAAAGACAGACACACTAACGCCAGCGTACTGGAGGAGGCCAACATGAACAGCATCTCCACCACGACAGAGCAACACCAACCCCGATGGATTGGTTATGTCATTCAGATGCCCAACTCTCGTCTCCCCAGACAGAGGCTTTACTCCCAGATGAGGGAAGGTCAGCCAGCCCCTGGTGGCCAAAGGAAACCCCTCAAAGATAACATCAAAATCTGCCCGGAAAAAATCAGCATTACATCTCAAAACTGGGAAGACACCTTACTCAGCAGATGCACCTGGAGGAAATCTGTTCAAAAGGGAGCTGCAATACGTGCGAGCGATCTGTGCTGTAGCACAGAGAACAAGCGGCAGCTGTGAAAGGGGACACTGAACAACCAAGAGACCCGACCACTGACCACAGCCACCATTCACTCTTGCCCACACTGCACCAGAATATGTGGATCCCAGATCGCCCTCTACAGCCACCTGAGGACCCACCGATAGACAACCCTCAGGAGGACATCAGACTCGGCTCGAGTGATTGCAATACTATTGGTTAATTAGCCACAGGACTTGGCCAGAACAAGCATCAAATCAGCATTACTCAGGGGCTGACTTGCCAACTAAGATTAGCCAGCATTTGCAAGTTTGATATTTGAAAGGCTGGCAGCGTAGTGGATCCGCACCTGACTTCGAGGCGAGAGTTGTCCCGGCTTTGAATCCCGCCGGCTCCTTGCACGCTTTCCATCCGTGCGGGGTTGAGCGTCGAGGTAGCAACTTGGTCTCGTAAAAATACAGATATATGCTACAGAAACAGCAAGGTTACCGCCCAATGTGCCGCAAGGCGCGGAGAGGAAGAACAGCAGTAAGTCATTGAAAGTGGAATCACAGGCAGATAGGGTCGTAAAGAAAGCATTGAACAAATCTCAAGGTGTATAATTTATACATTCTTTAATAATATATGTACCTTGAGTTGGAATATGTGAAGTTCAAAAGTTAGTCTGTCCCGAGGCATTGTGGCCCATCAGGTCGGTGTTTATGCCGGTTTCTGTGGCGTGAAGCGACCGAGAGTACGAGACTCCCCCCCCGCCCCCCGGATAGGACACCAGTCTACCGCGAGGTTAACCCCCAGCATTTGCCGGTATCCATCTTCAGCTGGGTGGACTGGAGCAGTGTGTGGTTAAGTGCCTTGCTCTAAGACACAACACGCTGCCTTGGCCAAAACTCGAACCCACGACCTTCAGATCGTGAGCCCAATGCCCCAACCACTTGGTCACGCGCCACACGGAATGTGTGAAGGAAACAGGTAATTCTTACGGGGACTAGGCAGACTAAGGGACTGTGGTGCCCTATGTCTCTACGACAGTCCGGAGCTTCTGCACAGTTGCACTGACATTCGGTTTCAGTTCTTCCATTATCAGTGCGGGGTTGGGGGTATGGTTACTGGATTTTAAGATCAGATTGTATTCAGTGCAACCTGAATTTCCACATTCTTTAACACTGGTCCCAAGCATAAAATTGATTGTGCACAGGATCCATTACAAAAATTGCCATGAGGAGAGACCTCAATAATTGTCACCAATTACAGGCCTTTAAGAAAGGTTCAAAAATTACTGGATGTTAAAACACTTAGTTGAAAGGTTTAAATGAAGTTTTTACCTTAAAAATTAACTAAATATTGTGCTACAATATAATTCAGAAAAAAACTTCTATTTTTAAAGTAATTTTCATCAATTTGATTTAAAAGTGGGAATTAAAGTGTAATTTAAGATTTCCTTTTAGTGATAAATCTATCGTTACATGCATCATTCAATCTTCAGTAAACTACAGTAACATTTAGATAACCTGCTATCAGGTTGTTTAGAGAACCCAGAGTCAGTGTCTCGGTCACCATCCCATTTTCCCTTTAAACTCACCATGCTTCGTTCCCAAGTTCACTCACCCAGTTCCCCAGTTAACTCAAGTTACCCTGAGGATTCCTTTTCTTACAGGCATTTACAAATTGAATTTATGAAAAACTATACATAAACACAGACTGACAAACAACCAAAAGAGGACAAAGCTGTGCAAATTAAACATTATAGTGAGAACAAGAGTCTGTAGGTTGCGGAATCAGTTGAGGTGAGTGAAGTTGTCCACACTGGTTCAGGAGTCTGACGATTGAAAGGTAACAACTGTTCCTGAACCTGGTGGTGTAGGACCTAAGGCTCCTGCACCTTTTTCTGTTGGCAGCCATGGTGTGGGTCTTTGATGCTGGATGCTGCCTTTTTGTGGCAGTGCTCCATGTAAATGTGTTCAATGGCGGGGAGGGATTTTCCTGTGATGGATTGGGTTGTATCCACCAGTTTCTATAGAGTTTTCTGTTCCTGGGCGTTGGTGTATCCATGCCAGGTCATGGTGAAACCAGTTCAGATACTCTCCACTGTGCATCTATAGGAGTTAAATGGAAAATCACCATCAGTACATCAGATTTATTACAACTGACATGACATTAAATTTATTGTCTTGCAGCAGTAGTACATTGCAAAGGCATAAACATCTATAAACTACAAACATAAGTAGTGTGCAAAAAGGAAAATGAGGTTGTGTTCATTTGGGAATGGTGAGGGTTGGACACCGTGGGAGGTGGGGGGAGGAGGGAGGCGGTGCAGGTGCAGACACACCCTGCATAGAACACCAGACAAGGTCACTTTATTCCAAAGAATTGGTTTATTGATCATCACAGAATGTCTCTCTGGTGCTTCCCACTCCCTCCCCTTGATCCAACCAAGATTCCCCTCTCCCTGCCCCTTCCCATTCTCAGTCCACAATAGAGACCCATATCAGAATCAGTTTTATCATCACTCACGTATGTCATGAAATTTGTTTTTTTGCTGTACAGTGCAAATGTAAGATTACTACAGTACTTAGGCACCCTGGCTATATATATATGTGCTTAAGACTTTTGCACAGTACTGTATGTAAGAATCTTGGGTGACATACTAAATCTTCTCAAATAGAGCCACTGACATGCCTTCTTTGTGATTGCATCCATGAGTTGGGCTCAGGTTAGACCACCCAAGATGCTGATGCTCAGGAGCTTGAAGCCGCTCACTCCTTCCACCATTAACTCCTCAATGAGGACTAACCTGTGTTCTCCTAACTTCCTGAAGTCCACAGTCAGTTCTTTAGTCTTACCAAGGTGGAATGCAAGGTTGTTGTTGTGACACCACACCACCAACTGATCTGTCTTGCTTGTGTAAGCCTTCTTGTCATTTCCTTCACCTATTTACATACCTGGATAGTTTGAAGCGTGTGTATTTTAAGGCTCGGAGTGTTGTGGGTGAATGTGATGAGCTTAGAGTATGGATCAGTACGTGGAACTATGATCTTGTAGCTATTACTGAAATTTGGTTGAGCGAGGGGCAGGAATGGGAGATTAACGTACCAGGTTTCGGAAGTTTTAGGAAAGATTTTTAGGGGAGACATAATAGAGAGAGTGCACTTAGGTGGAACTCAAGAATAGGAAAGGTACAATCATACAGATGGGATTGTACTCAGATATCCCACCCTGCAAAAACTCATTTCAGGGAGGTAGCACCCCCGCACCCTGCAACCCCATATCGCCACCCCCCCACGGTTGACCTCCAAGGGTGTATGTAATACTTTGTTTAGTGATTTTGTCTAATCTGTAAACCAAGTTGGGTATATGCAGAAAATGTGACATTAAAATATGTACTTATATTATATTATCATGTTTATTCTATTACAATTTTAAGCAAGTCTGCAGGGAGTTTGGCCTCATCAAGTAGGACATCAATAGCATAGCTCCTTAGCAGCTAGCCAACCAGTTTAAATAACGTTAGCTATGCTAATGAATGAATGACACCTCACCATGTCTTTTACATTTTAACCCACCATTGGCAATAGAAAAGTCACTGTTGCAAACAGTGCAGCGAGCAACACTGTCATTATTTTTGAGGTCGACTGTAAAGCCCGCCCGCCCACAGAGAAAACTGATAGGCCTGCTTAGCAGGGGTCTGCAATCGTTTTGGCACTAGAGACCGGTTTAATATTGACAATATTCTTGCGGACCGGCTGACCGGGAGTGGGCGTGTTAATCACAACTGGAATATAGAAAATTGCTGAAGAAGATTCTGAGGGATAGGATGTATGAGCATTTGGAAATCCATGGCCAAATTAGAAACAGCCAGCACAATTTTGTGCCTCACCAACTTGACTGAGTTTTTGACGAAGTGCTGAGAGAGACTGAAGGGTAGAGTAGTGGATGTTATCTATGTAGATTTTAGTAAGGCACTTTAAAAAGTACCATACGGGAGGCTAATCCAGAAGATCAGGATGCATGGGGTCCACAGCGAATTGACTGCTTGGATTCAGAACTGGCTTGCCCATAGAAGACAGGAGGTAATGGTTGAAGAGACTTTTTTGAGCTGGAGCTCTATAATTAGAGGTGTTCCACTGGGACTTCTGCTGTTTGTGATGTATATAAATGACCTGGATGAAAATGTAGATGGGTGGCTTAGTAAGTTTGTGGATGATACCAAGATTGGTGGAGTTGTGGATGGTGTGGAAGACTGGCAAATAATACAGTACAATATAGATCAGTTGCAGATATGGGCTAAGAAATGGCAGATGGAGTTTAAGCCAGATAAATGTGAGGTGTTGCATGGAGACTATGCTGTTAAGGTCAAGGCCTTTAACAGTGTTGCTGAGCGGAGAGATCTTGGAGTCCAAGTTCATAGCTCCTTGAAAGTGGCTACACAGGAAGCTGATGGAACGCTTGCTTTTATTAGTCAAGTCATTGAGTTCAGAAGTCAGACGTTTATGTTGCAACTTTATAGAACTACAGTAGACATCCCACCTCTCCCGGAAATGAGTTTTTGCAGGGTGGGATGTCTGCTACAGTTAGGCTACATTTAGCGTATTGCATACCGTTCTGGTTGCCCCACCGTAGGAAGGATATTGAGGCTTTGGAGAGGGTACAGAATAGATTTACTACTATGCTGCCTGGTTTAGAGGGCATGTGCTATCATGAGAGACTGCATAAACTTGGTTTGTTTTCTCTAGAGCACTGAGGCTGAGGGTAGGTCTGATTGAGATTTATAAGAGGCATAGAAAGAGTAGACAGGGAGTATCTTTATCCCAGGGTTGAAATGTCTAATACCGGGGGTGGGGGGGGCATTGAAGATGAGAGGACGTAGGTTCAAAAATGGGATGCCAGGGGTATGTTTTTTAACTCAGAGAGTGGTGGATGGCTGGAAGATGCTGTCTGATGTGGTAGTAGAGGCAAATACATTAGAGGCTTTTAAGAGCTGTTTAGGCAGACACATGAATGTGAGGAAGCTGAGATATATGACCATTGTGTAGGTAGGAGGAATTACTTTTTGTTTCTTTTAATTTCCTTTCCAGCTGGTTCAGGACAACACTGTGAGCTAGAGGGACTGTTCTATGTTCTATTATCCACCTTATCTCTGCCCCTCATCATTTTACATATCTCTATCAGGTCTCCCCTGACCCTTCTTTGGTCCAGGGAAATAAAACCCTAGTCTATTCAGTCTTTCCTTATAACTCAAACCTTCCGGTTCTGGTAACATCCTTTGTGAATGTTGCTTTTCACCCTTTCCAGCCTAACAACATCTTCCCCATTTCAGGCTGACCAGAACCACACACGATATTCCAGTACAGTTTCACCAGTAACTTGTGCTGCTGGAACTTAACGTCTCAACTCTTGTACTCAGTGTGCTCACTGATTAAAGTGTCAAACACCTTCTTACTATCTACCTAGTCTACCTTTCTGTATCCCTAGGTCTCTCTGTTTACAAACACCTCCAGGGCCCTACTGTTCAGTCACTGTACAAGTCCTGCCCTGATTTAATCGATATGCACACTTATCCAGGTTAAATTCTATCTGCCTTTCCTTGGCCCACTTTCCCAGTTGACCTTGATTTCACTGTAACCTTGGAAAACCTTCTTCACTGTCCAATACACTAATTTTGCTGTCATCTTCATTCACCACCCTTTGGCTAAAGAAACGCCTCCTCTAAAGGGGCATCCTTTTATTCTGAGGCTGTGCCCTCTGCTTCTAGACTCTCCCACTGTCGGAGCATCCTCTCCACATTCAATCTATCTTTCAATATTCAATAGCTTTCAGAGATCCCCTCTTGTTCCTCTAAAATCCAGCGGGTACAGGCCCAGAGCCATCAAATGCCCCTCGTACATTAACCTTTTCATTCCTGGAATCACTCCACTGGACCCTCTCCAATGCCAGCACACCCTTCCTTAGATAAGGGGCTCAAATATTGAGGCACGCCACTGGTTACAGTCCTCCAATCTGAAAAGCAGCCCTCCAGTACCACCATCTGATTTCGTATCCAGTTTATTCTGGAACCCGGGCCTGCCTTCATGTGGAATCTTGTTATAGTCCATATCTACGAACCTCAGTCTTCCTGGTCACTTCCTCAGAACACTCACTATCCTTAATCAGTTAACTCCTTTGAAAATGTTGGTTGATCCTGTCACTCAAAATCCCCTCCAGTAACTTTCCCGCTACTGTTGTTAGACTCGCTGCATCGTCTTGAAGTTCCCTGGCTTGTCCCTCTAGTCCTCGGGAACCTCACCTGTGGTTAAGGGAGATACAGGAAGCACCGCCAAGGGCCCGACAATCCCTTCCCCCCTGTCTCCTCCCCGATGTTTCGTGGGCCGGCCCCGCTCCGCACCGCCCCCTGTCCCGGTGTGAGGCTGGCACCGCCCTTGTTCTGACAGGTGACCGGACTGTGCTCACGGGTGGCTGCTGCTCGCCGTCTTTCCTCTCGCCGTCGCCGTACGACCGCTGTCCCGCGAGTCAAGATGCCGAAACCTGTGAGTATTTAGCTGCAAGTGACCGGGAGACTCCGACCCCGGCCGCGGGTGGGACAGGTGATGGGGGGTAAGGGACGGCTGCGGTGCGGATACACCCCGAGAGTTGCAGCTTGGAGAGGTGCGGGCCTGCGCGGTCCGGGACGAGCCCTGGGTTGTGGTTGCGGTGATTGCGGGAAGCCGCAGGGCTGCCCCGCTGTTACTGTGGCCCGTCGCTGGGTGCGAACACGCCTTCCCCGCCCTTTCCTTCACTCCACTCTCCCGGGACAAAGACTCTACTTGTGCAGAATGAAGTTACTCCCAAGTTGTGGAGTGGTTACCAAGGAAACAAGGGAACTTTTCATAAAACCCTTGGTATTGTGTCCGTGCGGGGATGTACTCGCCAAGGGCTCGTACGTAACCGTGTGCCGTACACACCCACGGCCGCGAACTCGCTGCCGTCGCTGCTAAACCGATGGATATATTTGGATTAGTTATCGGCCGCTTGGGCAGTTCTCTTCAAACTGTAGCCACACTTTGTACAGTACACAGTTTGGCAGAGAGGTAACCTGCCGGCCAGCAGTGATGTTTCAGGGTGAGTTTTCGGTGGTTGGCTGAGGGGGAACCTCATTGCAGACCAGGTCACCTGTTCATGGGCTCCATCCAGCCGCCCGTGACTCCTTTGCCGGGAGCCCCGACGTTTGTCTTGTTGGTGGGACCGAATTTTTTTTAAAGTAATGACTTATCTCTCATTAGCACTTTCCTCTTGTGCGCTTGAGTCTGTGAGATTATTTCAATCACTGGTTTTAATTTCCACACACACACACAATGCTGGAGGAGCACAGCAGGCCAGGCAGCGTCTGTGGAACGGGGTAAACGGTGGCTGCTTCCGGCCGACACCCTCCATCAGGGCTGGGAAGGAAGGGGAGAAGTTAGAGTGAGAAGGGGGGAAGAAGTACAAGGTGATAGGGGAAACGGGGGAGGGGATGAAGTAAAGAGTTGGGAAGTTGATTGGTGAAAGAGATGCAGGGGAATCGGGTAGGCGAGGACAGAAGGGAAAAAAGGGAAGGGGGAGGATCTCCACAGGGAGGTGATGGGCAGGTAAGGAGACAGGGAAATAGGAACAGGGAATGTAGAGAAATCAATGTTCATGCCATCAGGATGGAAGCTACTCGGATGGAATATGGGGTGTTGCTCCTCGTGGCCTCATCGCCGCAGTAGAGGAGGCCATGGGCTGGTTTTAATGGATCTGTCTTGGCAGTTCAAAGTTTTTTTTTACAATAAAGTTGATTGAATGGATATCAAATCTGAACTAATGCTATTAAAAATTTCCAGTAAGACTATGTAACAAATTGAAATGGGTAAACGGTTATTGATCTGTGTTTAAAATGGCTGCACAGCAACTCCGTTTCAAATCTATTTTATAAACGTTTTGTTGCTGGCATCGCAGGCCTCCAAACTTATGACAGTTTTCATCCTGAAACTCTGTTTCTCCCTCCATAGCAGCTGCCTGACCTAATGAGTTTTTCCCCAGCATTTTTTTTCTGTTTTTTATTTCAACTTTTTAGCATCTCCATTTTTTAAAAAAAATCCCAATCCTGTTTATAAATATATGTACAGATTGAAAATTGAGATGTGGAAGTTAGTTTGATAAGAATTTGAACATTTGGGGCTTCGTGCTGTAGGAAGAATTTTCCGGAAAGTGAAATTTGTGCACGTTCACTGTGACCTGCTGTGGGACATACACAGACAAGAAAAAAAATAAAAAATTGGGGATGTTTTCTTTGAAGCCTGAGATTTAAATGTGAAAAGGTGTATTCTGCACAATACCAGCAAGAGCTAGTTGGATGGGTTTACAGGTTTGTTTTTGTTTTTAAGGTAATGTTTTTAAGTTTCTAAGCTCCTAAGGTGCAAAACAATGGAGCTTCATATCAGAGCCGAAGGCTTTCAGGGGCTGGGATGTGGTATCGGTTTTCAATGAAGTGGAGTGCAGACCTGACATGGAGACTGTCAGAGTGGGGAGGCTTTCTGTTCGAAAGTGTTGCTTTATTGTGCTGATTGTATAACCTTGTGGCAAGGTTCAGTTTGTACTCACATTCTTGGAATGCCGGAGTTTAAACTGGGTTACTTTGACTTGCAAAGGAGTTGTCTATCCTGCACATTATAATCACAGTTAGAAACTCTTACTTAACACGCCTTCCCTCAAACAGCAGTAAGCAGTTTATTTTCCGGATGCCATCCTGAGGAGTCATTCTCTTCCCCGGGTGATAAAGGTCATTGTATGAAATCTCTACAGATGTGGGGGGTACTCAATAATGTCTCTTCAGAGCAGCGAGGAGCTTTTTGAGTAGCTGTGAAAGATTATTTGGCACCCAACTAACCATGGCAGGTGATTCTTCCAACTCCCAATGATATCCATGAACTACTGTAACTCTCGCCAATCTCTCGTCACCTTTCTTTGCTGCTTGGTCTACGGAGATCTCTTCTGTCTTTTACCACATTGCAACAATATCACCACAACACTTTCTGGGCATGTTTGAATGGCATTATTGAAGTGATGATGTCTTTTTGCGGGTGGTGGGGTGGACGTGCATCTCTGCCGAAGGAGGTGCAAGGCGCTCTTTCCCTCCGCTGGCCTGCAGGTGACCCTTGAGCGAGGTGTAGCACCTGCTTAGCCCCCTGATCGGGGTCACGTGGGGCCGTGGGAACAGGTCGTATGAGCAGCTGGTGCATATCGCAAGTCCTGCTTGTAACGCCAGGCAGACAATCTCTGAAGAGCCTCAATAATGGCTGGGGTCACCCGTCTTGTAAAGAAGAAAATGGCAAAACACACCTACGGAAAAGTTTGCCAAGAACGCTCATGGTCACGGGACTGTGATCGCCTGTGACATATGACGTGATGCATTTTTGATCCATCTGCTGTTGGTAATGTTTGGCAGGTGGCTGTAGAGGAACCCATACTGATGGAGTGTGGGTGTTTTATTTTTTTACTTGGAGACAGAGAACAAGCTGAGCCGCCCTGTTCAGCAACCCACCTATTTGATCAGAGAACAATTTACAATGACGAACTGGTACATCTTCGGACTGTGGGAGGAGACTGGAGCGCCCGGAGCAAATCCATGGAATCATGAGGACATACAGGCTTCTTACAGGTGGCATCCGAATTGAACTGTGACCCCGCCCCCCCATCTGTATTAGCATTGTGCCAATCGCTACGTTACGAGCAAGTGGCTGGGCGCTACTCTTCCCGCCTGTCCTCCTGGAAAATGGCACTTCCTCTGTGTGGAGCAAGCTGCGGCCAAAGTCAAGTGATTGGGAAAAAGAACAGAGGAGTGCTGGCCCTTTACAGTCAGAAATGGCGGAGTTTATAGCAGTCAAATAGAATAGAGCCATTACATGCATACTTCGTTACTTCCCTCACAGAGGGCTGAAATGATTTGCCAGGAGTGCAGGGAACTATCAGCAGGGAAATGGTGTTGGGAAGTCAATGGGACTGAGAGTAGGAGTATCAGTGTATCCAGGAAAGTGTTTGTACAAATAGAGGATGTAGCTATGGGCAGTCTTTAGATTCTAGAAAGGTTCCAATGGTTTGGAGACCAGTTAATATAACCCCAGTAATTTAAAAACAAAACACAGGAGTCGATGTGGGCATGAAAGGGAGATTATGTTTGACAAATCTATGGGGATTTTGAGGATGTAAGGAGCAGAGCAGAGAAGGGAGAACTAGTGTGTGTGACTTCGAGAAAGCTTTCAGTGAGGGATGACGTAAAAGCTATTACAGATTGGGGCTTTCCAGAGTTCAGAGTTCAATTATGGCACCACCTGTGCAAAATTTTTACGTTCTCCCTGTGACTGCAAGGGTTTCCTCCGGTTTCTCCGCTTTCCTCCCCCACTCCAACAACGTACCTGTAAGCAGGCTAATTGGCCATTGTAAACTGTCCTGTGATTAGGCTGGGGTTAAATAGGTGGGTATCTGAGTGGTTTTGTCTTGTTGGGCCAGAAGGATATCATGCCCCGTATCACTAAGTAAATAAGCATGAAAATACATGGCAGTGTACTATCATGGATGGAGGATTGGTCAGCCGACGAGGGAAGAGTAAATAGACTGGGAAAGAATAAACAGGTCTTTTTCTGAGTGGTGGTTGGTAACCAGTGAAGTAGGTACCAAAGGGATGTAGCTATTCATGATGTAGATCGGTGAAGGGACGAAGTGTAATAACTCTGGGTTTAAAGAACGTACAGGCTGGTGGGAGGTTGCAGAAAATCTCCAGGTTGGTTTGGATGGGTTGAGGGAGTATCAGCTGCCTGGCTGGTCTAGTATGTGGCAAGTGTGATGTTAACCACTTAGAATGTAACAGGATGACAGATTATCTGAGTGGTGATAGATTGACAAAATGGGTGTTAACCACTCAGACTGTAACAGGATGACAGATTATCTGAGTGGTGATAGATTGACAAAATGGGTGTTAACCACTCAGACTGTAACAGGATGGCAGATTATCTGAGTGGTGATAGATTGACAAAATGGGTGTTAACCACTCAGACTGTAACAGGATGACAGATTATCTGAGTGGTGATAGATTGACAAAATGGATGTTAACCACTCAGACTGTAACGGGATGACAGATTATCTGAGTGGTGATAGATTGACAAAATGGGTGTTAACCACTCAGACTGTAACAGAATGACAGATTATCTGAGTGGTGATAGATTGACAAAATGGGTGTTAACCACTCAGACTGTAACAGGATGGCAGATTATCTGAGTGGTGATAGATTGACAAAATGGGTGTTAACCACTCAGACTGTAACAGGATGACAGATTATCTGAGTGGTGATAGATTGACAAAATGGGTGTTAACCACTCAGACTGTAACAGAATGACAGATTATCTGAGTGGTGATAGATTGACAAAATGGGTGTTAACCACTCAGACTGTAACAGGATGACAGATTATCTGAGTGGTGATAGATTGACAAAATGGGTGTTAACCACTCAGACTGTAACAGGATGGCAGATTATCTGAGTGGTGATAGATTGACAAAATGGGTGTTAACCACTCAGACTGTAACAGGATGACAGATTATCTGAGTGGTGATAGATTGACAAAATGGATGTTAACCACTCAGACTGTAACGGGATGACAGATTATCTGAGTGGTGATAGATTGACAAAATGGGTGTTAACCACTCAGACTGTAACAGAATGACAGATTATCTGAGTGGTGATAGATTGACAAAATGGGTGTTAACCACTCAGACTGTAACAGGATGGCAGATTATCTGAGTGGTGATAGATTGACAAAATGGGTGTTAACCACTCAGACTGTAACAGGATGACAGATTATCTGAGTGGTGATAGATTGACAAAATGGATGTTAACCACTCAGACTGTAACAGGATGGCAGATTATCTGAGTGGTGATAGATTGACAAAATGGGTGTTAACCACTCAGACTGTAACAGGATGGCAGATTATCTGAGTGGTGATAGATTGACAAAATGGGTGTTAACCACTCAGACTGTAACAGGATGACAGATTATCTGAGTGGTGATAGATTGACAAAGTGGGTGTTAACCACTCTGACTGTAACAGGATGACAGATTATCTGAGTGGTGATGGATTGGCAAAGTGGGTGTTAACCACTCAGACTGTAACAGGATGACAGATTATCTGAGTGGTGATAGATTGACAAAATGGGTGTTAACCACTCAGACTGTAACAGGATGACAGATTATCTGAGTGGTGATAGATTGACAAAATGGGTGTTAACCACTCAGACTGTAACAGGATGGCAGATTATCTGAGTGGTGATAGATTGACAAAATGGGTGTTAACCACTCAGACTGTAACAGGATGACAGATTATCTGAGTGGTGATAGATTGACAAAATGGGTGTTAACCACTCTGACTGTAACAGGATGACAGATTATCTGAGTGGTGATGGATTGGCAAAGTGGGTGTTAACCACTCAGACTGTAACAGGATGGCAGATTATCTGAGTGGTAGATTGACAAAATGGATGTTAACCACTCAAACTGTAACAGGATGGCAGATTATCTGAGTGGTGATAGATTGACAAAATGGGTGTTAACCACTCAGACTGTAACAGGATGGCAGATTATCTGAGTGGTGATAGATTGACAAAATGGGTGTTAACTACTCAGACTGTAACAGGATGACAGATTATCTGAGTGGTGATAGATTGACAAAATGGGTGTTAACCACTCAGACTGTAACAGGATGACAGATTATCTGAGTGGTGATAGATTGACAAAATGGGTGTTAACCACTCAGACTGTAACAGGATGACAGATTATCTGAGTGGTGATAGATTGACAAAATGGGTGTTAACCACTCAGACTGTAACAGGATGACAGATTATCTGAGTGGTGATAGATTGACAAAATGGGTGTTAACCACTCAGACTGTAACAGAATGACAGATTATCTGAGTGGTGATAGATTGACAAAATGGGTGTTAACCACTCAGACTGTAACAGGATGGCAGATTATCTGAGTGGTGATAGATTGACAAAATGGGTGTTAACCACTCAGACTGTAACAGAATGACAGATTATCTGAGTGGTGATAGATTGACAAAATGGGTGTTAACCACTCAGACTGTAACAGAATGACAGATTATCTGAGTGGTGATAGATTGACAAAATGGGTGTTAACCACTCAGACTGTAACAGGATGGCAGATTATCTGAGTGGTGATAGATTGACAAAATGGGTGTTAACCACTCAGACTGTAACAGGATGGCAGATTATCTGAGTGGTGATGGATTGGCAAAATGGGTGTTAACCACTCAGACTGTAACAGGATGGCAGATTATCTGAGTGGTGATAGATTGACAAAATGGGTGTTAACCACTCAGACTGTAACAGGATGACAGATTATCTTGAGTGGTGATAGATTGACAAAATGGGTGTTAACCACTCAGACTGTAACAGGATGACAGATTATCTGAGTGGTGATAGATTGACAAAATGGGTGTTAACCACTCAGACTGTAACAGGATGACAGATTATCTGAGTGGTGATAGATTGACAAAATGGATGTTAACCACTCTGACTGTAACAGGATGACAGATTATCTGAGTGGTGATGGATTGGCAAAGTGGGTGTTAACCACTCAGACTGTAACAGGATGACAGATTATCTGAGTGGTGATAGATTGACAAAATGGGTGTTAACCACTCAGACTGTAACAGGATGACAGATTATCTTGAGTGGTGATAGATTGACAAAATGGGTGTTAACCACTCAGACTGTAACAGGATGACAGATTATCTGAGTGGTGATAGATTGACAAAATGGGTGTTAGCCACTCAGACTGTAACAGAATGACAGATTATCCGAGTAGTGATGGATTGGCAAAGTGGATGCAGCAAGACCCACGTGTCCTTGCAACAAGTCTGATTGAATTCCTTGAGGATGTTACAGAGGAAAACTGATCCTGGGGAGCCTGTAGAAGTTGGTATTTAGATTTCTAAAAGCTATTTGACGAGTTACCACATAAGAGCACAAGCTAATGAAAGAAGTGTGTTGCCATGGATTGAAAGCTGGCCGAATAAAGAATTCCTTTGTAGGCTGGGGGAGATGTAACTAGTACCGTACCCCAGAGATCAGTTCTTGGCTCGTGGTTGTTTAGTGGCTACATTAGCAGTGGGGCAGGGGAAGAAATGCAACATTTACAAGATTACCTGCCATATAAAAGTAATTGAGGGTGGGGGTACGCGTTGGGTGGAGAGCACTGTGATTCTGCAACAGGATATAATGGAATGAGTGAGTGGATCAATTCCCCGGCAAAAAGAATTCCATGCATTTCAGCAAGAGGAACTAAAATGTGGATTACTACCTAAATGGAGAGAATGGGTGAAGTCCAGAGGGATCTGGTTGTTCAGGTGCATGGTAGCAGGGAGATCCGACAAGTACTTAAGATAAATGGCAAGTTGGCCTTTATTATGAAGTGATTGGAGTTGAAGAATAGGGAGGTTTTATTGCAACTTTACAGGGTGTTGGTGAGTCTCACCTTGAATACCAAGTGCAGTTTTGGTCCCCATAGTTGGGAGGGGATGGAGTAGCATTGGAGGCTGTCCACAGGAGGTTCAGCTGCCTCACTCCTGTAGTGAGAAGGTTGTCCTATCGAGAGGCTAGACATTATGGGTTGCTATTCCTTGGAATTTAGACGAATGAGAGGTGACCTTATTTAAATGCAGAAGATCTTGAGGGGTCTTGACATGGTAGATGTTGAGGTATTTTCACAAGGTGAGAAGTCACGAATAAGGGGACATAAAGGTTGGTCATTTGAAACTAAAGGGTAAAATTTCTTCTCTCAGATGGTAGTGAACCTCCGCTGTTCTCTGTCCCTGAGGCAGCAGTGATATCATTAGCCATATTGAAGATGGAGACAGATAAATATCTGAAAGGTTGAGGAATTGTGGGTTATGAGGATCTGGCACAGAAGTCTAGACCAGCGTACATCAGCCATGATCACATTGAATAGTGCAGCTGATCAGAGGGGCCGAGTGGCCTGCTCCTCTCATATTCTTCTGTTTTTGTAAGCAGGCAGGTGCAACGGGAGTACTGAGAAAGCAGATGATGTTCTGCCATTCACAGAGTCTCGTGGCAGCGTAGCGGTTAGCACAGTCGCTTTACAGCATCAGTGATCACCAGTCGGTTCAAATCCCGCCGCTGTCTGTACTTCCTCCCCGTGACCACGTGGGCATCCTTGGGGAGCTCCCATTTCCTTACCCTGCATGGATGTTCAGAATCAGGTTTAACATCACTCACGAATGTGTCATTCTGCGGCAGCTGGGAAGTGCAATGCATAAATTCTGAATTACAACGAGTAACATGTATTTAACAAATTTAATTAAATGAGTAGGGTAAAAAGAGGGAAGAATAGTGAGGTAGTGTTCATTGGTTGGTTCACTGTCTATTCTGAAATCTAACAGCAGAGGGTAAAGAGCTGTTCCTAAAACGTTGAGAGTATGTCTTCGGGCTCCTGCACCTCCTCCCCAATGCCACAGAGCACGGACCGATCCCTGGCACGGAAGGACTGATGTATGAAGAGAAATTGAGTCGATGAGCCTGCCCACAGTAGAGTATGGAGGAATGAGATGAAATCTCATAGAAGCCTGCAATGTTCTAATGGAACTGGACAGATTCGAGGGCAGAAAGACATTGCTGATAGCTGCGAGACTAGGACCAGGGGTCAAAGGCTAAGTGTAAGGGGTAAACCATCTTCTCACTGTGATCTCTCATCTTTTTTTTTCCCAGTCTTGCCTAAAAGGTCTTGGTCAGAAATGTCAACTGTTTACTCTTTCCCATAGATGCTGCCTGTCCTGCTGAGTTCCTCCTGCATTTTGTGTGTGTGTTGCTAAGAATGAGGTGACAATTTTGTTCTCCCAGACGGTGGTGAACTTGCAAAACCCTTTACCACAGAAACCCATTAAAGTTAAATCATTGCATTTATTCAAGGAGTTGAATATGATGGTGAGAACCGGAACTGTGATGACATTGAGTGGTGGAGCAGGGCAGAAGGGCTGTGTGATATACTTCGCTGATCTGTTTTAATTTACTGGAGTTTGGATTGGTGCCAGGATTCTCTCACTTTAACACCAAGAGCGCACATGCTAACACTGAGGCAGGCTGGTAGCTTGTTTGTCTTCTCTCAGTTAAGGATGAGGAGTTAATATCGTCTCACTTCAGTTGTTTGAGTTTCAGCTCCCCATGCATCTAAGGATTGTTGAGTTCTTTAAATTTATGCTAAGTTGTGGAGGAAGCTCTTGTATTTAACTGCAGTGTCCTCAGTTTCAAAAGGAGTGCTTGTTTATAAAGTAGAGAACAACTCGTTAGATCTTGGCACGTGAATCAGTCTGAGGACAGGCCCAACAAATGAATCACTGCTGTTCAATTTTGTTAAAAAGGGGGGGAAAAAAAGCACCCTTTATTTCATTATTCATTAGGGATAAGAGGCTGGTGAGCCAAGTAGAAGACAAAAAAGTTCCTTAACTTGATGATTGGACGGTCCAGCAGTGTTGCAGCGAAGGCTCTGGATTTGGGATTGTCCACAGAGCTCTCAGCAACCACCTCACACAAAACGAGGACAGAAACGCTGGTGATACTCAGCAGGCCAGGCAGCGTCTCATGGAGCCCGAGTTGTACAGCACAGAAATGGGCCTTCTGGCCCACGTGGGGTTCTGCACATCTGTATGAATCCTGTTTGCCTGCACTGTCCTTCTATGCATTGCCAAGTTACACGTCTCTAAAATGTCGTGATTGCAAGTGATACCATCACTCCTCAGGCTGAGTACCGTCCTCTGTGTAAAGTAAAAGCAGCAAGCCTCAGATCCCCTTTCGATCTCCTACCTCTCTTCTGTTTCTTGGCACCCAATATCATGGCTGTCTACCTCTCATCATTCTGAAGGCTGCTTCACACCAGGGAACACAAGCCAGTTTCTCCCCATAACTAATCCTGTGCAAAGAGAAATATATTGCTGACATTATCGTATGTTTGGAAATGTTTTTGTTTCTCTCTTCACAGCTCCTGATCTGCTGGATACCTCCAGAACTTTCTGTTCAGGTTTCTGTCTGTTTTTAATGCCTGCTGTGAGAGACAGCTCCCTCGGCGGCTCTGCACTCCCCCATTACTGCGTGAATATCACTGGGCTGTGGTCACGTAGTAGTGTATCTGCGCACACTAGCCCTCGGGGCCCTCGTGGAGCTCTTGTGCTGCTGGTGGATGAGATCACTGGCTTGCTGCAGTTCAGTTCTCTAATAGCCCACAGTGCCAGTGCAACTATATGATGTTTGTCACCAACCACAATGAAAGACACCGATGTCTGGTTTCAATATCCCCTCTAAACACCAGCACACTACAAAGTTTTTGAGCACTGGTCCTGCTTGAACTCTTTAGTCTGCCTGAAAGTTTAAAGCAGATGGGTTGATCATCTGAATGGCACAAACACATTTTCTAAATGTTGAGGGTAATTAAACCAGAGTTATAGACAATGTTCCCTCAAATTTGCAATGACCAGTGTGCGCAAAAATCTTACGTTGTGCAATTTTTTGCCCAGTGACAACGTGCTCACTGATTGATTTCTTCAGTAAAAACAATATAAATAAGCCAGTGCCAAAATCTGCAGATGCATCATTGCAAACTCCACGTTGTCAGCACCGTCCTCATCAGAGATTGGAAAGGGAAATGTGATTGTTGTACGATTGTAAAATATACTTAACGTGCAAACGGGGTAGAGGGTGATAACCTTTTGTACGCAGGGTTAAATTCCTTCATGCAGAAGATGTGTACATGCACACACACATGAGCACACCTGAGGGGAACGTTGGTTATGGGGATAAAGAGCCACATTATTTTCTACGGTTAACAGGTACAGTATTGTTCTGCGATGTTGTTTTACTGTGAGGCAGATATTATACGTTGGTGTATGTGGCTGGAAGCTATTTTCCACTGGATCATTGCAGGTTAGATTTGATAGACCTGTCTGTCTATAGGCAAGAAACTTTCAACAGAACATGCAAAGAGAAGCCGAGTTAACATCTCAGGTCAGTGACCTGACGCCAAGTTCAAGTTTAATTATCGTTCAACCATTCCCATGAATACAGCCAAATGAAACAGTGTTCCTCTGCGACCAAGGTGCAAAACACAGTACCTACAGTCACACACAGCACACTGCAAAAAGCACATATCGTTAGGATTTCAGAAAAACATACAGTTACAAAGAAAAAAATAGCCCAAGTCCCTGTAGATTGTCCTGGTCCAGCTTATTGTTCCCCTGAGCAAACACTGAAGGGCGGTACCTACAGGAGGGGCCAGCCTCCAACCTGGCATGATTCCATTGTGCCCAGAGTAGGTCCCTGCTCTCTCCCTTGGGTGGCTACAACAGGCCACTGCATCCAAGGTGACCCCAGGCCTAGTCCTCGCCACGACCTGCCATCGGTCTCGCCAGTGGACTTGCAGTATTCAATGTTACTGATGCCAACAGGGTTTTGCAATCCCAATAAAAACTTCCAAGATATCACTCACTCCAGTTAGTTCAGTTGTGCATTGTCTTGTACTGTCACGGTACACAAGTGCAGGTGACAACACGGCAGTGATATGCAACATGTCCAGCTCCCCAACTCCGTCGCCGTACCGACGTCCAGCCCAGCTCCGTCGCCCCTATAACTCCCTTCCCCTCCCCTCCCTCCTCATCTGTTCAGCATTCTCTTTTTTAACTTCAGATCTCCAGCATATGCAGTTTTCATAATCACTTGTTGATGCTCCTGGGTAGGAGGAGATCGGAATAGTGCTATCCTGGGGCCCTGGTACCACAGACAAATTCCTCTGGCACGTGTTCCCTTCTCAATTTCATTGCCACCCTGTGGACTGCCTTAGAGAGTGATCTACACTTGTTTGCCCGCTGCTGCCAGCTGTCACCACTGGCACCTGGCACGGATGTGCGGCTGAGCTGTCCGACTGCCGAGCAGGAGCCAGCCGCTCAGTAAGAACTGGCATATCTGCCTGAGTTGAGTGGGTCAGGCAGAGTCTCCAACTGTTGGCGGGGGGGATAATCATGTGACTGGCCCTCATATACTGAAGTGTCAGTACCGCTCCCCAGAAATCCTGTTTTACCACTCCCCCCGAGCCGAGAGGGGAGGTTGTCACCGATGTATCCTGGCAGCATGCAGGGGTGGGAGTCAGTAATACTACATAAATTGTTCTGAACATGGTGACTACATCGAAATAATTAAATCGTCCTTGCTATTTCACTCTTTGTTGAGGCATTATTGGAAGAAGAATTGTGAATGTTGGTGTATAGGGCCACTTGCGCTGGAGAATGGGACTACCCCAGAGGGACATGAATTCCTTATTTTAGACTTGGAGCTGTGGACAAATTGAACCTGCAGTTGTGTGCAGCAGACGGCAGCTTCTGCTGTCCTGTCACCACGCCAGTTCACACTGATAGAGCAATTGCAATCATCGTGTGGAGTATAGGTACAACTGGGATGAGCTGAAATTCCATCAACAACTTCCCAGCAGAGCAAGAAGAGCTAAATCAGGGGAAGGCTTGTTGATTACAGCAGGAGGTGGGAGCATCTGTCACTGGGTAAGTCCACCTCTGACCTGTGGAGGTTGTTTAAAGGACATGTGGTTAGTGTAACATGTTGTGAGGGATAACGAGGCTCAGGGATCCGGGATGATGAGAGGTATAAATTTAGTCAGAAAGGAAAAGGAAACATATGAAAGGTTTAGGAAGCTGAAATCAGGTTCACGTTGAAGTTTATTGATATTCAACCAGAAGCATGTGTACCACCCTACGAATCAATGTTCCTGTGGGCCAAAGTGCACAGCACAGTACATATGCCTGCACACACAACACATCAAGTAATATTACCACAAATAAAATTAACATAACAGGGCGCATTTACGACACGTTAAAAAATTAAACAATATTACGCTACTGGCGCTTCATACATGAGGAGACCTGGATGGTAGCGGGGATTTCAGTAGTCTCACGGTCCGAGGGAAAGAAGCTGTTCCCTATCTGACAAGGCCCTTGCAGCTAAAAGGGGCCATTAAAGGTCCTTGGTGACTGGGATGAAGGAAAATCGCAAAGCAGTTTTATACTTTTATTAGGAGCAGGAGGATAGCTAGGGAGAAAGATAAAGGAGGGGAATTGTGTGTTGGCGAAGTTCTTTGTGTGGGTATTCACCAGGGACAAGGATGAGGATGGTGGTGAGATTGGGGAGGGATATGTACTCCTACATGTCAATACTCAGAATGAGGAGGTGGGTGTCTTGGAGAATATTAAAGTGGGTAAATCCCCAAGGCCTGATAGGATCTGTTCCAGGGGACCAAGGGAAGAAAGATTGATGGCGATCTTTCTTTAGCCACAGATGAGGTGTTGGGGTGTCAGATGACTTAAAAATAGCCAATGCTGTTCCTTTGTTTAAGAAGGACAATGGGGACAAAGTGAATAAAAGAAACATATAGGCTGATGTGCCTTACATTACTGGTAGGAAAATTGTTGCTTATTGGAGAAGATTCTTAAGGACAGGATTTATTCTGGGCTGGAAAGTGTTGGCTTATTAGGAATTGTCAGCATGGCTTTGTGTGTCCCGGGTGGGGGAGGTTCTTATGTTACAAGTCTGAGCTCTTTGAGGCAGTGACAGATGATTGGGTGCAGGGCAATGGCCAATGTCTGGCATGGACATTAGTGCAGCTTTCAACAAGGCCCTTCATGGTAGGCTGTTCCAGAAAATTAGGAGAATTGCTAAGTTGTCTTCTACAGCAAATTTAGTGTTGGAGAGATGTTTCTCTGTCTGGAGGCCTCTGACAATGGTGTTCCATAAGGATCAGGACTGAGATCTCTGCGTGTAAATATAATTTCATTAGTAAGTTTGCAGACAAAGCAAACATCAATAGAGTTGTGGATGAAAAGGAAGATTGTTGGTGTATATAGCAGGGTATAGATCAGATCAAAAGTTGGGCAGAGAAGTGACAGATCAGTTTACTTGACAAGTGTGAGGTGATGGATTTTGGGGCGTTGAATAGAAGATAGAAGCAATGATGTCCAGAGGGATCTGCCTGAAAGTAGTTCCCAAGTGCATGACCTGCCTACATCCATTGTGGCATTGAGTAGAATATTTATTAGGTGGTCTCGCTGCAGTTGTATACACCTTTAA
The DNA here is from genome assembly GCF_963921235.1 of Mobula hypostoma. Lineage (NCBI taxonomy): Eukaryota > Metazoa > Chordata > Chondrichthyes > Myliobatiformes > Myliobatidae > Mobula > Mobula hypostoma. The sequence continues at coordinate 108,058,330 of NC_086104.1, forward strand.
GCTAGACTTATTTGGAGTATAGTGTGCAGTTTTAAACCCAGAACAAGAACAATGCAGTACAAGAACAGGCTGCTCGGCCCACAATGTTGTGTCAGACCAAGTAAATTAGTAATCAAATGCAATCCCAACTAATCTCTTCAGCTCACACAATGTTGTTATCCTTCCGTTTTCCTCACGTTTGTGTGTCTACCGAAACAACTCTTAAAAGTCTCTAATGTTTCTGCCTCTAACACCACCCCAGACACCCACCATTCTCCATGTGAAAAAAAAATTGCGCCTCAAACCTCCTTTGAAATTGCCTCTTCTCACCTTAAGTACATGCCCTCTGGTATTAGGCATTTCAAAGATATTGCCTGTCTGCTCTATTTCTACCTCTCATAATCTTGTCAGATCTCCCCTCAGCCTCTACTGGCTCCAGAGAAAACAACCAGTTTGACCAACCTCTCATTATAGCAGATGCCCTCTAATTGAGGCAATACCCTGGTAAACCTCTCCTGCACCCTCTCCAAAGCCTCGACATCCTCCCTGTAATAGAGCAACTACACTGTATGCAATACTCCAGATGCAGTCTACTAGTGTTTTTTAAAGCAGTAACATAACTTCCTGACTTTTGAACGCAGTGCCTCAACCTATCAACCTGTGTAGCCACTTTCCGGGACCTATGAACTTAGATCCCAAGATCCCTCTGATCATCAACGTTTGACCCACCAAGGTGCAACACCTCACATTTAGCCGGGTGAAACTCCATCTGCCATTTCTTTGCCCATATCTGCAACAGTTCTATATCTCGTATTCTTTGCCAGTCTTCTACGCTATCCACACCTCCACCAATCTTCGTATCATCTGTAAGCTTACTAATCCACCCACCTACATTCTCATTCAGGTCATTCTGCCTGTCAATCAAGTTTAAACCATCCCAAGAAACTCTAGTGAACCTCCCAACAGGATATTGGATCCTCTCCAGTTTAGATCCAACTTATCCCCCTTGTACAGGTCACCCCTGCCCCAGAAAAGGTTCCAGTAATCCAAGAACATGAAACCCTGCGCCCTCAGCCACTCATTCCCTGTTGTATCTTTCAATCCCTGCCCTGACTAGCTCATGGCACCAGGAGTGATCCAGAGATTACTACCCTTGAGGGTCCTGCTCTTCAGCGTTTTTCCTAACTCCCTGTACTCACTCACTGGGCAGGACCTCTTCCCCCTTCCTACCTATGTGATTGGTGCCAAGGTGCATCAAGACCTCTGACTGCTCACTCTCCCCCTTGAGAATATTCTGCAGCCGTTCCGAGACCTCCTGGACCCCAACACCTGGGAGGCAACACCCCAACCTGGATTCTCTTTCGCTGCCACGGAATCTCCTGTCCATCCTGTTAGCTATCAAGTCTCCCATCGCTATCGAACAACCTGACTTTCCCTTCTCTACTGAGCCTCAAGAGCCAATGGGCTAGCTGCTGCTGCTGTCCCCTGATAGGTCACCCCCCACCCTCCCCCATTTAAATCACTACATTATTGGAGGGATGTGGAGGCTTTGTAAAAAAGGTTGCAAAGAGATTCATCAGGATATTATCAGGATTGTGGTGTGTTAGCTATGTGGAGAGGATGGATAAACTTGGCTTCAGAATCCGAATCAGGTTCATTATTATTGACATATGTCGTGAAATTTGCTGTCAAGAGTACCAGAGGACAATTGAGGAGCTGGTAGCTGAGAAGCGTGGACAGGTAGACAATCAGACCTTTTCCCAGGATAGAAATGTCATCTGCAGGGCTTAAGGTGAGAGGTGGAAAATTTAAAGGTAATTTAAAGCAAATCTTTTTACAAAGAGCGTGGTGGCGTCTGCAATGTGTTGTCGGGGAGGTCGTGGAAGTAGATATGAGAGGTATTTAGATAGACACACGTAGAGATGGGGAATGGAGAGATATGGACCATGTACAGACAGCTGGGATTAGTTAGATTGGCATCATGGTTGATACAAACAATACACACTGAAGGGCAGGATCCTGTACTATACTGATCCATGTTCGAGTCCTGACGCCCCCCCCCCCACCACCCTTCAGAAATATTCCCATCACTCATCTACCCTCTACCCCCTACCCCATGCCCCATCTTTTGTGTCTCTCTTTGTGAGATTCGCAGTCTGCTGAGGACTGAATCTGTGGTGTTCAAGACCGGTGATCCACAACTCCACAAAATGTCCAAATATGACTTACGGAAGCCGATCGTAAGAGTGAAAATGCAAATCTGTGTGAAGTTAGAAATGGAATTGGATGTACGTCTGCTCTGGCGAGGTTTGCAGGCCATTGTTTCTTACAAGGTGAAACCTAACGTCTTAAATGGGTGTGACGCTTCACTCCCTGATGAGCTCATTGCCTTTCATGCACACTTTGAAAGGGAGAATGAAACTGTTCCTGTTCGAATCGCTGCAGCATCTGGTGAGCCTGTGATATTTGTCTCAGAGGGCAATGTCAGAACCATCGTTCAGGAGGGTGAACCCTTGCAAGGTGTCAGGCCCTGATGCTGTACCTGGTAGGCCACTCAACACCTGTGCCAGCAAACTGGTGGAGGTGTTCCAGGGCATCTTCAGTTGCTCATTGCTGCAGTCGGAGGTTCCCGCTTGCTTCAGAAGATCACACCAGTGCCCAGGAAGAGCTGTCTCAATGACTATTGCTCAGTAGCACGTAGCACTCCTGTCTACTGTGATGAAGTAGATGCTTTGAGAGGTTGAATTTCCTTGGCCAGATTCAACTCCTGTGAATCAGGGAGCTGGAGCTGCTGCAATTTGCCTACCTCCTCAAAAGGTCTTCAGCGGATGTAATCTCACTGGCTCTCCATTCAGCCACGGATCACCTAGAGAACTGGAATACCTGTATCAAGCTGATTACAGCTCAGCATTCCTTCAGTGACAGTCAACAAGTTTCAAAACTTGGGCCTTTGTACCTCCCTCTGCAACTAGATCCTTGACTTTGTCATTGGGAGATCACAGTCTGAGCATGTTGCAAATAACATCTCCTCGCTGACCGCACAATGCCCCTCAGGGATATATGTTTAGCTTGCTGCTGGACACTCTCAACACTCACGACGATGTGGCTAGACACAACTCAAAGGCCATCTTTAAATTAGCTGATGATACAACTGTTGTCGGTAGAATCTCAGACGGTGACGAAGAGGTATACAGGAGTGAGATAGTTCAGCTGGTTGAGTGGAGTCGCAGCAACGGCCTTCTTCTGTAAGACCAAGGAATTGATTGTGGACTTCGGGAAGGGGAAGTTGAGGGAACACCCACCAGTCCTCATCGTGGGGTCAGTGGTGCAAAGGGTGAGCGGTTTTTAATTCCTGGGCCCAACATATTGATGCAATTATGAAGAGAGCACACCAGCAGTTATATTTCATTAGGAGTCTGAGGAGATTTGGTATGTCACCAAAGACACTCAGAAATTTCTATAGACGTACCGTAGAGAGCATTCTAACTGGCTGCATCACCCTCTGGTATGGAGCAGCCATCGCAACAGGATTGGAAAAAGCTGCGGGAAGTTGTAAACTCAGCCAGCTCCATCATGGCCACTATCCTCCCACATCGAGGACACCTTCAAATGCGATGCCCCACCACCCATCACCCAGGACCCCCACCACCCACCACCCATCACCCAGGACCCCCATCGCCCATCACCCAGGACACGCCGTCTTCTCATTACAGCCATCAGGGAGGAGATGCAGGAGCCTAAAGACACATTTTAGAAACGGTTTCACCCCCTCACCATCAGATTTCTGAACGGACAATGGGCCGATGAACACTACCTCACTACTTCTGCTCTGTCTTTGCACAAATTATATATTGCTATATATATTGCTTATTGTAATTTATAGTATATTTATGTATTGCACAACAAATTCCATGATACATGTCAATGATAATGAACCAGACTCTGATTCCCATTTCCTGGAAAGGGCTTTGGCCTGAAATGTTAACCCGATTTTGTTTTGTATAGGAGCTGCCTGATCTGCTGTGTATTCCCAGCACATTGTCATTTGCATAGCCTGCTGTGGTGGAACAGTTCCACCTGAGCTTGTCTCTGCGGCTGGTTCAGACATGAAAATGTTGGGCCTGTGAGCGCAGGCTGACAGTGGCAAGGGAGCACTTGCTGATGTTTTACAACAGGGCAAGGGTCGTGTGCACTTACGGCTCTTTTCCTTGCTCGCAGTTGCTCATTCAGGGTATTTTCCATTTGGCCTGAGGTGGGTTATTTGAAACAGCTGGTAATAAGAGAACATAAAGCAGACAAGACCCTAGATTGCTTTTGTGCCATGACCTCCCCACAGAAGGGGACATTAATCTCGAAGTACAACTTGAAAGTCTCCAGGATTGTGATTTAAAGAGGGAAAACAATCTGTTTTACATTGCTCAGTTTGTAACTCCAATGTTCCACAAGATTGGCGCCAGCGTTCATCGATCCCACTGCAATATAAAAGGAACGCATGCTGGATTTCCACCTGCTAGCGACACTTCAGCCCACCAGCATGCAGGAGTAGGCATTTGCTATGTAAAGTCACTACCCTTGCTTTCAACTTTTACAAGTAATTCAGTGTCAAGGTGTGAATTGTCTAGATTGTAATTCAGTGATGTCGAGGTGTGAATTGTTGTCATTGGTAATTCAGTGATGTCGAGGTGTGAATTGTCCATATTGTAATTCAGTGATTTCGAGGTGTGAATTGTCCTCATCAGTAATTCAGTGATGTCAAAGAGTAGATTGTCCACATTGTAATTCAGTGATGTTGAGGTGTGAATTGTCTACATTGTAACTCAGTGACGTCGAGGTGTGAATTGTCTTCTAACCTGCTGGTGGTGCAAATTGGAGATCAGTTCCGAGTTAGGTCTAATCAGGTTGCAGCCTGCCATCTCCCTACCCTGGGTGTCGCAGTCTGATTACCTTCCGTCCTTTCTCGGGATGTATCCCTGGCAATTCATAGTGGAGAATCTGCTCGTCAGCATTCAGACTGGGACAGTTTGATGCCAACAGAGTGTTGGGGAGCGGGGGGGGGGGCGCGGGTGGATGGACAGATGTGTCTGACCTCATCCAGCCCTGATGTAGTCCAACATGAGGGTGCTGCCAGACGCTGTGTTTTAAGCAGGAGCCAGTAATTAGAGAAGGTGAGGAGGGAGCTATTGGGTCATTGGATTCAGAATCAGAATCTGGATTAATATCATGTACATATGTCATGAAATTTGTAGTTTTAATGCAGTTGTTTTCATAGTAATAATAACTATAAATCTCAATAAGAAATATATAAATGTATATCAAATTAACTAAGTTGTGCAAAAAGAGAGCAAACGAGGACAAAATGAGTAAGGTAGTGTGCATGGTTTTGTTGACAATTCAGAAATGTGTTCGGTATGGAGAAGAAGCTGTTCCTGAAATGTTGAGAATGTGCCTTCAGGCTCCTGTACCACCTCCCTGACGGTAGCAATGAGAAGAGGGCATGTCCTGGGTGATGGGGCCCTTAATGATGGATGCTGCCTCTCTGAGGCATCGCGTTTGGAAGGTGTCCTGGATGTGGTGGAGGCTTGTGCCCATGTGCAGCTGGTTGAGTTTACAACTTTCTGCAGCCTTTTCTGATCCTGTGCAGTTCGTTCGTTCATCTTGTGCCGCGTTGTATGACATGGGTAATCGTAGTCTTTCTATGACCATAATTGTTTTTCCAGAAGTGGATTGACACTGGACGCTGCCATCTTTTGGGTGACATTTTTACAAGGCAGGTGACCCCAGCCATTATCAACAGACTTCAGAGATTGTCTGCCTGGTGTCAGATGTCGCATAACCAGGACTTGAGATATGCACCAGCTGCTCATATCACCATCCACCACCTGCTCCCATGGGTTCATGTGACCCTGATCCTGGTGGAGGGGGGGGTGGGTGGGGGTTGTCTAAGCTGGTGCTACAAGGGTGACCTGCAGCATAGTGAAGGGGAAGGAGCACCCTACACCTCCTTTGGCAGAGACGTATTTCCACCCCATCCCCACCTGTGCAGTGGACCCCACATACCAGACGGTGATGCAGTTAGTTAGAATGCTCTTCACTGTACATCTGTAGAAATTTGTGTCTTGGCTGACATAACAAATCTCCTCAAACTCCTCATGAAATATAGCTGCTGTCGAGCCTTCTTGGTAGCTGCATCAATATGTTGGGCCCAGAGATGTTGACACCTAGAAACTTGAAACTGCTCACTCTTTCCACTTTCCATTGCTCAGCGAGAACTTGTGTGTGTTCCCTTGACTTCCCCTTCCTGAAGTCCACAATCAATTCCTTGGTGTTTTTGTTCATAACACAGCTGCTGTTTGCTCCTTGTCTTTTTGTGTGTGTCCCGCCTTCAGCTGCCATCAGTCAAATCTTATCCCACCTCTGTCCACAGCTGGACAGTTTCACCCCTCATCACTACACAGCCTAGCCGACACCTTCCATCCTGACCTCCACTCCAGCCTTCCTTTATAGCTCTCATGCCAACCCGTGAAGTGCTTTGATGTGTTTTAAAGAATGCTTTTTGAAGGAAGCTGTTTTGGAATCCATTGGATTTAAAATCAGTGGGACTTTGAACTTTTAAATTGAATCAGTCTCCAGCGTTTTCCATTTTCCTTTCCTGAATAATACACTCATTAACAATGTTTAAAACATTTTTTCCTCTCCCTCCCCTCCTCTTCTATTCCCCATTCTGGACACTTACCTCTTCTTCTCAATTGCCGATCACCTCCCTCTGATGCCTCTCCTCCTTCCCTTTCTTCTGTGGTCCACTCTCCTCTCCTACCAGATACCTTCTTCTCCAGCCCTTTATCTTTCCCACCCACCTGGTTTCATCTATCACCTTCTACCTATCCTCTTTCCCCTCCCCCAACCTTTTTATTCTGGCATCTTCCCCCTTCCTTTCCAGTCCTTAAGAAGGATCTTGGCCTGAAATGTCGACTATTTATTCATTTCCATAGATGTTGCCTGGCCTGCTGTGTTCCTCCAGCATTTTGTGTGTGTTGCTCTGGATTTGCAGCATCTGCAGAATTTCTTGCGTGTCACTGTTGACTCTGTTTCGGTGTAGATTGTAATTGTGCGTGATCTTGCTGTGAGCTTATCAAAAATATTGCATTTTGACGTAGAAAGCAAGGATGTCTTGTGGATCTCCAGTCCTGGCTTTCTGAAAAAACTGACCTATTTAACCCTTTCTCAGAAGCTGTTTGTTCTCATCTTTCCTTACGGTAAAGGTCCTGAGACCTGTGTGCAATAACCGAATGCTTTGGGAATGCACAGAAATACTGAACGCACAAAAATGAGATGTTAAGATTCTCGCAGTGTCTGGAAGATCTTGCAGTAAGTGTGATGTGAAGAAACAGATGTTTCATGTACAGAGTAACCTCTGATTAATTATCAGAACAGTCGGGAAACTCCCTCGCGTCGGGCAGTACAGGGCCGTCCAGTCAGGCGAGCGGGTACTGTGTAATGTAGGTGAGAGGTAGAATTTCTGGAGGGATATGGAGTTGGTGGGACGTCCCTTCAGAACAGAGATGGGAGGAAATTCTTTGGCCCGAGGGTGGTGAATCGGTGGAATTCATTGCCACAGACTGCCAAGTCATGGGTGTAATTAAAGCAAGAGTTTGATAGGTTTTTGAGTAGCAAGGGTGTTAAAGGTTATGGGGAGAAGGCAGGAGAATGGAGTTGAGAGGGACTAGCCTGGTCAAATGGTGGAGCAGACTCGATGGGCTGAATGGCCTAATTCTGCTCCATAACTCTGGTCTTATGGACCTCATTAAGAGACGACGCATGCGCTAAGATGGCACTCCCTTGGAGCTGGGCTGCGATAGGCGTGTTTAAAATGGGGCCTCTGACATGAGAGTACTTGCCCAGGAGCTGCAGCACCCACTCCCTGCTCAGCCCAGTGCCCAAACCTGCCCAAGGAAGGGCAGCCTGTGACGCTGCTTGGCAGCCGCATGGTCTGCTCTGACTGGTTTTGATTCGTGAATGGAATGTCCCTTTGAAATAAGATAGTGCTAAGCCAGCCCCTACGCGCAGGGCTAGGTGAATTAATACCGAGGGGAAGCTTGTCATTTAAACCCTTTCCTAGGGTCTTACGGTGTCATTTTTACCTGGGAGTAAGTTCACTACTTGGACCAACCTGACCATGTTACCCACCGCCTGTGTGGGCACAGTACCTGGTCGGGTTGGAGACGCTTCAACATGGGACGCCAGCTGTTGATTACTTAGCAAAGAAAGCTGGGAATGGGTCTGCTGTGAGAAGAGGGAATTTCACTCCCCTGGAGGAAATTGCTTACATGAACACTGATTGTGGAGATCATGGGCTATACTCTGACTACAGCTCCCTTTTTACCTCCTTTTTGCCCAGAAGAACGCATGGGGCGAGGGCAGTGCTCGACTTCTTTAGGTGGGTGTCTGCACGAGCCTTGAAGTTGTATATTGAGGCCAGCTGCTTCCCTTTTGACACCAGTTTGGGCTCTGTGCCAGGTTTTAATCACTGCACCTTAGGCAGCCACACCACCCTGCTGAGAGTTCTCTCAGTCAGTACTCCTTCCCTCGGCTTCCTGATGTTTTCCCTCCTGGGCTGGCGGTTGGAGATGTGCTGTCTCACTGTTGGAGAATGCCCCGTCAACGTTCCAATTCAGTATCTCTCACGCTGAGCCACAAGTTGCAACTGTGTCAGGTTTCCCATTAACTGAGTGAAGCAGAACTCGGTCAGTGTAGACTGGTTATGCTTCATTTCCAAATTAAATGTTTATTTAAAGTAGCTCTATTCATAGGGTTATGAACAAGAGAAAATCTGCAGATGCTGGAAATCCAAGCGACACACACAAAATGCTGAAGGAACTCAGCAAGCCAGGCAGCATCTGTGGAAAAGAGTACAGTTGACATTTCAGGCCGAGACCTTTGGGCAGGATACATCTTAGAAATAGGCCCTTCAGCCCGATATGTTGATGCTGACTATCAAGTACAGATCTGTCCTAATCCCATTTGCCATCGCTTGACCCATGTCCTTCTATACCGCTACAGTTCTAGTGCTCACCCGAGAGCTAAATGTATTGAGAGTATCTGGCCCCACCACCTTCACAAGCCGTGCATTCCAAAAGTCCTCTGCCTGAAAAGAATCCTTCCTCAAATCCCCTTCAATCTTCCCACCTTCGACCAATCCCATCTGTTTTTTGGGCATCTTCATTACGGGGGAAGGTTTCTTGCCTTCCATAATTTTCTATGCTTTTATCCACCCCCCCCCCCCAACAGGCTCCAGTACTCTATCTCCCCCTACCCCCCACAGGCTCCTGTACTCTAACTTAAACAAACCAAGTGCTCCAGTCTCCCCTCATTACTTTCTTGGGTAAATCTCCTCTGCACCCTCTTCAGTACAGTCGCAATCCTTCCTTTGTTATGGTGACCAGAATGGTACACAGAACTTCATCTGTGGTCGGCTCAAAGTTTGATGAAGTTGTCATGGCTTCCTTGCTCTTAAGCTTGCAAGCTAATGAAGACAAACATCCTATGTGGCTCCAGAACCACCAATTTATGTAGAACGGTCTCAAGGAATTTGGGGTGAAGTGGGAGGCTGGGCGAGTCATTGCTCAGTAGCGGATGGAGCACCTGTGTTCAGTTCCATTCCCTGCAGCTCTGAGAATCCCTCTTTTGGGAATATCCTGGGACCTGCACACCCTTCTGTCCGCGTGCTGCCCAGAATCACTGGGCACTGCTGTCCAGTTGTAGACCTCGCTCTTTCGCACTTGGACTATGACGCTGAATCTTTTAACTGTGCCTTCAACACGTCTCATTACTTGTCCACCACTGCTACAGCTCCTGCTGTTCCTCTCAGAACTGTGACTTTTCCATCTCTGGCACAACTCTTTCACAGCTGCTTTAAGTTTCAGCTGGCTCCTGTCTACCTGATACTGAGATACATCCTAGGAAGCTCTGGAATACACCATCAGTGATGTAACCTGGGGTCATCGGGTGTTTCTGCTCATTCAACACCAGACACTCTCTCCCAGCCTGGGTTGATCAGGCTCGGGCTTGTGTCTCAGTAACATTAGTCCATGGGTCACGGCTCTTGATCCTCAGCCATCTGGAGGCTCACTCAGCATCTCTGCGATGGTTCTGATGGCTCTTTTCTTTGTCACCCTCGTACTTGTAAGGAGAGAGTAGGTTCTACAGGGCAAGCAGCCAGCAAAACCTCTACACCCCACCTCTACAGACTAGCATCATGCCCTCCAGCCCTGTCGCTGGCACTGTTCTACCAGCTCCCGGTGCTTGGCTTTCTTACACTTTGAACCTCCTCAATGCGGTCTTCCCAAGGAACTGTCCACTCTACCGTGACCACCTGTGTCGAGGTTTCTGACAGAATGACCATGTCAGGTCTCGGGATGATAATGTGATAAAGTCAGGGATCTTTAATTGCTTTCCCAGATCAACTTTCAGTTGCCAGTCAGATGCCGTGGCGAGCAAGCCTCCTGGTGATCTGGGCTGAGGCTGTCGTTGGTCTCCAGCTTTGACAAAGGCTATGGGCTTTCTGGGTTGGTGGAGGTGCCTACCTTTGTTAATGGCCGAGGAGCTATTTTCTGCCACTGCCTTCAGCACCTGGTCCCCAATCCTTTAGTCTGTGACTGTGTTCCTCACTACTCACACTGTAGATCTTGTGTTATGCATAAGCAAGTCATTAATGTGTATTGAGAGAAATCGGTGGCTCCCAATACCACTGTCTGCTGCCCGCTGGTTGCCCGCTGTCTTTGAAGCTGTTTTAAAATCTGTCTTTTGAATGATCTCTTTACTTCTGTAAGGACAATTCTTACGGACAACATCTATTCTGCACCCTTTGGCAAACTTCCCCCTTACTGCAACCAGATTTAATCTGCGTCATTCTGTTTGAAAGCATTTTAGTTCATGCCAAGCTCTAGTCTGGAAAATTTTTACAAATTTTCTTCAAATGGAGATGGGCAGTGGAATGTTTTCGATCACCACACTGTCTTGCAGGTGCAAGCGATTGCACTTTTTAAAGAGAAATATTTGTAGGTTAAGTCTTATTTTGGATTTGTTTTAGACGAAACTGGATTGTATAATTTTGTTAGGGTTTAGAGAGTGGATAGCTGTTCTTAGGATGGGAGCTATGGAGGGATGATTCACGTATGGTTTGGGAGGTCGGTAGCGAGAAATGTTCTGGTGCTGTGTTCAGTGAGCAGTCCTTGCTAGGACCTTCCCCTGGTGTCCTGTAAAACTGGCCACCTGTGGCAGATCAGGTTCTCCTAAACTCACTGCAGTCACCATGTTCCAAATGTTCTCTTCTCTCGAGTTCTGCTCACTGCTGATTCTTTTCCCTCCAACACCTTTGATAATAAATGTACTTTGAAACTTTGAAGTTTGGTCCAGACACCACCCCACCCCCTCCCCCCAGTAATTTGTTGGTTTTGCTTTTGCACTTTTCAAATGGAACTGTTACAAAATCCCCACCCTCCAGTTCTAAGTACTAGTGTAAACACTAGAAAATCCGCAGATGCTGGAAATCCGAAGTAACACACACAAAATGCTGGAGGAACTCAGCTGGCCAGGCAGCATCTATGGAAAAGAGTATAGTCGACATTTTGGGCTGAGACCCTTTTTCAGAACTGGAAAAAAAGATGTGAAGATAAATCATTGATTCTATTATGGTTATTATTCTATTATGCCTTCGAATAGTATTGGGTAAAAAGGGGAGGCTTATAACATTAACAGGGAAGTAGCAGTCCTGGAGTTTGGCAGCAGTTTGGAAGTCGGCAATAAAGGGCCAAGATTTGGGTTACGATAGGCTGTGGCAGATGGAGATACCTCGATTTACTACAGGAAGAGAGTGCAGCGATCTCTGGACCATCACTGTGCACGAAGCACAGGTCGCACCGGAGCAAACTTTCAGGAAACGTAAAGGTAAGACGGTAGGAGCTTCTACATGCAAGGGGGGAACAAATATAGAGAAGTCAAATGTGGGTCTGTTACAGTCAGTGGAGAAACAGAAACAACAGAGCAGTTAAAGAAACGATTCTCTCATGGAAAAGAGCATACACAGCACCCAGAAATACCAAAGGCTAATGAATAGGAGGAATTAAAGATAGTGCTGGAGGAATTACTGGCAGTGAAAGTGGGTAAACCATCCCAGGGTTTGATGATCTGTCTCCAGGGTATTAAAAGAGCTGGTGGATGTATTTTATGCGGTCATCTAAAATTCTATAGGTGGAGAACCACCCCTGCAGATTGGAGGGTGGCATGTGACACTACTTAATGAGGGAACGAGAGAAAAAACAACACCCAACAGAGTGGTCTGTCTCTTCTTGGTAGCAGGGAAAATGCTGGAGTCCAGTGCAACAGACACACAGAAAGCACCAGAAGAATTTGACACCATTAACATGGATGTTCATGTTTGACAAAGGTACCAGGACCTTTGAAGATGTTGCTTGAGCAGCTGTGTTTTTATTTGGGGGGGGGAAGGTGGCTTTCAGAAAGGCGCTATGGTGTAGCAGTTACCTATGGTAACGTTATTACGCCGCCAGCCATAAGATTGGAGTTCATTTCTCACCACTGCCTTTATGGCGTTTGTACGTTTGCTCCATGATTTCCTCTGAGTACCCCAGTTTCCTTGCACGTTTCCAAGTCGTGCGGGTTAGGGTCAGTGAGCTGTGGGTACGCTGTGTTGGAAGGATGAAAACACGTGTGGGCTGCCCATCACAATCCTCAGTGGTTCAATTTCACGCAAGTGGTGCGTTTCCCTGTATGCTTCGAGGTACATGTGACAAATAAAACTAATCTCCTTAATCTCTCTTTTGATAAAATTCCCCTTGGAGGTTAGTGCACAGATTAAAGCATGTGACAGAGTGGTACCGTGGCCTGGATTGATAAGGACAAAAAATCTTTCTCAGGATGGTAGGGGTGATGAGTGGCATTCAGTTTGGATGAGGGAACCAAATGTAATATTTTGAAGTTTGCCAACAACAAAGGACTAGATGAAGTTGTGAGGAGGACACAAAGAATACAGGTTGAATTTGAAAAGTTGAACAGTTTGGTGAAAACACAGCAGGTGCATGTAGTGTGGAAGTAACCACTTGCACTGACAGACAGTAAAGATCCGGGTATTTTAACTGTTCAGAGATTGTGAAATGTTGGTGCACAAAGGGATCTGATGTTCTTGTACACCAGTCACTGAAGCAAACATGCATTACACCAAACACTAAAACAGTGGACTTTCATTGTAAAAGGCTGTGAGTACAGGATGCCTTCCTGTAATTACACAGAGACCACACTGCAGTACTGTGGGCTATTTTTGCCTCCTCAGCCAAGGACAGGTGTATTTTCCATTGAGGGGTGCAGCAGGGGTTCACTGGCCTGATCCCTGGCTGCTGTGAAGAAATCAGTAGCAGAATTGATGTACCTTTTGATCAGAGAGTAATGAATTAGTCATCTAGTCTATGAGTGGAGATAGCAGACGTTATAATCAAGAAAGTGGGGCTGTAGTTCTGTCTCACAGTATTGAAGTGAGCCAAAAGGGGGCCCCTGGAGCCTGCTCTTTGGGACCTTTTGGTAAGGGCCTTTTCCCTGAACACTCTCCCAAGACTCCTCAAGGAATGCGTCAGCCTCCGATTTGACTGACTCAGTGCCTGAGCCTCCACAGCCTGCAGCGTAGAGAAGGTTCATAAAGATCTGTTTTATTTGTCACGTGTGCATCGAAATTTCAAATCATGCAGTGAAATGCCTCATTTTGTGTCAACAACAAACAGGGTCCACAGATTGTGGTTGTGCTTCTGCCGCTAACACAGCGCTCCCAGAACTCACGAACTCTAACCCGTGCGTGTTTGGAATATGGGAGGAACCCCACACGACCGTGGGAAGAACGTACAACCTCTTTGCAGACATCCTGAGTGAAGGCGTTTCTCTTTGTCTTATTCCTAAATGCCGACCTTTAATTCGAGACTGCAACCCCTCAGTCCGGTTTCTCGGAGAAACATCCTCTCTGTAGCCTGTCAATCTGTGAGAACTTTGGAGGTTTCGGTCAGGTTTTCTCTGGTTCTTCAAGCTCTGGCGAATGCAGACCCGCGTGGAGTAATCCCCATATCTCTGCAGCCAGTTTAATTGGATAAATACACCCTACCATATGTAAAGGGAGCCGGAACCATACACAGTACACCGGACCAGTCTCACCAAGGCCCTGTACAATCATGTTGATATTTCCTTCCTCCTGCCATCGAGCCCGCTCACTGTGAGGCCCAGCTGATCATTTCTGTGCCTGCACACTGACTTCACTGACTTATGGAAGCTATGTACAATTTTTGCATGAAAGAGCAGGGCTTGAATTTAAAAAAAAGAGTCTGCCTGAATGTAGCTGACATAAATTCAGTGGTGTATTTATTTATTTAGCGATACAGAGTGGAACAGTTCCATCCAGCTGAATGAGCTACACAGCCCAGCAACCCCCGCCCCCCCCAATTTAACACCCGCCTAATCGCAGGACAACTTACGATGGCTAGTTGTCCTACTAAATGGTATACCTTTGGAATGTGGGAGGGAACGAGAGGTAACCCATGTGATCATGAGGTGAATGTACAAACTCCTTATTAGTGCAGCTGGGTGGTTAATGGTTGGCACAGACTTGGTAGGCCGTAGGGCCTGTTCCTGTGAACTGTCTGAGACTTTGTCTTTGTGCCTCTCCCCGCTCTCTGTGCCCTATAGGGGGCTCCACATTGGGCCATCCCACCTTAATCCTCTGCAGAAAGGCATTTACCTCTCTGGCTAATCCCTGTGTCCAGTGGAAACCCCTGGTGTTTACTACGGAGCTCCTGCCGTTGAAGACAGTAGGGAGAGGGTGAAGTCCCTCCCACTACTCGAAAGGTGAACCTACATCCCTTCTGTATCCTTCCCAGCTGTGCAGGATGTGCTGACCTTGGCCAGGCCCTGCAATAACTCTATAAACCGATGGCTGAGTTAGATTTAGCAATGAGCAGAGATTGCATTAGTTACCTTTTGGTCACTTAATCCCTGGCTCAGCACTGTACCCTGTAAACTCTGTTAATAATTCACCCTGGAACCTGCAGTAAGATGTCTGTTTGAATCAGTTTATTGGTCTCAAACTCTAATCTGTATCTATTTTTGGGCTATAGTAATAGCAGACAGCTTCAGCTAAACAAGGTCCCCCATCATGGCATTAAAGAGAACTTTAGTTTACAACTGGCTGCAGTGTTTGTCAGTTTATCTTCTTGGCTGGAAGTGAAATGTCTGCCAAAGCCTCTTCAGTGAAGAGCCTACGTTCCAAATTTAACAAAACTGCGTGAATTTCCATCTGAGTTTAAACCAATCACCCCAGTGGGAGAGGAGTGGCTGGTCTTGTTAATACTGAGAGACCATTTCTGTCTGCTGCTTTAACTTGGAATTTTAGCAAGTATGTAATGAAATGGTAAAATTTATAATGCCTCTTCATTTTCACCCCACTTGGAGGTGTGACCTTGACTGGAAGCAATAATGTAACCATTCCGATTCAATTATTTGTCACAAGTACATTGAAAAATGAAGTGAAGTGTGCCTTTGTATTAACAACTGACACAACCCAAGGATGCGCTGTGGGCAGCCCCAGAGTGTAGTCTCGCATCCCAGCGCCAATGTCTTCATCTTCGTCTCCACATCTTGATGACTTTTCACTTCTACCCTTCCCTTTAATCATACTTACTCTCCCTCTCAGAACTCTGCCACAAGTGGATGCACCCCACTGTCTCACAGACTTTGAGTGTCTGTTGAATGGGTCTATGGGTCATCCAGTACTTTTTGTTGCCGGGGGGGGGGTGAACTGCTCTGGCAGTAAGATAGCATTCAGAGTCAGAATCAGGTTTAATGCAATTTGTTGACTTAGGGGCAGCGGTAGAATGTCATACATGATAATAGAAAAATCTGTGAATTAGATTAAGTATATGGATTTTAAATAGTTAAATAAGTAGTGCAAAAACAGAAATTAAAAAAAAGTAGTGAGACAGTGTCCATAGGTTCAATGTCCATTCAGAAATCAGTGAATCTGGTTGGTTGCAGGAGATTCTGCATTGTTTCTCGGAGAGATGGGTTTCTGGGCATTCTGCGGATTGGGGTTTGCTGGCAGTGGGCCCTGGTACAAGATCTGCCATGATCCTACCCACTGGTGGAATGATCTCAGAGTGACTGGCCCATTCTGGCCCCCATCATGCCCTCTCTATGCCTCCCCTGTGTTTACCTCCAATGAGCGCGAGGAACTCCACTCAGCACCTGAGGGGCCACGGTAGAATAGAGGCTAGCACAATGGCGTCATTCCCCAGCCCTGACTGTACACTCTCCCCATGACCCTGTGGGTTTCCTCCCGCATTCTAAAGACCTACAGGTAGGTTTACTGAGTTGTGGACGCACTATGTTGGTGCTGGGACTGTGGCAACACTTGCACATCCTCGGACTGTGTTGGTCGTTGGCACGGTGCATGTGAAAAGTAAAGCTAACCTTCAAAGTCTTAAAAAAGATGCAATACGAGGTAGCCATTCGGGACTTCCTTCCATGTAGTTTGAGCTACGTTGGGATGCTGGTCAGTCATCGGTTCTGTTGCTGTGCACAGCTTCGTGTTCCTTGTCCCCACCCCCAGCACACCCACAGTTGCCTCTTACACACCTGACTGAGCCCAGGGGCAGGTATCCACACCGCCTGCTGCCTCTGATTTCCTCCACCCACCTCTCCACCTCCCCTCACTCCTGATCTCCTCATTCCCGAATCTCCAGCTCCTCCCCTTCCCCGCCCCGGCCCACCCACCCAGATCCCAGAGGGAGACAAACTGATCTTGCTGTCTGACCTCGGTGTCGGATTCGGAAAGGGTGAAATCTCTGGAATGGCTTTTGACCGCTGAGGACGAGGAAAGGAAAGGTCATTTGGAGCACACTCCTGAAATGCCCAGTGCCCTGCTTTCCCAGAGAAACTTGCGCATGGTCTCGTGGCAACATTTCCCCCCCCCCCCCATCCTGCCATGGGCATCTGTGATGATGCCATTGTCCTTTTGATACCCTTGTCTACTTCCCTGGGTACTGATAACTGCGGGCCACCTCTAAACCCATGTCCACTGGCCTGCCTCAGGACTACGGTGGTGATGGTCGTCTTTCTGCTGGAGCGTCAGGCAGAGTGGTGGTGGATGCCACTGGCTGCATCACAGTCTGGTATGGAGGGGTGGTGGTGGCTGTTCAGCAAGATCAAAGTAAGTTGCAGAAACGTATAAGATTAGTCAGCTCCATGGGCACAAGCAGCCGTGGTGTCCAAGACATCTTCAAGGAGTGGTGCCTCAGGAGCATTGTTACCATTGGGTAGGAGGCACAGAAGCCTGACACACACACTCAGCGATTCAGGAACATTGTCGTCCTCTCCGCCATCCGGTCCCAGAATTGACATTGAAACCATGAACACCACCTCACTACTTTTTTAACTTGTTTTTGCACTGCTTATTTAAATTTAACTATTTAGTAGACATTATATCTCTTATTACTGTAATTGATTATTTTTCTCTATTTATCGTGTATTTCATCACACAGCTGCTGTAAAATTAACAAATTTCATGATCTATGCCGGTGATATTGGACCGGATTCTTTTAAATGACAAAGACCTAGGGGTGTTGATGTTCAGAGGGTTTTGGGAGCAAGTCCATAACGCCCTGAAAATGGTGAACACAGGATGATAGGGCAGTGAAAAAGACATGCTTAGCTGGGAAATGTCAACCACTAGGCTTAAGGTGCAGGGTGGGGGGGGGGAAGGTTAAAAGAATTATGAGGCATATTGTTTTACTGAAGAGTGGTGGGTGCTTGGAATGGGTTGCTGGTGACTAGTAGAAGCAGATATGATGGCAACATTTAAGAGGCTTTGGAACAGACACATAAACAGGCAGTGCACGGAGGAATATGGGCCACATGATTACAGGTGGGATGAGTTGCTTGTCATCATTGTTGTCAGGGACACGGTAGACTGAAGAGCCTGTTCTGTGTTCTGCATCGTGTTACCGTTGTATGAAACTTTGGTTAGACGCAGTTGGAGCGTTGTTTACAGTTCTGACCACAACACTCCACGAAGGATGTGGTAGCGATAGAGGGAGTGCCGAAGAGATTCACCAAGATGTTGGCTGGATTTAGGGTGCTGTAGTTATAAGGGTGAGCGAGGCATCGGGAGGTGACTGAGACAGAGCAAGGAGGGGCAATATTATACACCACGGTTTCTCAACTGGGTTCTGCGAGAGGACGCTAGCTGAGAGATTGTGACAAAAAAAACATTGTTTTTTGCACTTCACACGATGCTAGCACTCACAGTGAACGACCAGCCCCAATAGCAATCTCGTTAGTCACTCAGCCCAGTATGGCAGTGCGCAGTAGGACCCTGCTCATTCTCAGTTTTTGACATGAGATAGAGGAGGCAGTTGATTGGTGAGCGCTGTATTGCACGGGCGGTGGGGGGGGGGGGACAGTAGGCTGATAATTGGTGAGTGCTGTATTGCACGGGGGGGGACAGTAGGCTGATAATTGGTGAGTGCTGTATTACATGGGGGGGACAGTAGGCTGATAATTGGTGAGCGCTGTATTGCACGGGCGGTGGGGGGGGGGACAGTAGGCTGATAATTGGTGAGTGCTATATTACACGGGGGGGGAGGACAGTAGGCTGATAATTGGTGAGTGCTGTATTACATGGGGGGGGACAGTAGGCTGATAATTGGTGAGTGCTGTATTGCACGGGGGGGACAGTAGGCTGATAATTGGTGAGCGGTGTATTGCACAGAGGGGAGGATGGTCGGCTGATAATTGGTGAGCGGTGTATTGCACAGAGGAGAGGATGGTCGGCTGATAATTGGTGAGTGCTGTATTGCATGGGGGGGGGACAGTAGGCTGATAATTGGTGAGCGCTATATTGCACGGGGGGGGGACAGTAGGCTGATAATTGGTGAGCGGTGTATTGCACAGAGGAGAGGACGGTCGGCTGATAATTGCTGAGTGCTGTATTGCACGGGGGGGACAGTAGGCTGATAATTGGTGAGTGCTGTATTGCACGGGGGGGGGACAGTAGACTGATAATTGGTGAGCGGTGTATTGCACAGAGGGGAGGATGGTCGGCTGATAATTGGTGAGTGCTGTATTGCACAGAGGGGGGGACAGTAGACTGATAATTGGTGAGCGGTGTATTGCACAGAGGAGAGGATGGTCGGCTGATAATTGGTGAGTGCTGTATTGCACGGGGGGGGACAGTAGGCTGATGATTGGTGAGCGCTGTATTGCACGGGGGGGGGACAGTAGGCTGATAATTGGTGAGCGGTGTATTGCACAGAGGAGAGGATGGTCGGCTGATAATTGGTGGGTGCTGTATTGCACGGGGGGGGACAGTAGGCTGATAATTGGTGAGCGCTGTATTGCACGGGGGGGGGGACAGTAGGCTGATAATTGGTGAGCGGTGTATTGCACAGAGGAGAGGACGGTCGGCTGATAATTGGTGAGTGCTGTATTGCACGGGGGGGACAGTAGGCTGATAATTGGTGAGCGGTGTATTGCACAGAGGAGAGGATGGTCGGCTGATAATTGGTGAGTGCTGTATTGCACGGGGGGGGGACAGTAGGCTGATAATTGGTGAGCGGTGTATTGCACAGAGGAGAGGACGGTCGGCTGATAATTGGTGAGTGCTGTATTGCACGGGGGGGACAGTAGGCTGATAATTGGTGAGCAGTGTATTGCACAGAGGGGAGGATGGCTGGCTGATAATTGGTGAGCAGTGTATTGCACAGAGGAGAGGATGGTCGGCTGATAATTGGTGAGCGGTGTATTGCACAGAGGAGAGGATGGTCGGCTGATGAGGGGCATGAAGTGGGTTTTCTGAGCACTGAATGGACTCACCCAATTTGAGATTTACTGACCTGCCCCTGGACGAGTTCTGGATTTCTGTGAAAGAAGATATCCTGCTATTCAAACGAAAGCAATGAACATTTAACTGCAGTTTTCAACTTCTTACATGAGTGAGCAAGCTTTTGCTTGTGTAATAAGCATCAAGAGCAAGGATAGAAATCATCTCATTTCATTTGAAGGTGAAATCCGTGTGTGCTTATCTCAAGTTCAACCCTGGATTGACTATTTGTGCAGTAAAAACAAGCACAGGTTTCACATGCTAGGCCTGTAATTGAGCCTGATCATGTCACTTAGTAAGATGTTTTTTCAAGGTCTTGTATAAAATTGTGTCTTAAGCTATATTTTTATTCATATTGTTTGAGTTATGGTTTTTAGTAACCTTACTAAAATCCTATTTTGGCTTAAGCCAGTTATTTAACAGAAATTTATTATGTTTTCCTTATGAGTTTTGAAAATTTATGAAAGGGAAAGAAATTAATTTCAAGAAAGGAAAGCTAAGCTTAACTACCTGTTTTTTTTCCAAGAAAGGTTGGCTAAAAATTTATTCTCTACTCAAAAGAGCATTGAGGATTATTACAACTACAATTTACTAATCACACTAATGTACCGTGAGCTGTGATATAATAATTTTTACGCAGGGGTTCCCTGAGACCTGAGAATTATTTAAAGGGTTCCTCCAGGGCAAAAGGGTTGAGAAAGGCTGGTCCAGATGGATGAAGATGATTACCGATATCGTGATGGGAGCATTTTAATCCCCGTGAGATGACCGAGGTTGAGATTGCATAGTGTCAAGCAGTGAGTGGACAGAACAAGGAAAAAGGAATTCCTGAAGGAAAGTAGAAACGATTATAGATACAACTTGGACCCTCAGTGTGGCCTATTGACTCTCGTTCTGTGTGAATCTTGTTTTACGAGAATCACGTTTTCTTCCCCTCTGAAACATCACCTCCCCACGCAGACTGTGCCCCTCGCTGGGGCAGTTTACCACGATCAGCCACCTTGCTTTTAGAATGTGGGAGGAAACCCACGCAGACACAGAGAGAACTGCAAACTCCACAGGGCACGCACCGGCTGTCAGGGTTGTGTGTAGTTTGCTGGTTCTGCGAGCGGAAGTCATCCCAGCTGATGCAGATGATGGAACTGCTCAGAGACGGTGGTCAGAAAGAGCTTTAATATGGAGAGGCGGCCGTACCTCCCTCAGGAACTGTTGGAGCAAGCAGAAAGACGAAATGTGACAGGATGTTCAGAGTATGACTGAGTTAGAGGCAGATAGAACAATCCCTCTTAGCTAGAGGATGGAATGGTGTAATCAGAATCATTTCCACTCTGCTGCCTTTCCCATTCTACCTTGCCACAATTCACCTAGCTTATCTGTTGGATCAGGTCCAACACTGGGTCTGCAGGAAACTCTTCCAGTCACCAGTCAGGTACCAGAAGAAATCCTGTCCGGGTTTGCCTGTCTGACTTCACCTGAGCCAGAGTGTTCACGTCAGCAGGTCAGGTTTGGGAGGACTGGGATTTGAACCATTCCTCGTACCTGCTGGTGGGGGGGGAAGATGGGTGGGGTGCAGGATGGCCCGCTGCGGGTCTCCAGTACTTTTTTCTGGACCTCACTGAAGCTCAGAGGGCTGTAATAGCCAGTGTTCTGACAGGGCAAGACAGGCTGGAGGATTCCCCAGCCGGGACTAGGGCCCAGAGTAATGTTTGAAGTGAGGAGAGAGTTCCTCGCTGCGGTTGGTGAACCACATGGTTCTCTACCCGAAGGCTCATGAACCCAGGAGACATAAAAGGCATCAATCCCAACCTCGGGTGCTGATTGTGGGGGTCTGTATGCTCTCCTGTGACTGTGTGGATTTTCCTGGGTGCTCCACATCCCAAAGATTTGGTAAGTCACCTTGATGTTGGCAGAAGGCACTGGGAGTGGTTGGGATGCGGGAGGGAATGGATTACAGGCAATCTTGACTGGAATGGCAGGGGGTGGGTCTCTAAGCAGGAGGCAGTCATGGGATAAAGAGAGTTATCAGCGAGAGCAAGTGTAGTAATTGAGACAGTCAGGGGCAGAGGAAAGACAGGAAATGGAATACTCGGTTAAACTGCATTTATTTTGAAGATTGAGGTTTAACGGGCAAGGCAGACAGATTGAAAGCGTGGATTGGCTCAGGACTGGGACGTTAGGGGCATTACAGAAGCACAGCTGAGTGTGCAAAGTACGGATGCTTCAGGTGCAACAGTGATACGGGTACGGGGGGCAGCAGTGTCATTTCCCATAACGGACGGACGGCCTCACAGCAGTACTTACAGTTGACATTCTTGGGGGACTGTCCAGTCAGGTCAGAGACAAGAATGAGATGGTCACTCTAGTGCAGAGATTCAACCTTTCTTTATGCCATTAACAAAGGGGTCTGTAGACTCCAGATTGGGAACACCTTCTGTAGTGGGTCTGTGTTAGATTTCCTCCAATACTCAGTGGGAACTTAAGGAGCAGATGTGTAGAGGAATTGCTTGTAGTTCAAAGTTAACAGTAAATTTATTACCAAAGTACATGTATGTCACCAGATAGAACCCTGTGATTCATTTTCTGGTGGGCATACTCAATAAATCCATAGAATAATAACCATAATAATCAATGAATGACCACACCAACTGGGACTACAACCTGTGAACAAAAGACAACAAACTGCAAATACAAAAATAAATAAATATTAATAATAATAAATAAACAAATATCGAGAGCCTGAGTTGAAGAGCCTTGAAAGTGAATCCATAGGTTCTGGGAACATTTCAGTGATGGAGCCAGTGAAATTGAGTGAAATTATCCCCTTCGATTCAGGAGCCTGATGGTTGAGGGGTAATAACTATTCCTGAATCTGGTGGTGTATAATTGTAAGTACAGTAGTGTTATAATTGGGAGATTTCAAATTCCCCTTATTGGCTGGGCCACTTAGAGTGTTAAGGGCCTAGGTGGCATGGAATGTGTCCAGCAAGATTTCCTGAGTCCCTATCAAGGGCCCTACTTGGGAGCTTGCAGTGTTGGACCTTCTCTTGGGGAATGAGACTGGGCAGCTAACTAAAGTGGCAGTCAGGGAGCACTTAAAAATACTTTGAACTTTGGCTCTCAAAGTCATAATTCTATTATTTTTAAGATAGTGATGGGAAAAGGTAGGACAGAATTGCAGTTTAGGGTCCTAAACTGGAGCTGGGTTAATTATGATTGAGTTAGTCCAGGTTTGGCAGGGGTTGATTTGGTGAGAGAGCAAGTGACTTTTGGTTTTTAAAACGAAGCTTTAAGAGAAAGCAGCATGGTCTATTTTGCTAATAGGTAAACCTGGCAAGTGTAGAGAGCCCTGGTTGGTTAAGAAAAAGAAGGAAGCATATATTAGGATTTGGAGTTTTGGATCAAGTACTGATTATAAAAGGATTTAGAATATTCTTAAAAGAGAAATCAGGGATAAGTGAGGGTATAAAATGAATCTGCCAGGTAAGGTCTAAGAAAATCCCTAGAGCTTCTATAGTAAGAGTGATAGAAGTGGACAGGGATCTCCCCTTCAAAATCAGTAGGGCCATTTCTGTCTTGAGCTGCAGGCAATGATTGAGATACACTGAGGAAAAAGAATATCATGGCTGTTGAAGAGATGAGGGGAATAAGTGGGTATGTTTTGGATGACGTTCACATTTTGGGGGTGGGGTGGGGGAGGTATTTGCAGTCTTTAGAGTGTATTGATGTGGGTAAATCCCTGGGGCCTGAATGAGTGTATCCCCAAGCTTTGCGAGAGGCACAAGAGGGAATTTGTTTTTATTTATTTAGAGAGACATTGCGGAAAACTTCTTCGGCCCAACGAGCTGCGCCTCCCAGCATGAGACCTATTTAACCCTAGCCTAGTCACAGGACAGCTTCCAATGGCCAGTTGACACACTGTATTAACCAGTACAGAGGAAACTGGAGCACCCGGAGGAAACCCACGCACTCACGGGAAGGACGTACAAATTGCTTACAGACAGCGTCAGAATTGAACTCCAAACCCCGACGCCCCAAGCTGTAAAAACATCATGCTAATTGTGGCAACATACATCAAAGTTGCTGGTGAACGCAGCAGGCCAGGCAGCATCTATAGGAAGAGGCGCAGTCGACGTTTCAGGCCGAGACAGGAGGGGGAGGGATGGAGCCGAGAGCTGGACAGGTGATAGGCAAAAGGGGATACGAGAGGATCATGGGACAGGAAGTCCGGGAAGAAAGACGGGGGGGGGGTGACCCAGAGGATGGGCAAGAGGTATATTCAGAGGGACAGAGTGAGAGAAAGAATGTGTGCATAAAAAAGAGTAACAGATGGGGTACGAGGGTCTTCTCCTATCATTTTGCATCTCCCCCTCCCCCTCCAGCTTTCAAATCCCTTACTCACTCTTCCTTCAGTTAGTCCTGACGAAGGGTCTCGGCCTGAAACGTCGACTGCGCCTCTTCCTATATTAGCTGCCTGGCCTGCTGCGTTCACCAGCAACTTTGATGTATGTTGCTTGAATTTCCAGCATCTGCAGAATTCCTGTTGTTTATGCTAATTGTGGAGATGTTTGCATCATTGTTAGCCACTTGTGAAGTTCCCAAAGACTGGAGGGCAGCTGTCACTTTTCTGTTGTTTGAAAAGGGTAGCAAGGGCAAACGAGGCAACTGTCAGAGGTGCAGAAATTACTGGAGGGAATGCTGAGGGACAGAATCTGCCAGCATTTGGATAGACAGAGTTCGATTAGGATGAGTCAGCATGGCTTTGTGTGTTGGAAGTCATGCTTGACAAACCTTTTGAGAGTTTTTGAAGAAGTGACCCAAAAGGTAAATGATGGTAGGGCAGGGTATGGTGTTTATTTGGGCTTTGATAAGGTTAGGTCCCATGGAATGCAGGGTGAGCTAGTCAGATGGATTCAAAACTGGCTTGGAGGCAGGAAACAGAATGGTGGTTCAAACTTGTTTCTCGGAATGGAGGCTGGTGACTAATGGTGTGCTGCAGGGGTTGGCGTTAGGGCCCCTATTGTTCATTATTTATATAAATGATTCGGTTGTGATGCACAAGGCTTAATCAATAAGTTTGCAGATGACACAAAATTAGGTGTCATTGATGGTGAAGAAGGTGATGGTAGAACAGGGATCTTGATCAGTTAGAGAAGCGGACAGAGGAGTGGCAAATGGATTTCAATACAGGTAACTGCTTGGTGATGCATTTTGGAAAGTCTAGGACGTGCTATGAATAGTAAGTCACAGGGAGTGTAATGGAACTCATTTTGGCTCAGAATACTCCCTATCACAATTTTAAAAAGCTTCCAGTTTACCAGATATCCCTTAATCTGCTAACATCCTTTTCCAATCTCGCTTTGTAATGCCATCAGTTAAAGACCAGCCCTACTGTATTCCATGGCAATCTTGAAGTCCAAAGATCCCTCAGAGTTGCTGTGTTGATAGGGTGGTTAAGAAGGTGTATAGTGTGTTGACCTTCATTAGTTGAGAGATTAAGCTCAAGAGCCTCGAGGTAATGTTACAACTCAATAAAACTCTGGTTAGGCCACATTTGGAATATTGTATTCAGTTTTGGTCATCTCATTATAGGAAGGGCGTGGAAGCTTTAGGGAGGATGCAGTGGAGATTTACCAGGATTCTGCCTGAACTAGAGAGCATGTCTGATAAAGATAAGTTGAGTGAGCTATGGTGTTTCTGTTTGGAGTGAAGGGGGATGAGAGGTGATTTGATAAGAAATGTACAAGGTGATAAGGGGCATAGATAGAGTGGACAGCCGGAGACTTTTTCCCAGGACAGAAATGGCTTATTCAAGGAGGGCATGATTTAAGGTGATTGGAGGAAAGTATGGTGGGGGGGGGGGACATCAGAGGCAAGTTTTTTACACACTCTGTGTTGGCTGTGTGGAATATCCTGCGGGGGTGGTAGTAGAGGCCGATACATTAGGAACATTTAAGAAACTCTTAGGCACGTGGTTGATAACAAAAATGAAGGGTTATGTAGAAGGGAAGGATTAGATCGATTGTAAAATCGGTTAAAAGGTCGGCACAACATCGTGGGCCGAAGGGCCTGTACTGTGCTATAACTTTGTGTTCTGATAGAATAATAGTCACTGGTCCCAAAATGCTCCCCCACTGACCTGTCAACCACTTGCCCAGCCTCATTTTCTCTGAGGTGGTCAAGAGTAGTCCCTTCTCTAGCCGGCTCATGTATGTAGATCCCAAAGCTTTGCCGGACACACGAAACAGGTTCTGCCTAGACTAATTCCTTAGCACTAAGGCAGTCCTGGTCAATGCTAGGGAAGCTAAAATTCCTGTTACTACAGCCCCAATCTACACCCGTCTGCAATTTCCCTTCGTATGTACTCTGATTCCTGTTGACTGGTGGGACTGGGGTGGCGGTGTGTACGATCCCACCAAAAAGATCACTTTTTTATTTCTAAGTTATATACATATGGCTTTGCTGGGCTTGGCGCCCTGCGACGACCTCTCCAGGTGCTGCTGTAATGTTCTCCCTTACCTGGTGCATATAACCCTCCTCTCTTACCTCCACCTCTGTCAAAGTCAAAGTTTATTATCAAAGCAGATGTCGGTTTCTGTACACTGCCTTGAGATTTATTTGCTTGCAGGCATTTACTGGAAGATGAAGAAATGTGGTAGAATTTATGAAAAACTATACATAAAGGCTGACAAACGCTCAGTGTGAAAAAGATGACAGATTGTACAACTAAAAATAAAATAAATAATACTGAGAACATCAGTTGTAGAGTCCCTGAAAGTGAGTTTGTTGCTTGTGAAATCAGTTCAGAGTTGAGAGCCTGGTGGATGAAGGGTAATAACTGTTCCTGAACCTGCTAGTGTGGGACCTGTGCCTACTGCCTGAAGAGGAGAACATGGCCTCGGTGTTGGGAGCCCTTGATGATGGACACTTCTTGTAAACGTGCTCAGTGGTGGGGCGAGCTTTGTCCGTGATGGACTGGAAGCATTGATAGCCGAGAACATCAAGCTGCCAGTCATGTCCATCCCTCAACCCCATTTCCGTAATGTATAATATCACAATCCCGAGTGCTGAATCCATGCTCTGAATTCATCTGCCTTACTTGTGAGGTTTTGATTTGAATTAAGATAAATGCACTTTAGCCTTGCAGACCGTCCATGTGCTCCCTCCTACCCCTGTCTATCTTGCAGTGTTACTCTGCACGTCTGCTTCAACTTTCTCATCTGATCGAACATAGAACAATACGTTACAGGAGCAGGCTCTTTGGCCGACAATGTCATGCCAAACCAGCTAAAAAGTAAAGCAAAATCCTCCCCCCCCGCAAAAAAAAATCTCTCCTACATACACAGTGTCCATTTAGTCTTATTTGGTTCCTGCCAGGCTCATTTTAAACCCTCCCAGGTAGCTTTGAAAAATCTCCCTGCTAGGAAATCGGTACCACTGCACCCCACTGACAACTCTTGTCTTGTAGAGGTCACCCCTGCCTCTGAAGGGATCTCGCTGATCCAAGGGGCTGAAACTTTTGTTTGCCCAGCCCTCTTATGCCTACCCTCGCCAACACCTACCTCTGGATAGATTATCTGGACAAGCGCCCTGAGAGGAACGGAAACCTGCTTCACCGTTTAACAGCCATACTGCAGATCGCACTTTAGCCTGAATTCCACACTCATGTCTATCCTGTGGCAATCAAAATCAGTCCTGCTTGGACCGAGATGTCAACTGTACTCTTTTCCATTGATGCTGCCTGGCCTGCTGAGTTCCTCCAGCATTGTGTGTGTGTGTGTGTGTTAAATTAAAAAGTAGCGCAAAAAGAGGGGGAAAAAAGTAGTGAGGCATTCTTCATGGGTTCAGTGTCCATTCAGAGATCTGCTGGCAGAGAGGAAGGAGCTGTTGCTGAATTGTGTGTGTGCCTTCAGGCTCCTGTGTCTCCTCCCTGATGGTAGCAAGGAGAAGAGGGCATGTCCTGGGTGATGGGGGTCCTTCATGCTGGATGCCCCCTTTTCGAGGCATCGCCTTTTAAAGGCTATTTATCTGTCCCTGCCACAAAAGCATTCCACTCTGGTCATTCGCCATTCATTCTCTGGTCCTTGAGGAAGAGAATTCCAAGGACTTGCTATCTGTCTTAACCCCTTACATTGCTACCAGTGACCTCTGATTCTGTGAGCTACCCTCCCCAATATACTTCATTTGTCCCCTCTCATTGTACTAAACTCCAGCAGCAAAGTTGAGCCTCCCCACTCTTCAATCATAAAATAACCTGTCCATCCCAGGTATTAGGTAAACCTTTGAACTCTTTCTCATGTATCAACATCCTTCCTTAAATAAGGAGACCAACTGTTACCAGGAAGCAGGTTCAGGAGTTTGTTAAGTGAGGCAGGAGACACTGATTAACCGTTGATTTACAAACAGTAAAACATTCAACCAAATGGCTAAGCTGCCCTCAGTGACACAAACTACGATACTGAACACTTCAAACACAACAGGTACCTCATTTAGTCTCCCCAAGTTGCGCAGCTACAAAATTAAGCATTCAGCAAACAGACAGTTAGCAAAGAGTGCACGTGGACTGCCCTTTCCCAATGGTTCTCCAGCACTGGTCGTGACCTCAGTGTGAAGTTGAGCGCCTGGAGATCAAGGAAAGCCGCTGAGGCACCTGAGACTGGTCACCAATGCCGTGGCAACGCGGCAACCCATGGGAAAGAGCCGCTGCATCCTTCGAACGGGCCAATTGATAACAGGCCCAGCAGAAGTGGCATTCGATCGGCAAGTAAACTAACCCTTCATGTTACACCAACCTCCTGCACAGTGCTCAGGATATGGTCTCACTAACGACCTGTATAACTGAAACATAGAACAGGAACAGGCCACCCGGCCCACAATGCTCTGCCCAACCAATTACATTAGTAAGCATAATCTCCCTAATTCTGTGTTCAATTCCTCTGGCAGTAAACAATGCAGGGTTTCAGCCTGAAATGTCAAGAATTTCTTTGTCCCCACAGACACTGCTCGACCCGATGAGTTCCTTTGGAGCCCCAGATTCCAGCCTGGTTGTGTCTTCAGCAATAACACTGTGCCAGCTCTCCCACTCACTGATCCTACGTACCAGCCTTCAGTGAATCCTGCACTTGGACTCTCATCTCAGGGTTCTGCACTCTTTCACCACTAAGGTGATCTGCTACCAGCAAGAGCTGCTACGTAGATGGCTGCTTTATTTAGGTGTGGCACTTGAAAACTAAGGCTTGAAACTAACATGCTGCTGTATCGGATCAGGAAGGTGGGAAGTTGATGCTTTTCGGAGCTGGTTACATCCAGAGAATAGGTTTTGTCAGCAATGAAGACAAACACAGATAGTGTTTCACTTGGCCTCACAGGGTCCAGAATACCTGTTTCTGTATGAGAACTGACTGGTTCGCTCCACTAACATACCTGTCCCGTGGATTTTTCCTGCAGCTCTGACCCGTTGCTTGTTTGCTTTCGAATAGCCATTGATGAAGTGGCTTCGTCACAGTTTATCACCACAGCTGTCCTGCCTTGACCCTGCCCGCTCCCTTTTTATCCTCAGCATTCCTTCCTGTCCTTCTCTGTTCCCCAGTCCTGATGGAAGGGTTCTGACCTAAAGCATTAAATCTGTCCCTCTCTCCACAGATGCTGCCTGACCTGCTGAGCACTCTGTTTTTATTTCAGATTTCCAGCATCTGCTGTTTTTTAATTTTGTTATTTTGATTTGATCTCCGGAGGTCAGGTGAGCAAAGGCACTGTCAGTTTCAGTTGCGGCGGAGACCTTCGTGTCATTCATCTCACCCCCTGTCTCTGTTGCTTTCAGATCAATGTCCGTGTTACGACCATGGATGCAGAACTGGAATTTGCCATCCAGCCCAACACCACTGGCAAGCAGCTCTTTGACCAGGTGGGTCCCCAGCTCAGCGCGTGCCACCGATATCCCATTGGGAACGTTTTGTGCTTTGGGAGTGACACTTTAGGTCCTGTTGGGGATTTCCCGTCCCGTGGGGAGACGGGCAGCAATTTGCAGTTCAACATGAAGTGGAAAGTGAAGGTGGTGAACTTAAATTGAAACAAAAGTGTGTCAGAGGCCAAGTAGCAAGCAGTGTTCTGGGGAGGGGGAAGTGAGCAAGAGTTTTTGGAAATAATAGTCTGCAAACTTATTGTATTGTGCCAGGTGTAACCATATGGTGGAATGTATTTACAATAGTCTCTGTGTTCTTATTCGCATAATCAATATTAGCTTTGGAAGTACTTAACACAAGGGACAAGTGCTTGCCTCAGGTTTTTTTAAATTGAAGACTGTATAAAGAAGTAGAATTGAATTGCTGCAGGATATTTAGCTGGCCAAGTATGTTGGACTTTGAGATCAAGTGTAAAGAGACAGTACACTGTCAATGGCAGGACCTTTCACAGTGAATGATGAGCAGAGGGATCTTGGGCTCCAAAGTCCATAGTTCCCTGAAATAGCTACACCAGTTCATAGGTTGGCAAGTAAGGTGTTTGGCATGCGTTCCTCTATTGGTCAAAGCATTGTGTTCAAGAATCAGGAAATTGTACAGCAACTGTATCAGGAGCACATGAGACATAGGAGCAGAATGAGGCCATTCAGCCCATTGTGTCTTCTCTACCATTTCCCACTCAACCCCATTCTTCTACCGTCTCCCCGTAACCTTCCATGCCCTGACTCATCAAGAACCTGTCAACCTTAAAGGCACCCAGTGACCTGGCCCCCACGGCCACTTGTGGCATTAAATTCCACAGATTCACCACCCTCTGGCTAAAGAAATCCCTCCTCATCGCTCTTCTAAATGGACACTCCATTATTCTGAGGCTGTGCCCTCTGGACCTAGACTCCCCCACCAAAGGAAACAAAATCTTCACATCCACTCCATCCAGGCCTTTCAACATTCAGTAAGTTTCAACGAGATCCTCCCTCATCCTCCTAAATTGCAGTGAGTACAGAGCCAGAGCTTTCAGTTGCTGCTCATGTGATGCCCTTTGTACCCAGAATCATTCTCCTGAGCCTCCTCCAAACCCTCTCCAAAGTCAGCACATCCTTTCTTATAAACGAGAAAATCTGCAGATGCTGGAAATCCAAGCAACACACACAAAATGCTGCAGGAACTCAGCAGGCCAGGCAGCATCTATGGAAAAGAGTACAGTCGACGTTTTGGGCCGAGACCCTTTGGCAGGACACCTTTCTTTCACGAGGAACCCCATCTGGAGTATTGCATACAGCGCTGGTTGCCCATTATAGGAAGGTTGTGGAGCCCTTGCGGAGGGTGCAGAAGACGTTTACCAGGAAGCTGCCCGAATTAGACGGCGCGTGTCATAAGGTGTTGGACAAGCTTGGGTTCTTTTCTCTGGAGTGGCAGAGGGTTGAGGGGAGACCTGATGGAAGTCTATAAAATCTTGAGGGGCATAAACGGTCATCTGGTATGTTTTTCCCAGAGTCAAGATGCCAAATACAATAGGGCTTGCATTTAAAGTAGAGGGAGTAAGTTCAGAGGGGATGTGTGGGGCAAACTTTTTTTTAACACAGTGGTGAATGCACTACAAGGGATCATTGTGGTGGAGGCAAGTATAATAGAGGCATCTCATTTATTCTTAGATAGGCGCGTGAATACATGGAGAATGGAGGAACATTGTGCAGCCAGGAAGGATTAATTCAGTTAGGTGTTTAGTTACTAACTTTAAGAGTTCAGCTCTACATGGTGAGCCAAAGGTCCTGCTCCTGCTTCTGTGGTATTTGGGCTTTGGGAGGGGACGATCCCCTCTGAGCAGTTTACCCTGTGTTGATGGTGAGGCGCTGGCCTTGTGTCATCACCCAGCAGCCTCTGGCACAGCCACATTGCCCAAGTGCACTGCCAGTGGCTTGAACTGGTGTCTGCTCAACCACGGGCACGTTTACGTGCTTCACCAGATGCCAGAAAATCTGCCTGTTACTGCTGGGCAGACACTCAGTGCTGAATCGTTATCTCCAAAGGCTTGGCTGATTTTTTTTTCATGTAATTGAAACACTAATTGGACCTGAAATTAATGAAAGGCATTGCAGTGCTGTGTGTATGAGTTTGCTGCTCGGTTTTATAATCACACAGTGTCCCCAGATAATAGACCTTGTCTGTCTCCTTGCCTGTGTAATTGTGAGAAAGACGCTGGCTGAAGCAGTCTTAGTTACGAAGGGATTCAGGTCCTGATCTCACTTGGAAAAGTTCCAAGCTGGGGGATTGTAAACAGAACAAGGTTCTCACTCCACATATCCTTCCCAACCCCTATAAGCCCAGAGTTGCCAGGGGTAACTGCTGACAAGTTTTTTTCTGCCCACTCAAAGTATGCAGAATGTGTCTGTAAGTGGTGGCCTCACCACAGCGGTGAGGGCTGGTGCTGTTTTCTGATGAAGGTAGATGTCAGTCCCACCATTTGTGTCGGCGGAAGGCAGCCTCCCTTTTGTTACTGCCAAAGGAGGCAGCTCACGGTGGGAATGGATTGCAATAAAAGATGGGTGAAGTCCAAGGCTAGATCGGAGTGTCTGAGAAAATGGCAGGTGTTGTTAGAATCTGCCCCTCAAAGGAAACAATAAGGGGTGGCTGTCTCCCAGCGTTGTAAATCTGACCTCAGTCACTCTGCTTCCATTCTGATTAACTTAGTTCGTTACTCGGCCACATTTTGGCAACGGCTAACCTTCAATTAATTTGTTTTATACTTTATTAAACTGGAAATGATAAACATCAAGATGCCAGCAATGTTTATCGGTGGAATTCTCCCTTCTGATGATATTATGTTGTGATTTAGTAGGGGTGGGGCAGCCCTGTGGTTTGGATAGGTCCCTGTCTGTGTGTGGGGCGATATCGTTCTGCTGAACAAATTACTGCGTGTGTCAGGCCAGGCGGGTTGTTTACCTCACTCACTGAAGGTAACCTTTGCCCAACACAGTTTATGGCTTTGATTGGATATCCCTGGTGATCTGTCATGTACAAGTTGGGGCTGAGGCATCTGAGAGAGAGGATTGAGCAGATCTCATTTTCTCACACCCCACCCACCCGCCCAATCAAATCGCACCGAGCGGGTAGTGTTGATGTAGTATTTTGGTGGATGGTCTGAGGTGTTGACTCTCTCCATAGATGCTGGCTGATCTCCCAAGTGTTTCCAGCATTTTCCCGTTTGATTTCATTAGGTCCGGTTGTTGTGAAGCCAAATATAAATCTCCCCCTTACTGGGACAGTGTTCCCTGACTCTGGCTGTCACAGAGAGCGATCCAAACCAGAGGACTGTCCCTCTGAGCACAGGTCTACAACTGGACTAGATGTACGAGGTCTGGGAACACAGGTCCATAATTGATTGAAAGTGGCGTCACAGTTGAGAGGGTTGTAAAGAAATCTTTTGGCACAATGGCCTTCATTCATCAAAGTATTGAGTGCAGAAAATGGGATGTTACGTTAAAGTTGTATAAGACATTGGTGAGGTCTAATTTGGAGTATTATGTGCAGTTTTGGTCACCTACCTACAGGGAAGATGTAAATGAGGTTGAAAGAGTCCAGAGAAAATTTACAAGGATGTTGCTGGGTCTGGAGGACCTGAGTTATAAGGAAAGATCGAATAGGTTAGGAATTTATTTCTTGAAATGTAGAAGATTGAGAAGAGATTGAATAGAGGCATACAAAATTATGAGGAGTATAGTTGGAGTAAATGGTAGGGGGATGGAGAGCTATGGTCGGTGCAGATCGATGGGAGTAGGTGGTTTAAATGGTTTGGCACAGACTAGATGGGCCAAAGGGCCTGTTTGCGTGTGCACTTTTTCTATGACTCTATGACGAGAAAGGAGACTGTTGGAAATAAACAAGGCTTTGCGTGTCTGGGAGGAGAGGATGACGTAATGTTTCGGATGGGGTAAGTGTAATGTGTTTTTTTTCCCTGATAATAAACTAACAAACAGCCAACAGAAATCTGCTTGTACATCATGTGTACATAAGTACAAGACCTAAATTTGCGCCACCTGTGTAGACCAGCTCTCTTGTATCAAACACTTAGTGTGCTAAAGCTACAAGTATGAGCCGCCAGACAAACTCAGCGAGTCAAGCAACATCCGTGGGGGCGGAGGGATTGTTGGTATTTCATTCGAAACCTTGCACCAGTGCCCGAAACGTCGACAATTCCTTTCACCACCAGCCTACCCCTGCAAATGCTGCTCGACCCATGAAGTTCTGTCAGCAGTTTTAGCTCCAGGTTCCAGCGTTTGAAGTCTCCTGTGTCTATTTTTTTTTAAATTTACTCCTCCGCTCCCTCTTCCTATGTTGTATATGCCTGAGTTGTATATTTTATAGAGGGCTTGTCCCATCTGGTAGCTGCGTTATTGTCTGGTGTTTGATCAACAGCTTTTCAGACTAATTGCCATTGTTCTAGATTTGAACATCTGAATTCCCTTTCGTTTAATGAAGGTTGCATGGGAAGCAATTTACTTCTGTTTTATTTCGAGACCCATGCAGAACAGGCACTTTGGGCCCAAAGGGTCACGCCACCCAGTGACTCACTAGCCCAGTCACAGGACAGTTCACACTGACCAATTAACCTACCAGCATGCGGAGGAAACCGGAACACCCGGAGGAGACCCACACGGTCATGGGGAAAATGCACAAGCTCCTTCAGACCGTGGCGGGAATTGAACTCCGGAACAGCCTGAGCTGTGGTAGCATCACGCTAACGTAGAATGCTCGCCTCTACCTTCTTATCATCAATTAGGAATGTAGCCTGGTCCTGTCAGCAATAACTACATCCCAAATTTTACTACTGGGGAGACACTTGGTTGCAATTTAGAACTTACAGAAGAGCCTTAGACAAAAATAACCAGTTTTTGAGAAAGTTCTGGTAAAACCTTAATGGGATTTATTACAAATGTCTTCCTCAACACTTAAAGGGGAGAGTCAAGTTCTGAACTGACAGGGAGCTGGTTTACAGGCAACACTACCTTGACAACCTGACGTGTTGATAGAGGACCTGCAATAACAGGCTGTCACTGCTCGCTTGTTGGTTATGACTTTTGCTTGCTCATCAGTGCTCAAGTGCTTCCTTTTTATGGAGTTTTGTTCGTTTAGTTTCTGTCAGCTAATTGCAGTTTGCAAAGGCCCTGCTGTCCCGTCATCCACCGAGCGTTCTCATCAATCCCTGGTCGAGAAGCTGGCTTCTGCCATCTTCCACTGACTCGTCTCCAGCTTCCTGTCACTTCCCAAATCACTTGCGGATCGAGAGGAATTCTGTGGGTGCCCATGTAGTCCTGTCAGTTTACTGTGAGAACTGGTCTGTTTATTCCGCAGGTGGTGAAAACGGTTGGGCTGCGAGAGGTCTGGTATTTTGGACTCCAGTACACTGACAACAAGGGGTATCTGAACTGGCTGAAGCTCGAAAAGAAGGTATGTGCATTGACATTGGAGATGTCCAGTCGACTCAAATGGTCCCCATCATTTCAGCAGTCGTTTGTCCAGGTTTTTATGAATGAAAGCGGGCAGCAGAAGCTGTTTTGTCTGCGTTTCCTCAATAGCATTCTGGGTGCGTTCCAGTGAAGTGTGAGAAAGGTACATGGCCATGTCAGGCCACTGCTGTGCGTGAGGGAGAATCCCACTGCTTCTGCTATCCATGTCATCTCTGTGATTGATGCGATACGTAACCTCCTTTCTTCTTCCACTGCTGATCTGATTTGCATTTGGAAGATTTGAAAGGATGGAATCCTATTTTCCGGTCTGCACGTGTAACGTTTCTTCCCCTCCTTATTTTCCCGGCTTCATTAGACGGCACTAATAAAATCCTTTTGTAATTCCCATCAAAATCCATTGCTTCTGAGCCCTCCATTAAATCCTTGTACAGCCACAACTTTCCCAGTCTCTTTATGTACTTGGTCGCAGGACCGTCCTAATAAGTACCTTCTCTCCCTCCGATGTTTTGACATCTGTTCAACTCAGAGCAAATTAATACTTGTTGATGCCTTTGCATAATATCCCCCCTTGTGTAGTCCGTCCATAAGCAGAAGGGATCCCATGTCTTTTTTCTCACTGGCTTTCTCAACACCATTCCTTCAGGTCCACTCCTCTGCATCATCAGACATATCTGAGAACTCTGGCTGCCTGCCCAAAGTGGACTTCAAAGCCACTCACTAAGAGAAGCAGGACAGTTGTCTTGTGCGTGAGGTCTTGCCCTCACTGTTCTCCCTGCAACTGAAAGGAAAATTCCTCCAGAATTTGGCCTAGTATCTTGGCCAAAGTCCAGCCCTCTATGTTATCTCTACACTCAGTGGCTGCTTTATCAGGTGCACCTGCTCGTTACTGCAAATATCTAATCAGCCAATCATATGGCAGCAACTCAATACATGAAAGCATGCCGACATGGTCAAGAGGTTGTTCAGACCAAACATCAGAATGGGGAACAAATATCATCTAAGTGACTTTGACTGTGGATTGATTATTGGTGCCAGACGGGGTGGTTAGAGCATCTCAGAAACTGCTGATCTCCTGGGATTTTCATGCACAACAGTCTCAAGAGTTTACAGAGAACGGTGGGAAAAACTGAAAAACATCCAGTGAGCAGCAGTTCTGTGGGTGAAAAAGCCTTGTAAATGAGAGAGGTCGGAGGAGAATGGCCAGACTGGTTCAAGCTGACAAGAAGGTGACAGTAACTCAAATAACCACGTGTTACAACAGTGGTTTGCAGAAGAGCATCTCTGAATGCACAACACATCAGAACTTGAAGCGGATGGGCTACAGCAGCAGAAGACCACGAACATACACTCAGTAGCCACTTTTTTAGGTATAGGAGGTTGCATTTTGGATGAGCCGGTCATTTTTTTCATAGATGTGAGGGTGCTCACCCTGTACAAGTTAGTAGCTGTAAATCCAACATTACAGGGCTGGTTACACTTTGGAAGTAGTCATGATCTTAATTGCTGTTGAACATCCTGCCATGTTGTGGGGAAGCCTAAGCCTTGAGTCAATCCCTGCTCCCAGCTGATGTTACCAGTCTGAAAACTGCAGCTACTGGAATCTGGAGCACCAACTTACAAACTTATTGTGTGGTAGTTTGTCAAGCAGCCCTTTGAGAGAACACATTGGTCGCACAACCACCAAAGAACCCAGTCAAGTCAGTCAAACACGAAGCACCTTTGATAAACATCCTGATGTTCATCCATTGTTGCCTGCTTTAGGTACCAGTTGCCCTGCTCCGGATGAAAGTCCGTCACTGGCTGGCAAGGTTTCTGCTTTCAGTCCGCTCCCTTTTTGTAAACAAGGGTGTGGTGTCCTTGTTCTCAGACACCCAGCTCATTGGCACCTCACAAACCAAAGGCTGCAGTTTGCTCCCTCCATCTCTCTCGTTGAATCGCCTGGCCCATCGGTTGGCTGAATGGTCTGTGTCCATACTGTATGAGGTAGATGGCGTCCCCTGCTTTTCCGGTTTGACAGCCGCCACCTGAGATGAGGATGGAGGAGGAGCACCTTGTATTCTGTCTGGGTGACCTTCCAATAAACAGCTCTCTCCCCCCCCCCACCCTCTCTTCCTCTGTCCTCCACTCTGACCTTTTACTTCTTCTCACCTACCTATCACCTTCCCCGGGTCCCTTCTTCCTTCCTTTTCTCCTATGGTACACTCTTCTCCCCTATCAGATTCTTTCTTCTCCAGCCCTTGACCTTTCTCACCCACCTGGCTTCCCCTGTCACCTTCCAGCTAGCCTCCCACCCCTCCCCTCACCTTTTTATTCTGTCACCTTCACCCTTCCCTTCCAGGAGAGACTCGACCTGAAATATCGATTGTTCATTCATTTCCACAGTTGCTGCCTGATCAGCTGAGCTCCTCCAGCATTTTGAGTGTGTTGCTCTGGGTTTCCAGCATCTGCAGACTTGCTTGTGTTTCTGATTTGTCACCTAAGTCTGTTTTTCATTTCCACGAACTGCCTCCTCCACAGTCACAGTGACAGCAGTGAAGTAGGACAAGTAAAAAGCACCTCCCATACCTGTGCCTCCTGTTGGCCTCCACGGGTCTGTTGCTTTACTCTTCTCCCTTTCTCACTTGATACCTGTTGAAGGTGTAGAGTTTGCTCTGATCTCGGCTCAGTGCTTTGTTGTTTTGTGAACGCTTTCATCCTGCACCAGTGGTACCTGGGAGTCCCCTTCCAGGGAGTGCCTGCTCTGGATTGCTTTTCACTGTCTGAAGTTGTTCATCCCCCACGGACATTTATTGATGTGAATTATTCTTTGTCCTGTCCCGTTTTTCTGGTGAACCTCAGGGCTGCTTTGCGGGTTGTTTCTGCCAGTGCTGTCAACCTGATGTGTGCCGGTCCCCGCTTCATTCCTCGGACTAAGTTCCCAGACTGAGCAATGCTTTCTCTTCCTTGAGCTGCAGCCCAGTTCTTGCTGGATTCGGAGACTGTAGGAGCCCACTCGCTCTGGGCTTGCTGCCTTCCTTCCTCGTGCTGGGTTCTCTGTGCTCTCTCCCTCCTTCACGTTCCCTACCTCGCCCACACCTCATTCCTCTGCACCAGCCTCGTGCCTCCTGTCCTGCTGTAGGTCGTGTTACATCCCTCCATCGCAGCACGCTTTCTGGGGCAGCCCCACGGTCATGAGCTGCTGTCGCAGGAAACCCACCTGCCCCGCCAGATTCCAATTTCAGCCCGTTGACTCCTGCACGGGAGAGCCCGGGACCCACACAGTGCTCGGGTGGGGGCAGGAGTGCACAGGGGGTTGACTGACACACAGGAAACTGATGTCTGTCTATGATCTGGTAAGAGCCTATCAAACCTATATTAATAATAGTAATAATAATTATTTATTCCAAGTGGTAAATTCTTTTGTTACAGCAGCAACATTTAAAAACACACTTAGGAGTGTGCAGACTTAACTAATAATTAAACACAGGATAATAGTATACCCAATAATA
Source organism: Mobula hypostoma (assembly GCF_963921235.1). Lineage (NCBI taxonomy): Eukaryota > Metazoa > Chordata > Chondrichthyes > Myliobatiformes > Myliobatidae > Mobula > Mobula hypostoma. The sequence continues at coordinate 108,097,139 of NC_086104.1, forward strand.
ATGTACCAGTGTTCAATATTGTGCAATAATAATGTACAAAATACTAAAACATAGACTATTGTACGATGATGTGTATCCTGTTGTACAGAGATGAACTGTTGTATATGCTTATTGCATTTGGTAGGACAGTTTTTCTGTAACGATTCTTGCGACAGTGGAGCTGAATGATTCTGTTTGAAAGGGTAATCTGCTGCTTATTCCGTCGGTCATGGAGAGAATGTGCCAGATTGTCCATAATGGATAACAGTTTGTTTAGTGGCCTCCTCTCCACTACTAATTCAAAAGAGTCTGGGTTGTAGCCAAAGACAGATCCAGCCCTTTATTACTAGCTCTTAGAACAATCCCATTAATCTCATTCTCCCACTTTGGTCCCTGTAATCTGTTGTTTTCTCCCCCATGTCCTCACTAGCTCCACCCCCGCCCCAGATTCCACCAGTCACCCGCACACTAGGGGCAATTGAGTTCGTGAGTTACTGCCCATTACGCCGTTGGAGTTTAGGGCAGCAGTGAAGGTCTGCTGACGCAGGGTTTCCTCCATCGCTTTTCACCACTATCAGTCACTCAAGTCCCGGGTGGAGACTCAGGAATACCATTGCTCTCCAATGTACAAGAATTCTTTATTGCTGTTTCTGTAACCATTTTGTTTCACCAGTCGGGGTTGTTAGCCCTGAGCTGAACCCCCGAACCTGGAGGACCGGTTGACCACTCTTAGTCTGGCCTCTACCCTTTGACCTGTTTGGCACAGGTGACCCTACCAAGAACCAAAGCATAAAGCCCTGACTCCAGCCAGCTCAGCTTTCTGGGTCATTGAGGCTCACAAGCCACCAAACTACGACGATGTTGTGGTCCTCTTGGAGATAGGGGGAATTCCTAGTGGCCAGTTAACCTACTGACTCGCAACACACATAAAAGTCGCTGGTGAACGCAGCAGGCCAGGCAGCATCTCTAGGAAGAGGTGCAGTCGACGTTTCAGGCCAAGACCCTTCGTCAGGACTACTGACTCGCGTGTCTTTGGGATATGGAGTGGGTGGGGACCAGACCATCCAAAGGAAACTCACACAGTCGTAGGGAGAGCCTGCAAACTCCACACAGAGAGCACCAGTCGTCAGGGTTGAACTGGTGCACTGAAGCTGTACCCCTGCTGGCCACTGGGACCACACTCGCATACAGCAGGAATTCCTGTCAGTCCCATTCCTCCCTCCTTCCTTCCCAGCAAGGATTCTCCCTCTTACAAGCACCTCCAATTCCTCTCTGATTCTGCTGGTCACCCACACTGAGGGGTAATTGACTTGCCAGTGGTCCTTGGGATCTGGGAGGAGAAGGGAGCACACAGTCCCAGGGAGAGCATGCAAACTCCACACAGAGAGCACCAGAGGTCAGGAGGGAATATGGACGACTGGAGGTGTGAGGCACCATCCCTCCCAGCTGTGCCCTGGCGCTGTGGTGTTTGATACAAAATGGTGCAGTCTGGCTGGAGCATGAAGCAGGTGATCAGTGGTGAGGGGCTGCAGAGTTCTGAGATGCTGAGGGAACGGGCTCGGATGTGTGGGATGCAGGTACAGCACGTAGTTTGGAAAGCAGAAAACAGAAAGCTATTGTTCCTCTCTCTTTGAAACTGAATCCAACAGCATGAAGGTCAGCCTTCATTGAGCACTACACAGAAACAGGCCCTTCAGCCCATCTAGTCCATGCCAAATTATTATTCTGCCAAGTTCCATCGACCTGCGCCCTGACCATGGCCCTCCATACTCTTCACATCCATGTGCCTATCCAAATTTCTCTTAAACGTTACAATTGAACCCACATCCACCAGTTCCTCTGGCAGCTCATTCCACCCTCTCACCACCCCCTGAAGAAGTTCTCACTCAAGTGAGGAGCAATCTGATTGGACACCTTTTAAGGGAAACAGCAGACCTCCCACTTGTGACAGAGATGCAGCAGTTCTGAGGTGATCAGAGGGAGCTAAAGCCCAATCTTTGCCAATGAGGCGAGACGCACCGAAAGGTTATCCAGTGCTGTTTGCCTGCTGTTTGACCGTGTGGGCTGGAGTTCAGCGAGAAGATTAATCAGCAAAGTGGAAACATCCAGAAAGGGCAATAAACAATCTGCTGGAGGAACTTGGTGGGTTGAGCTGCATCTATGGGGTGGGGGGAGGGGAGCAATTTGTCAATGTTTCAGGTCCAAGCCCCATATCAGGACTCGGATAGGAGAGGGAGTGTCGAGAAAGGATTCTGAGGTGATTGGTGGACTGAGGAGGTGATAGATAGGGGAGGGGAGTAGGGATGCAGTTATTTCTCACAAATTCACTCTCTTCCCAACCACCGGTATCACCTCCTCACTCACTGTTCACGTGGCTTCTGGTCCAAACTCTGTCCCGTCGGGCTTGGGGTTACGTGGGATTTTTATGGGCTGAGAGTTGGTCGAATTCCAGAAAACTGAGCTAACGATTAACTGGTAACAAAAGTTGGGCCATTATGCTGGTACATTTTAATCTTGCATTTGTCTTGTTTAACATGGGATTAGTTAATCCAGAGGGGAGTTGATCCTCTGTGGAAAAGTTTAGCTTCTGGTTAAAGGAATGTTGTACAGCCGTTACATGACTGGGGTGTTTCTCTGCCAGGTATCCCAGCAAGACTTAAAGAAGGAGAGTCCGGTCCAGTTCAAGTTCCGCATCAAGTTCTTCCCTGAGGACGTGTCTGAGGAGCTGATCCAGGAGATCACTCAGAAGCTCTTCTTCCTTCAGGTGAAGGAAAACATTCTTTCTGATGAGGTCTACTGTCCTCCCGAGACAGCCGTGCTCCTCGCCTCCTACGCCGTGCAGGCAAAGTTCGGAGACTTCAACTTGGAATCGCACAAGGCCGGCTACCTGACATCCGATCGGCTGCTCCCACAGCGGTAGGTGCAGTGTGGCAACACCATTGAGCTGGGGTTTAGGACATTGTTACCCTAGGGAAGGACTGTTTCTCCCACCCGAGCAGCTCTGCTTCTCAACAAGGAACGCCCTGGGGGTAACCGGGGTGAGGAACGGACAGGGAAGATGTCCCAGATAGGGTGTTTCACTGGATCCTGGGCCAGGGGATTCAGATTGACAATGGTGAGAAATGCCTTCACTCTAGTGGCACCTAGGGCAGACTGCCAGCGCCAGTCTACATCAGTCAGGGTGTTGACTACAGGAGTTATGACGCTATCCTGCAGTTGTACAAGACGTTGACGAAGCCACCGTTTCCAGTTTAGGCCACCCTGGTATTAGGAAAGGCTTCATTAAGCTGGAAAGAGTGCAGAGGAGATTGACTCGAGTTTTCGGGAGCAGTTGGGTAGGGTAGGGCAAGGAATGGTTGAGATGATCCCAGGGGATCACGGGTTTGCGCCTCTGGTGGACTGTGTCCTCTCCAGGACGTAAACCCGGGTGGGAAGATCTGAAGAATCTGGTGTTGCCCATGCAGCGGGTTCCCCCTCCACATCACTGATGTAGTCCAAGGGAAGGCCAAAGGCCGATACAGTCTGGCACCAGCGCCATCGCAGAGGTTGTAAACAACATCAGACTGCCTTAGGGACCCCGGCTCTGGATTCCTTCCTCGGGGTGGGTATGGCCGCAAGGCAGCGGAGGTTTAAAATCAGCCTTTGCCCCTTTTCTCGTCAGTAGAAACAGTTCCACCGGGCCTAGACCAAGGTTGGACTTGGTTGTCAGAGGCTGCTAGAGATGCACACCATTTGGAGCACTTTGTAGGTCGTGGGAGCTTATCCACACTCATAGAGTATGACAACCTGAGGAACCGATGATCTTGTACAGGTGTATAAAATTATGAGGGGCATAGACAGGGTAAATGTACCCAATCTTTATTTTTTCCAGAGAAAGGACGTCAAAAACTCAAGGGATAGATTTAGGGTGAGATCTGAGGGGCAAAGGGTGATGGATATGTGGAATGCGGTGCTGGAGGGAATGGTTGAGATGGGTGCGCTAGAACATATAACAACACGTACCCTTGGACAGATACACAGACAGGAAAGGTCTAGAAGGATGTGGGCTAGACACTGGCAAATGGGGCAAGTTTGGATGTGGATGTTGGTCAGCATGGAATTGATGGGCAGAAGGGCCTTTTTCAGCGCCCTTTGACTCTCTGACACTCAGGGTGGTGAACCTGTGGAATTCTCTACCCCAGAGGCTCAGTGGTCATGTTCTTTCTGGACAGAGACTTAAGGAATTCTGAGCACTGGAGAATTCGGAGACACGGAGATTACGTAGGAAATGGTCCCTGCAGAATAGTGGAACAGTGTCAAACAGAGCAGAGTCTGTTCCCCCTACCTGGTGTTCTTCCCTTAAGGGGTGGTTGGTGGAGGCGGCTGCATCTGTTTAAAGAGGGTTCTAGTGAACTGAGAGCTCCTTCCGTCATTCCCCCGGGCAGTATTGCTCTACACGTTCTGCGTACGTCCTTCCTAACTCTCGAGTCCCTCGCACAGAGGGGGTTATTGGCTTTCGACATGCCAGGGGTTGCAACTGGGCAACTGGCGATGATGTGTAGATCTTCTGTGCAGTTGGCCAGTGGTGTGGTTTAGAACAGTTACCACATGGGGATTTGCAGCGTCAGGCCTGAGTGGTGTGAGGGAGGAGGGGTGTGATCGTCTGGGCCCCTGCTCCTACTTTCGGCTCCCCTGAACTTGCAGCAAGTTAGCAGGCAAGGTGTGGTCCTGCAGTACAGAGCTCAGCATTGTTCCCACTGACGATTACATAATGAAAGAATAACATTGGAGAACGCTCCACACCTTCGCCCTGTGCAGTTCTGCTTCGGGCCTCACTGTTCCTATCGTGCTTTGGCAAAACGTGTGTTTCTCCAGAATTCTCCATACGTCTGTCCCTTTTCATGTTTAGTTTCTCACAAAGGCTCTGCAACACAAACACAGGCCGTTCAGGTTAACACACTTCCATCCATGTTGGTGCTTCCTCCTCAACCACACTGGCAAAGAGCCTGCTACCCCCACTCCACTCCAACCCTGACATTCCTTAGTCCCCCGCCTCGACACGAAAAAATCCACACCCCTCCATCAGCCCTGACCCTGACCTCCCTCACACTGACCCTGACGATCCTCACACTGACCCTGACGACCCTCACCCTGACCCTGACGACCCTCACCCTGACCTCCCTCACACTGACCTGACCCTGACCTCCCTCACGCTGACCCTGATGACCCTCACCCTGACCCTGACATCCCTCACGCTGACCCTGATGGAAGCCCTCACACTGACCCTGACCATCCTCACACCGACCCTGACCCAGACGATGCTCACACTGACCCCCCTCACGATGACCCTGACCTCCCTCACGCTGACCCTGACCTCCCTCACGCTGCCCCTGACCTCCCTCACGCTGCCCCTGACTTCCCTCACGCTGACCATCCTCACACTGACCCTGACCATCCTCACGCTGACCCTGACCATCCTCACGCTGACACAGACGATCCTGACGCTGCCCCTGACCCCCCTCACGATGACCCTGACATCCCTCACGCTGACCCTGACCTCCCTCACGCTGCCCCTGACCTCCCTCACGCTGCCCCTGACTTCCCTCACGCTGACCATCCTCACGCTGACACAGACGATCCTGACGCTGCCCCTGACCTCCCTCACGCTGCCCCTGACCCCCCTCACGCTGCCCCTGACCCCCCTCACGCTGCCCCTGACCCCCCTCACGCTGCCCCTGACCCCCCTCACGCTGCCCCTGACCCCCCTCACGCTGACCCAGACCCCCCTCACGCTGACCCTGACGATCCCTCACGCTGACCCAGACCACCCTCACGCTGCCCCTGACGACCCTCACGCTGCCCCAGACGTCCCTCACGCTGCCCCAGACGTCCCTCACGCTGCCCCAGACGATCTCTCACGCTGACCCAGACCTCCCTCACGCTGACCCTGACATCCGTCACACTGACCCCGCCTCACGCTGACCCAGACCTCCCTCACGCTGACCCTGATGACCCCTCACGCTGATCCTGACATCCGTCACACTGACCCCCCCCACACGCTGACCCTGACTTCCCTCACGCTGACCCTGACCTCCCTCACGCTGACCCTGACGATCCTCACGCTGACCCTGACGATCCTCATGCTGACGTTGACCTCCCTTACGCTGACCCAGACGATCCCTCACACTGACCTGACGACCCCTCACGCTGACCCTGACGACCCCTCACGCTGACCCTGACCTCCCCCACACTGACCCAGACCATCCTCACACTGACCCTGACCTCCCTCACACTGACCCAGACCATCCTCACACTGACCCTGACCTCCCTCACACTGACCCTGACCTCCCTCACACTGACCCCTCTCACGCTGACCCTGACATCCCTCACACTGGCCTCCCTCATGCTGACCCTGATCCTAGCCCTCATGCTAGCCCTGATATTACTCACACTGACCCTGACCCCAACCCTCACTCTGACCCTAACCCTCACGCTAACCCCAACGTCCCCCTCACCTTAATCCCAACATCGACCTCCCACTGACACTGACATCCCTCACGTGTACCCTGATGTCCCCCTCACGTTTGTAGGGTAACATAGTGGGTGACAGATGACATGTATTATTTACAGTAGAAACTGTTCTACATAATTCACAAACATCGTCATCCAGTTGTGATCATTTGAAAAGACTGCATCTGACGTAATACAGTCAGTGCAAGGCAAAGCATTTGTCTTGTTCACAATGGAAAGGCTATGGCTTTTGGATAAGCACACAAAACAACACTTGCATGTTTTATTCACTGTTACGTACCCCGTAACTGGGTTGCCAAACCAGCAGAAATGGATCACTCAGTTGGAGTCTGGATTACTAGAACTAAGAAAGTTTTATTAAAGAAACAAGCAACACAGTAATCAAAAGGATAATAAATGCAACAGTTCAGCAATGGTAAACACACATGTGCACAGAATTAATATAACAGCATCAATCAAGCTCTATCGTTGTCTAGGGGTAAATGACCAAATTTCAAAGTGACACAAAGTTCAGTCCAATTTAGTTCAGTTCGCAGTAATCGTTGCCATGGCGATGGACAACGTCGGGGGAGAGAGAGAGAGAACGGGAACGACTGATCATTCAGTCACGGCTTCACTCACAGACCGACGATATGGCTCACAAGCAGCTTTTGGGCGGGTCCTTGGTGATGTCACCTGAGGTCACCGACTGTGACCCCTCCTCCAGATGCGGTCGATCCTCTGCAGTGAACCCGGCACCCAAGCAAGGGCGGACACACACCGGGTTCCAGCTGATCGTACCTTTCCACCCTGTGCGTTGTCCGGTACTTCCCACCGACTCGTGAGAGGCGCACCGCTTCCAGGGTCTCGTTACCTCGGGTGTCGTGTGTCCTGCCTTAGCGAACCGGTCCCTTTTTATCCCCCTGCTGGGGTATCGCCTGTCCATCACTTCAAACAGTTCAGGGTTCAAAGGGGGAGCCGCTCCAGACAGCTCTCTACACATCTCCAGGTGCTGTTTCATTGTGTCCCTTATCTCTCTCTTGAAGACAGGTGGCAGACCAACTGCTGATCACACAGGACAGCTAACATCTTATCTATGTGTATTCGTCACATCACAAACTCCTACAATGGTGATCCTGCAGCTATAAGGTTATTCCGGAGTTATTCAATGACATGTCAATCACAGTTGCTTTGAAGCTGCCGGAGTTTTGGGAGCAGCAACAGTGTGGTTTGCATAGACAGAAGTCCAGTTTGTGCTGCGAGAAATCACTGCGGACAATTTTATCTCACCATAGCATTGCTAAGTTCCACTACAGCCAGAGTGGTGAGTCTACTAGAAGACCTGCCTGCATGTGATAAATAAGTCATTCTAAAAACTCACTCATTACAGACTTCTGGACTGTCTGAGCATGCTAAACAGTTGCTCTCCTTGCCTGACCTGGGTGATGCTCAGCCTTCAGAACTAATGGACCACATGTCATGTCTTCTGGGCCATCACCGTCCTTGTTTTGTTTTAAAGAACCGTTCCTTACAGGCTGCTCTGAGGGCTTCCCTGATGGATGAGTGTTGGAGTGATCGCCTCCTGTGAGTCCTGCTGGGGCTCGGAACAGCTCCAGAAGAGGACCTGCGGTCCTGCACAGCTGACAGCCGACGTACAGGCAGCTGCTACGGGGCTGCCTGATTCCACATTCTGCCCTGTTCAGTAAACTCAATTCTATTACACTATTCCTGCCTCTCATCATGGCGTACAGCACTCGAGTTCCAGCTGGCCTTCATTCTACCTTGTTCATTTTTGTCTGCCGTGAGGCACTTCAACACCCCCTTACAATGGCCCTTTTTGTTGCAGATAGGAAGAGTAAACCGAAATGTATTTCTGTAGATGGCCTGGATGTTTCCGCTGCCATACCCTTGCATCACAATGGGACCACGTGCGTGTCAGGACACACACCCCGGTTTGAGCCAGAGCCATCTGCTGTTACTTCACAGAGGGCCCGAGCCGGGCGGCTCACACAAACTCCAGACAGACTTTCAGTGAACTCTGTAATGGGTGACAGACGACACATACAGCTCACAACAGAAACTGTGTTCTACATAATTCACAAACACCATCATTGAGTAGTTGTGTTCACTTTTAGAGACGGTGTCTGACGTCATGATGTCAGTGTAAGGGGACTGCTTTTGGTTTGTCCATAATGGAAGTAAAAGACTTTTGTTAAGCACGTCAAACGACTCTCGCATGTTTTATTCACAAAATTCTACACACTGAGCCCGACGTCCCCCTCATGTCGAACCCCAAAGTCCCCCTGACATCCCTCACGCCGACCCTGACTCCCCACTGAACCTAACTCCTCTCCACACCCACACTGACGTTCCTGCCTCCATGTGACCACAACTCCTGCTCCCCCCCACATTGACTGTGACACCATCATGGAACCCCTGTAGGAGGCATGGGCTGCCTGTTGGTATTTCCCTCTGGCAGAGTTTACAGAGGGCAGAACGTGTCTGCCCTCAATGATGCCATCATATGAGTAGGTCCTCAGTATATTGGATTGGTAAACTGGGCGTCTGCCCTGGGTGGTCTGGAGGGATGGGAGCCAGGGTGACAGGTCAGACAATGGAGCAGTTGTTGTAAAGTTGTGGGTGGCGCAAAAATGCAGTCAGTTGGATGGGTTGAAATATTTTAATCCAAGAGCACGGGGGGAGGGTGTGGGATTATGAAGTTATTGGGCGAGGGTACGCTGTTTAAGGAGCACTAGTATGGTTTTCTGGATAGGGGCGCCCCACTGAGGCAGGGAAAGGACCGTGGTTGACGAGGTGTGGAACTCGTGGTCAAGAGGAAGAAAGAAGTATTCATAATGTTTAGGAAGCAAGGATCAGACAGAATCCGGGGAAGGAGTAATTAGGCTTCCAGATCTGCAGTTGAGTTTGATTCAGTCCTGGATCCATCTCGGAGGACCTCGTGGCTCTCGTTAAGGGGTGGGTTCAGTGAATTGTGGGATGGGATCTGAATGCTTGACTCTCTCCGGTTGTGCCTGAGCCATTGAGTGGCTGGGACTGAGGCTTGTGCTGTCTTCCCTGCAGTGTGATGGAGCAGCACAAACTGACCCGAGAACAGTGGGAGGAGAGGATCCAGATTTGGCACGAGGAGCACCGTGGGATGCTGAAGTGAGTTCACACATGCAGCCTTCTGTCCTAGTGGAAGAGTACCTGTGACCTGCTCCTCTGTGGAGCACCACCACCTGCGTTTCATATTCTCCTGTGACCCAGGAGGAGGTCATTCAAGCCTGTGACCTCATCTTCCCACATTCCCCTCAAATCCACTGCTCACCTATGCCAATGAACCCGCCAGCCACATGAATTTGGGGTATGGGAGGGAACTGGAGCTCCCAGGGGAAACCTGTGTGATCACAGGGAGAACTTGTAGATTCCACACAGACAGCACTGAAGGTCAGGGCCGGGATCGGACCTGGGTCTCTGGGTCTGTGAGGCAGCGGCTCTACTCAATGGGCACCCTGTCTCACGGCCTGACCTGATTCCGTACAATGAGGCCCAATGCAAACTTCAGCAACAATATCTTGTCTTCAGCTGGGAACCTTGCATGCTGCAGGACTCAAAACTGAGTTCCCCAACTTTAGGTAACCCCACCCTCTCTTGTCTATGTCAGACCGGCACTTGTTGTTTTGGCTCACTTAGGCCCTATCTGGCTCCGTAGTCACGTGTTCTCCTGACATAGTCGTGAGCTCCACCAGCGTGCACCACACCCCCACACTGGGGACAAACTGCAGTGCCCAGTTACCTGCTCACCCAGCTTCAGGATCAAATCCATTTTACATTTTCTTCTTGTCATATTTCCTTACAACAGAGGAGGCCATTTGGCAGCTCTTCAAGAATTCCCAGCAGTCCCGTTGCCCCGCTTCTTTGCCCTGTAACCTCTGGCGTATCTGACTCCTTGCACGCTGTTCTCTGGATGTCTTATGTACAAGTCTGTGCCTAAGTTTGCCGTCTCTTTAACAGAGAGGATGCCATGGTGGAGTACCTGAAGATTGCCCAGGACCTAGAGATGTACGGCGTCAACTATTTTGAAATTAAGAATAAGAAGGGTACAGACCTTTGGTTGGGAGTTGATGCCTTGGGTCTCAATATCTACGAACAAAATGACAGGTAAGTGATCATATTTCCCTTTGGAGCTCGGCCGTGCCCATTTGGAGTGGGCAGATGTTATTAGACCATAAGACGTAGGAGCAGAATTAGGCCATTCAGCCCATCCAGTCTGCTCCGCCATTCCATCATGGCTGATTTATTATCCCTCTCGACCCTTTCTCTTACCTTCTCCCCATAACCTTAGAATCTAGAACTTGTCAACCTCTGCTTTAAATATACCCAATGACTTGGCCTCCTCAGTGGTCTGTGGCAATGAATTCCACAGATTCAGCACCCTCTGGCTAACTAAATTCTTCCTCATCTCTGCTTTAAAAGGATGTCCTTCTATTCTGGGTTGGTGCCCTCTGGTCCTAGACTTTCCCACATCCATTCTACACAGGACTTTCAATATTCAATAGTTTTCAATGAGATCCGTCCTCCTTCTTCTGAACTGTAGTGAGCAGAAGCCCGGACCATCAAACGCTGCTCATATATTAACCCCTTCATTCCCAGAATTATTTTCATGAACCACTGCTGGAGCCTCTCCAATGCCTGTCCATCCTTTCTTAGATAAGGAGCCCAAAGCTGCTCACAACACTCTACAGGTGCAGACTAACTAGTGCCTGAAGAGGCCTCAGCATTGCAGGCTAGTTCTCCCAAAATTAATGCTAGCATTACGTTTGCCTTCCGTGCCACCAACTCAACCTGCAAGTTATTAGCTGGATAACATCCAGTTTCAAAAGAATGGCCCTTCACATACAGCATCTAGAGTAACAACCGGTTTTCATAATATTTTGGTCTTCTGGTAAAGGGTGTGGCAACTCTGGATGAATGCAGAAGCTGTTCTCACTGGATTGCTATCTTCCAAGGTAACCATGGCTACTTGGACTGGTTGTTCAAGCTGTAGTGAGTGTGTTCACTGTATTACTGCTGCTGCATTGAGGCTGGGTTGAGAACTTGGGAAAGGGAGTCTGCTAAGGCCTTTTCCCCTGTCGAACCGTTCTCCAGCAACGTTTTCCAAATGGCCGCTGCTCACCTTGTCTTCCAGCTTTGGGTGGGTAGATGTAATCAGAGCTCCCGGCCTGTGACTGGGGCGGGGCCTCGAGTTGACAGTGTTTCTTACCACCCCCCTGCCTCAGGTGAGGGCCACACCCCCACTGCTTTTGTCTTGTCCTGCAGTGCGGCGCACTCTTGTGCTTCCTGACTCCGCTCGGGAAGATGGATGTTGCGTGCATGCAGTTGGAAACTAGGGAAGGCCCTGTTTCCTCGACTGTGCTCAGGCAGTTCAGGTGTACTTGCCTTGAATACAGGAGTGATCACCGGGGCAAATAACTGCTGGTCCAGTCAGTCCTGATGTAGAGGTTTTGACCCAGAACATTGACAATTCCTTTCTTCCCACAGCTACTGCTAACCCAGCATATCCTTGTTGCTCCACTGCCCACCCGGGTGTTCTCCTGCCACCTCTGGGCTGGGCAAGGCGAGATGATGCTTCACAGATGGAGTTCAGTGATTGGACTGAGAATGGCCTCCTTCCACCCCTCGTGAGGCACCCCCATTTCCCCCTCTGGCCCTGCTCACCCTGCGTTTTAATCCACCTTCCCATCTTGTGGTCTGTATTCCACTCCATAAAACTTGTGCCGGTCGTTTCCATGAAAGAACCAACTAGTCCCACATTTGACCTAATGCCCCAATAGCAGAGGCTGGAAATGATAAATAATAACCCAAAGTGGAATTAGAACTCAGCAGGTCAGGCTGTGTCCATGGAGAGGTAAGCAATATTTCACCTGGCGAAGGATTTCTAACCAAAAAAAAAACTTAGCCTGACTTGTTGTGGTTTCCAGCTGTCACTGTAAAATTGCATTGTAAAATTCTGTATTATCTGGTACTATTTTCCCTTCGGTTTCTTGGGCCAGGGTCTAGTAAGCCTGTGGAATTTATTGCCACAGATGGCTATGGAGGCCAAGGCACTGGATATGGTTAAAGCAGAGGTTTGATAAGTCCTTGATCAGGAAGGGCGTCAGAGGTTACGGGGAGGAGGCAGGAGGATGGAGTCGGGAGGGATAGTAGATCAGCCATGATGGACCGAGTGGCCTAACCCCATTCCTATGTGTTATGGAGGGTCATCCTCCCAGCTAGGAAGTCTCGCTGTTTAAAACTCTCCCCTGTTTACTCTGCCGGCCAAACCACTCAGCAACCCCACCCATCTAATCACAGAGCAATTTACAATGACCAACTAACCTGCTAACCGGTACGTCTTTGGACTGTGGGAGGAAACCAGAGCACCCGGAGGAAACCCACGCGGTCACAGGGAGAACGTATAAACTCCTTACAGACGCCGCCGGAATTGAACTCGGAGCTCCGAAGCCCTGAGCTGCACTGGCGCCGTGCTAACCGCTACACCACCGTGGCTGTAGAACGGTACAGCGCAGGAATGCGCCCTCCGGCCCTGGTGTTGTGCCAAATTAATGGAGCTAGTGACACCTAATCAGTTCTGCATAAGCACTGTCTATATCCCTCCATTCTCTGATTATTTGTGTTCCTATGGGCCTTTAAGCACCTCCAATCTGCTTTCACCCTCATACCTGAGGGTGCAGCCAGCACTTTCTGTGGTGGTGGGGGGGGGGGAGAGTATCTTGCCCTGCATATCTCATTTGATCTTACCCCCTCTCACCATAAACTCTCTTTAGTATTAAGGGGTTTCAACCCTGGGGAGAAGACAGTGACTGTCAACTCTTATCTATGCCTTATAATCTTATAAACCTCAAACTGGTCTCCCCTCCCCTCCATCACTCCAGAAAAAAATCCAGTTCCAATTTGTCTAACCTCTCCTCATGACACATACCCTCTAATCTAGAGAGCATCCAGCATCTCTTCTGCAGCCTCTGCAAAGCCGCCACATCCTGCTTGTAATTGGGTTACCAGGACTGAATGCAGTACTCCTGGTGCAGCTTGACCAGTTTTAGACGCCTGCAACATAACGTCCTGACTCTAAATTCATTGCCTCAACTAATAAAGGTAAGCATGCCAAAGGCAGCCTTCAGCACCATGTCAGGGAGTTGCGGCCTTGGATCTCGATATCCCTCTGTACATCAACACTCTTAAGGGTCCTTCTATGAACTGCGCACTTTCCCGTTACATTTGATCTCCCCACCTGTCACTTAGCCATTTCGCACCCATATCTGCAACTGGTCTATGTCCCGTGTTTTGTTTGGCAACCTTCTACATTATCCACAATCGTAATATCATCAACAAATTTAATAATCCGCACTTTCATATTTTCAACTGGATCATATTGAGATGTCACAAAGAGCAGAGGTTCAGTAAGGATCTGTGCAGAGCCCTACTGGTAACTGACTCCAGCCCAAGCAAAACCCTTTGATGACTGCCGTCTGCCTTCTGTAGCCAAGCCAATTCTGAATCAGAGTCAGGTTTGATATCACCGGCATATGTTCATATGTTGTGAAATTTGTTGTTTTGTGGCAGCAGTACGTTGCAATACATAATAATAAAACTAAAAATTACAGCAAGAAGCACATGTGTGCGTGTGCGTGCGAGTGTGTGCGTGTGCGTGCGAGTGTGTGCGTGTGCGTGCAAGTGTGTGCATGTGCGTGCGAGCGTGTGCGTGCGAGTGTGTGCGTGTGCGTGCAAGTGTGTGCATGTGCGTGCGTGCGAGTGTGTGCGTGCATGTGTGTGCGTATGCGAGTGTGTGTGCGTGCGAGTGCATGCGCATGCGAGTGTGTGTGCGTGCGAGTGTGTGTGCGAGTGCGTGTGCGTGCGAGTGTGCGTGTGCGTGCGAGTGTGTGCGTGTGCGTGCGAGTGTGTGTGCGTGCAAGTGTGTGCGCGAGTGCGTGTGCGTGCGAGTGTGCGTGTGCGTGCGAGTGTGTGCGTGCATGTGTGTGCGTATGCGAGTGTGTGTGCGTGCGAGTGCGTGCGCATGCGAGTGTGTGTGCGTGCGAGTGCGTGCGAGTGTGCGTGCGAGTGCGTGTGCGTGCGAGTGCGTGTGCGTGCGAGTGTGCGTGTGCGTGCGAGTGTGTGCGTGCGAGTGTGTGCGTGTGCGTGCGAGTGTGTGCGTGTGCGTGCGAGCGTGTGCGTGCAAGTGTGTGCGTGCAAGTGTGTGCATGTGCGTGCGTGCGTGTGCGTGCAAGTGTGTGCATGTGCGTGCGAGTGCGTGCGAGTGTGTGCGTGCATGTGTGTGCGTATGCGAGTGTGTGTGCGTGCGAGTGCATGCGCATGCGAGTGTGTGTGCGTGCGAGTGTGTGTGCGAGTGCGTGTGCGTGCGAGTGTGCGTGTGCGTGCGAGTGTGTGCGTGTGCGTGCGAGTGTGTGTGCGTGCAAGTGTGTGCGCGAGTGCGTGTGCGTGCGAGTGTGTGCGTGCATGTGTGTGCGTATGCGAGTGTGTGTGCGTGCGAGTGCGTGCGCGTGCGAGTGTGTGTGCGTGCGAGTGCGTGCGCGTGCGAGTGTGTGTGCGAGTGCGTGTGCGTGCGAGTGCGTGTGCGTGCGAGTGCGTGTGCGTGCGAGTGCGTGTGCGTGCGAGTGTGTGTGCGAGTGCGTGTGCGTGCGAGTGCGTGTGCGTGCGAGTGTGTGTGCGAGTGCGTGTGCGTGCATGTGTGTGCGTGCGAGTGTGTGTGCGAGTGCGTGTGCGTGCATGTGTGTGCGTGCGAGTGCGTGCGCGTGCATGTGTGTGCGTGTGCGCGTGCATGTGTGTGCGTGCGAGTGCGTGCGCGTGCGAGTGTGTGCGTGCATGTGTGTGCGTATGCGAGTGTGTGTGCGAGTGCGAGTGTGCGTACGAGTGCGTGCGCGTGCGAGTGTGTGTGCGAGTGCGTGCGAGTGTGTGCGCGAGTGCGTGTGCGTGCGAGTGTGTGTGTGCGTGCGAGTGTGCGTGCATGTGTGTGCGTGCGAGTGCGTGTGCGTGCGAGTGTGTGTGCGAGTGCGTGTGCGTGCATGTGTGTGCGTGCGAGTGTGTGTGCGAGTGCGTGTGCGTGCATGTGTGTGCGTATGCGAGTGCGTGTGCGTGCGAGTGCGTGCGCGTGCATGTGTGTGCGTATGCGAGTGTGTGTGCGTGCGCGTGCGAGTGTGTGCGTGCATGTGTGTGCGTATGCGAGTGCGTGCGCGTGCGAGTGTGCGTGCGAGTGCGTGCGAGTGTGTGCGCGAGTGCGTGTGTGCGTGCGAGTGTGCGTGCATGTGTGTGCGTGCGAGTGCGTGCGAGTGTGTGTGCGTGCGAGTGTGTGTGCGAGTGCGTGTGCGTGCGAGTGTGTGTGTGCGTGCGAGTGTGCGTGCATGTGTGTGCGTGCGAGTGCGTGCGAGTGTGTGTGCGTGCGAGTGTGTGTGCGTGTGCGTGCGAGTGCGTGCGCGTATGCGAGTGTGTGTGCGTGCGAGTGCGTGCGCGTGCGAGTGTGTGTGCGTGTGCGTGCGAGTGTGCGTGTGCGTGCGAGTGTGTGCGTGTGTGTGCGAGTGTGTGCGTGTGTGTGTGTGTGTGTTTAAATTAAGTAAGTGCAAAAAGAGAAAAGTAAAAGTGGTGAGGTAGTGTTCACGGGTTCAATGTCCACTCAAAAGTCTGATGGCAGAGGGGGAGAAGCTGTTCCTGATCTGTTGAGCGTGTGCCTTCCGGATCCCGTACCACTTCTGGATGGCAGCAATGAGGAGAGGGTATGTTCTCAGTGATGGGTGTGGTCCTTAATGATGGACGCTGCCTTTTTGTGGCATCGCTCCGTGAAGATGTCCTGGATGCTGATGGACAGATAAATATATAGACACTTTATTGATCCCAAAGGAAATGGCAGTGTCTCAGTAGCATTGCAAGTACACAGGTATACAAATATTAGAAGAGAAGTAGAAAGAATAACAAATAAATTACCACAGTCTAACAGGAGGAGTCATCACTTCCCCAGCTATTGGTTGACTCATTATAGAGCCTAATGGCCGAGGGTAAGAATGACCTCATATAGCACTCTCTGGAGCAGCACAGTTGTCTTAGTCTATTACTAAAACTAAAAGTGCTTCTCTGTTCAGTCAAGGTGGCATGCAGAGGGTGAGAAACATTGTCCAGAATTGCCAGGATTTTCCGTAGGGTCTTTTGTTCTACCACAGCCTCCAGTCTGTCCATTTTGACTCCTATACCAGAGCCAGCCTTTCTAATCAGTTTACTGAGCCTGTTGACATCACCTGTGTTGATGCCATTGCCCCAGCACACCACCGCATAGAAGATTGTACTGGTGACAACAAACTGGTAGAACATGTGAAGGAGAGACCTGCGTACTCTAAAGAACTTCAGTCTCCTCGAGAAGTAGAGGCAACTCTGGCCCTTCTTATACACAGCCTCTGTGCTGGTGCTCCAGTCAAGTCTGTCATCCAGGTGCACCCCCAGGTACTTGTAAGCCCTCATCATCAATAGTAAGAGGGAGCAGTGCAGGCTTAGTCTGCCTGACGTCCATCACCATCTCCTTTGTCTTACTGATGTTGAGCTGCAGATGATTCAGCTTGCACCATTTGACAGAGTCCTTGACAATGGCAAATGAGGCTAGTACCATATTGCAAAGTCACTGTGGATCCCGTGCATGTTAAACTCCAGGATAAACTTAGCACGAGGGACCCTCTGGAGGCCTTACTAAAATCCATCCAGACAAAACATCCACTGCTCTACCTTCATCACCTCTTCAACAAACTCAGTCAAGTTAGTCAGACACGATTTATCTGGTGCAAAGCCATGCTGACGGTTCCTAATTTTTCCCAAATGCTCGTAATCCTCTGTAACCACAACTGAGTTTAGGATTCTACCCGGTATCCCTTGTCTTCAAAGACGAGATTACAAAAATAGCTTAGACTGGAAAATCGGAGGGTATCACAAACACAAGAAAATCTGCAGATGCTGGAAATCCAAAACAACACAGACAAAATGCTGGAGGAGCTCAGCAGGTCAGGCAGCATCTGTGGATAAGAGTGAAGAGTGGATGTTTTGGACTGAGACCCTGCAGCAGGATCTTCCTCAGAGGGTTATAATGACTTTGTGTGGGAGCTAATGAAGAGCGAAGGGTTAAAGACCTCAGTGAGACCAGCTCACAGTCACCCCTACTGATGTTCTGGTG
Organism: Mobula hypostoma; assembly: GCF_963921235.1. Lineage (NCBI taxonomy): Eukaryota > Metazoa > Chordata > Chondrichthyes > Myliobatiformes > Myliobatidae > Mobula > Mobula hypostoma. The sequence continues at coordinate 108,114,828 of NC_086104.1, forward strand.
CTGGGATCAGTGAGCAAGTTGAGGGAGCTTTCAACAAAATTGGTGCAGTAATTCCCTGGAGTTTGTCTTCGGATGGATTGTCAGGGAAATGCATGATGTTGTCCTCTCTTTGGACATATTTGAGGGTGTTCTGGAACAAACTGAGTGATTGAATTCAGACACCCCTCCCCCATCCCACACTCTCCACTATCTGTCCTTTCCCACCCTGTCACCAGCTCTCTGATTCTTCTCCATCTCCTTTCCTATATTACGTCATGAACTCGCTCTCATCTATACCTCTGTAAGTTTTTCCATCCCCCTCAGCCTCCATTCGAGGGAAAGCAAGCCCAGCTCTCACCTCGTCATTGAACCCGCCTATCTGAGGCAGCGTGCTGTACTCTCTGCTGTGCAGTCACATCCTCACTATAGTGTGGTGACCAGATCTGCACCTGCACCCATTCTCCCGTTTGGCTGAGCCAATATTTTAGAAGGTTATGCCATGTCATGTCCTCTGACTAATGAAGGCCAGCATTCTATACCCCATTTCCAGCAGCTGTCTATCTGTGGTTCCACCTTTGCGATCCTTAAACTTGTGCACAAGAGCTCTCATTCTGCTACTTCAGATAAAAGCACCCAAAATGCTGACTCTTTTTCTCTCCCCATAGATGCTGTCTGACCCACTGACTATTTCCAACATTTTCTAAGTTTATTTTGTATTTCCAACTTCAGCAGTATCTTTTAACTCTAGTGACAGTTACTTGTATTCTTTTTAATCTCAGGCTGACACCAAAGATTGGTTTCCCCTGGAGTGAAATCCGCAACATTTCCTTCAACGATAAGAAGTTTGTCATCAAGCCCATCGACAAGAAGGCCCCTGTGAGTCTGCTTTCTGGAGTTTGAGCTTTAGAGAGAGAAAATGTCAACAGATTGATTACGATTGCATTTCAAAAGTTTTATTTAATGTAACTGTTACTTTAGGCTCAACTAAACACCCCAGACAACAATTCTTTTTCAAATTGCTTCCTTAGAAATTTTTTGTTTACAATAGACCACCGGAACACAAATATAATTTCAGACTACGTGTATCATGTAGGAATTTGGAGAAACAAGAAATTAACTTTTATTGCGTATAAAGTGTTTAATTGCATAACGATGCTGACACTTTACAATAGTTGAACTAAGCTAAAAATGTTTTGTTGATGATTTTCATTTGTACTCTGTGTCTGAGGCTTCTCCTTTAAGTGTCCAACAATAATCAGCCAGCATCGATGGATTCCAGTTGCCCTGATACTGTTTCTCCATGACCGCAATGCCCTGGTGAAACCTTCCACCATGTTCATCACTGGCGGCGCCAAGATTTGCAGGGAAGAAGTCTGGATGGGAATACAGAAAATGAATCTGTAATGACATGTTGCAATTCATGGTTTTGTCTGCTTGAAGCATGTTGTCAACCAGCTGCACGTAGTTTGGTGCTCTGTAGTTGCCAAGAAAACTTTCAGCAACATCCTTGAATGCCTTCCATGTGACTTTTTCTGTTTCCACTAGAAGTTCTTCAAATTTCCCGTCATTGATGACCTGTTTGATTTGTGGACCTACAAAAATACCTTCCTTAATCTTGGCACTAGTTATTCTGACTTGAACTATGAATTGAATTAACAAATATAGGCGTTTTTTTTAAATGGTGCGTGGTAGGGAAGGGAAATTTCAGTGATTTTCATGATTAGCAGCCCGAAATCCATAAGATATACCCAAAGTATTCAGTTGTTATCCAGTAACACAGTTCATGTATTTTCTGTTTGGCTTTGATAGAACTACTTGTATTGATTACATGTTTCTGCCTCTCATTCTGCACAAGAGGAATGTTTTGTAGTCCGTCTTAATTTCATTCATGAATGAGATGGTTACTGGTATGGCCAGCAGTCCTTACCCATCTCTGACAAGGGGGTGGTTCTGAGTTGGCCCTGGCCTGCTGCGTTCTTCCGGTGAAGGTACTGTTGGGTAGGGCGTTCTGGGATTTTGGCCTGGGGACCGTGACCAGGGGTTGGTGATGTGGTGGGGAACCTGTATTTGGTGCAGATATTCCCGTGCACTTGCTGGGAGGGGGGATGAGTGGGAAAGAGTCTGACTGAGGAACAGCGCGATAGCAGCCAGACGGGCTGTCCACTCCTCACTTGAATACTTCAGCCTTGCTCCAGCACTCACAGCACTGGGGTGGAGATGGGGGCATTGGGAGGTATTTGCCCCTCCCATCAGCTGGTTAATGTCCATCAGGGGGTGGAGAATGAGAGATGCTTGTCCCTCCTGTTAGCTGGTTAATTGTCCAGCCGGTGGGGGTTGGGGCCAGGGAATGGGAGATATTTGCACCTCCCGTTAGCTGGGTAATTGTCCGGGGGAGGGGAAGGAAAATATTAGCTCCTCCTGCTAGTTGAGTACTTGTCTGGGGGGGGGGGGTTGGGAAAGGGAGATGTTTGCCCGCTCATTAGCTGGGTAATTGTCCGGGTGGGAAGTGGGGAGGAAGATATTTGCTCCTCCTGTTAGCTGGGTACTTCTCCGGAGTGGGGGTGGTTGGGAAAGAGAGATATTTGCCCTGCCTGTTAGCTGGTTAACTGTTTGGTGGGGATGGGGGGGTAATGGGAGATGTTTGCACCACCCCTTAACTGGTTAATTGACGGTGGGGAGGGGATGAGGAATGGGAGATATTTGTTCCTCCTGTTAGCTGGTTATTTGTCTGTGGGGGGAGGGAATGGGAGATATTTGCTCCTCCCATTAGCTGGGTAATTATCTGTGGGGTTGGCGAAAGGGAGATATTTGCACCTCCGTTAGCTGGGTAATGATCTGGGGGGAGTGGGGAATGGGAGATATTTGCTCCTTCCATTAGCTGGGTAATTATCCGGGGGAGGTGGTGGGGAAAAGGGAGATATTTGCCCTGCCTGTTAGCTGGTTAACTGTTTGGCGGGGGTGGGGGGGTAATGGGAGATGTTTGCTCCTTCCATTGGCTGGGTAATTATCCGGGGGAGGTGGTGGGGAAAAGGGAGATATTTGCCCCTTCCGTTAGCTGGGTAATTGTCCGGCACCATTCATGACTGAATGAGGCAGGGTGTGGGGCTTAGATGTAATCTGTAGTGGGTTCCTGGTTCAGGGGGTAATGGTTGTACTGAACCACAATGGTAATCTGAGGTCCCTCACAGAATTAATTCTGTGCTGCTTCAAATTTTGATCCACGTAGAGTATAGATTGGCACCTGAGCCAGGCAGTGTGTGGTCACTAGCCAACGGCATCCGCCTTTGACCTCGATCATCACAGCTCCTGGAGTTGAGGTTAAGGCCTCCAAGGTTCCTGCTTGCTGGAAAACCTGACACCCCCTCTGTACTGGGGCAAGATGTGAGCGGTCTTGTGAAAAGCAGTCTGATATGTTGCCTGTGGCTCTGTGACCTCACGATGAGGCTACTGTCCGTCATCTGTGGCCCAGACCTTCCAGACCACCCTCGTCCTCAGAGAAGCTTGCAACATCATCTGCTCTGGGTACAAGTCTTTGTTCAAGACCCTTGCTTAATGTAATATGTGAGAGAGGAGGCTTATCAGCCTGTGATCCTGTGCATTTCTGTCAGTAAGAAAGTACGTTTATCATCGATCCGGTGTGAAACCCGAGCAGTTGGCTAATCCACTGTGCTTTGAAAATTCTTTAAGGCTGCCTGATGAAGAGTTGACCAATGCAAGCAGAAAGACTTTGATCCCAGGCCAGAGCATGGCACTGTGCTGTGGATTAGTTCACACAGGGGCTCACAGAACATAGAACGTGGAGGAGGAAGGGTGCTGTTACTAGTCGGGGTAAATGTTATGGCAGTTGGCAGTGCTCCGTCAGGACAGACTGGAGAACCTGACTAGTGAGGCGTTGTGGGTGGAACTGAAAGATAAGAAAGGTATACCCACGTTAATCGGGCTCTATTACAGACCACCCAACAGTCCAAGGGATTTGGAAGAACAAATTTGTAAAGAGATCGCAGACTATTGCAAGAAATATAAGGTTGTTATAGCAGGTGATTTGAACTTCCCTCATATTGACTGGGAATCCCATACTGTAAAGGGACGAGATGGGATAGAGTTTGTCAAGTGTGTTCAGGAAAGTTTCCTTCATCGGTACGTGGAAGTCCCAACGAGAGACAGTGTGATACTTGATCTGCAGCTGGGGAGTGAGACGGGGCAGGTGAGAGAAGTTTGTGTAGGGGACACTTTGCATTCAGTGACCACATTGGCTTTGTGGGAGAAGCCAGACAGTGGTCGTAGACGGTTGCATCTCTGACTGGAGGCCTGTGACTGGTAGGGTGCCACAGGGGTCGGTGCTGGGTCCTTTGTTGTTTGTCATCTATATCAACGATCTGGATGATAATGTGGTTAACTGGATCAGCAAATTTGAAGATGACACCAAGACTGGGGGTGTAGTGGACAGTGAGAAAAGCCATCATGGCTTGTAGGGAGATCTGCACCAGCTGGAGAAATGGGCTGAAAAGTGGCAGATGGAATTTAATGCAGGCAAGTGTGTGGTCTTGCACTTCAGTAGGACCAACCAGGGTAGGTTTGACACTGTGAATGTTAGAGCACTGAGGAGTGTGGTAGAATGAAGAGATCTGGGAATACAGGCCCAGAATTCATTGAAAGTGGTGTCACAGGTAAATAGGGTCATAAAGAAAGCTTTTGGCATATGGGCCTTCATAGATATTGAGTATAGGAGATGGGATGTTATGGTGAAGTTGTATAAGACATTGGTGAGACCTAATTTGGAGCATTGTGTACAGTTTTGGTCACCTACCCACAGAAAAGATGTAAACAAGGTTGAAAGAGTGCAGAGAAATTTCACGAGGATGGTGCCGGGTGTGAAGAACCTGAGTTATAAGGGAAGACTGAATAGGTTTGGACTGTTTGGAACATAGAGCATTGAAAAGAGTTTTGATAGGGGTATACAGAATTATGAAAGGCATAGATAGGATAACTGGAAATAGGCTTTATCCGCTGACATTGGCTGTGACTACAACTAGAGGTCATGGGTTAAGGGTGAAAGGTGAAAAGTTTAGGGGAACATGAGGGGAAACTTCTTCCCTCAGAGGGTTATGAGAGTGTGGAACGGGCTGCCAGTGTATGCGGTGCATGTGAGCTTGAGTTCAACATTTAAGAGAAGTTTGGATGGGTGCATGGATAGTAGGGGTATGGAGGGCTCTGGTCTGGGTACAGGTCGATGGGAGCAGGCAGTTTAAATGGTTTCATCATGGACTAGATGGGCTGAAGGGCCTGTTCTGTGCTGTACTTCTCTATGTCTCTATAACAGTACAACAAAATACAGGCTCTTCAGTCCAAGGTGTTGTGTCAAACCTCTAATCTAGTCGAAGGTCAACCTAACCCTTTTCGTTATCATATAGCCCTCCATTTTTCTATCATCCATGTGCCTATCGAAGAATCTCTTAAATATCCTGAGTGCCTCTACCAGCACCCCGGCAGGGTGTTCCGTGCCCCCACTACTCTCTGGGTGAAAAAACTTCCCTCTGACACTCCTCCCATACTTCCCTCCAACCACATTAAAGTTGTGCAGCCTGGTACTGGCCATTTATACTCTGGGAAAATGTATCTGTTTGTCCACTATGCCTCTTGTACACTTTTATCAAGCCACCTCTCATCCTCCTTGGCCTCAAAGAGGAAAGTCCCAGCTCACTCAACCTATGCTCGTAAGACATGCTCTCCAATTCAGGCAGCATCTTTCAGGCTCGTACCCTCCTCCCAGACCCTGCCCCACCAGCTCCATTGATGCTTTGTTTTGCCATGGCTCTGTCGTCTACAGGTTAACCTCCGACCCTGGGGAGCAGACTGTACGCTGGGTGGTGAGGGAGGTGCCAATGGATTGCAGTAAGCCTGCTGCGTGTCTGGGTGCTGGCAGATGGTCCGGTGGAAGTGGTGGGCAGTGTGTGCCCCTTCTCACAAGGTGTGGCAGGAGTGGTAGGCAGGGACAGAGAGCAGGCCAGGGCAGTGATCCAGTCCACTGCTGAAGAGAGGGGAGAGGAAATATGCGGAGGTGAAATCTCACTGACCGAAATGTGAACCCTCGAGGCCGATAAACAGTCAATGTTTTGAGCTGAAACCCTTCACCTAGTCCAGTCCTGATGAAGGGTCTCAGCCCAGAACGTCAGCTGTGTATTCTTCTCTGTAGATGCTGCCTGGCCTGCTGAGTTCCTCCAGCATTTTGTTTGTGTTACTCTGGATTGCCAGCATCTGCAAAGTGGCTTGTGTTCTGGAGGCTGATCCAGTGAATGTGGAGACTAGCCAGAGGAGACTTTACCATCAGTCTGGGTCAGAGCAGAAATGCAGGGAATGGAAGAGACACGGATGAGAGTCTGTCAACTGCAGTGGAGAGGAGCTCATGGTTAAGGAGGCTTTTTACTTCGCAATTATGTCCCCTGCTCAAGACTCCCCCATGAGTGAAAACATCCCAACATTCACCCTGCTAAACCCCCAGGATCTTCTCATAAGTTTACCCCTCATTCTTCTTAACTCCAGGGACAATACCTGCAAACTGCCCAACCTCTTGTTGATAGGACAGCCTTCTCAGCCTGGTGAATGTCCTTTGACTGCTTCAGGTAAAAGGAAACAGCGCCGTGCCCTGTGTTTCAGGCCTAGTTTCACTGACATTCTGTACAAATGTGTAAAATCCCTCCCCAGTTCAAACTCCATCCCCTTTGCGATGAAGACCAAGTAAACATCCCAGAATATGGTGAGGGCTTTTGCCTTTCCTACCTCTTCAGGCAGTGTGTAAAGTAAAGACATCTGTTAGTCTTGAGAGACCATGGACCTGCGCCTGGAAAGTCTTTCAAGGTTTTATGGAAGACCAGCAGTTGCCCATGCTGCAAGTCTCCCCTCTCCACGACACTGATGTTGTCCAAGGGAAGGGCATTAGGACCCATACAGCTTGGCACCAGTGTCGTCACAGAGCAATGTGTGATTAAGTGCCTTGCTCAAGGACACAACACGTTGCCTCAGCTGGGGCTCAAACTCACGACCTTCAGGTCGCTAGTCCAATGCCTTAACCATTTGGCCACGTGCCCACGGGCAGTGTGTACCTCCCTCTTAACCTCCACTGCTCCAGATAAAGCAGGCCCAGTATATCCAGTCCCTTCCCATAATAGAAAAGCTCCATCCCAGAGAATTTCCTGGTGAATCTCTCTGTACCTCCATAAGCACTGACAATTCTTCCTGTAGAGTGGTGACCAGAACTGTGCACATAACTCACTCTGTGGACTAACTAGTGTGTCTTTTTTAATGTATTACTTTTTATATAGTGACACAGCACAGCGTAGGCCCTTCCAGCCCTCTGAGCTGAGTCACCCCAGCAAACCCGATTTAATCCTAATCTAATCACGGGACAATTTACAAAAGCCAGCGAACCTACCCGGTATGTATTTTGACTCTGGGAGGAAACTGGAGCACCCAGGGAAAAACCTACGCATTCCGCGGGGAGGATGTGGAAATTAAACTCCGAACTTCTGCCCTGAGTTGCAATAGTATAGTGATGATGGCGACGTTACCGTGGTGCTTAATCGTGTTCCAGGATAACCTCCCCGCTCTTTTCTTCTTTGTCTGGGCTAATAGAGAGAAACATCCCGTGTGCCCTTTCAGTCTCCTTCCGAACGAACCCATTGGTCCTCTGTACGCCCTCCCCCCCCCTCCCACCCCTCTCTATCCTTGTTGCAGGTCACCTCACACTTTAACTCCATTTGCCACTTCTCTGCCCACCTGAGCAGCTGCCTGCATCCTGCCGCACACTGAGGCATCCCCCTCCACGCTGACACACCTACAGCTGTGCCATTTCACAATTATTTTAGCATTCTCACATGGTCAAATCCGACTCTTAATAAAAATAGTTAAAAAGGGAGAATGAACCGAGCCCTGAGGAACTACACAAGTAAAAACCTTCCAGCCGTGAAACTGAACTTGTAAAAGGTAGAAAACAAGAAATCAAAGTACACTTACAGTTCTGTGCAAAACTCTTCGGCACATTTATATATACAGTAGCTAGGGTGCCCGAGATTTTTGCACAGTACTGTATTTGTCAACAAGGAGTGGAGAGTGAGTTTGAAAATCTGGCGGGAGCAAAGGATGTTGGGAATGGCGAGGGCGGAGCACTGCGGAAGGTGGGAGAGGCGTGCCAGAGGTTGGTGGGGGGGGGGAGTGTTGCAGATGCAGACACCCCCAGCCCTGAGACATCAGGGAAGGTCATTTGATTTCAAACAATTGGCTTACTGATCATTACAGATCGTCTCTCTGGTGCTCCCTGTCCCCTTCCCTCTCTCACTCCACAAGAGAGACCCATATCAGAATCCGGCTTATCACCACTCACATATGTCATGAAATTTGTTTTTTTGTGGCAACAGTACAGTGCAACACATAAAATTACTACAGTGGTGTGCAGGAGTCTTAATGCACCCTTGCTACATATATGTGGCTAAGACTTTTGCACAGTACCGTGTATGAGAAAAAAATGTAGCCAAGGTTAATTGAGATTGCCAGTAAAACCTTTGTTGCAAAGTGAGTGATATTGAATAATTACTCTGTATTTGAATTTGTTGAAGTGTGTTAGCCATTGTGGGACTTGGAGCTAACAACCCATCATAATTAATGCAACAAAGGGTGACCTCACACAACCTGACCAAGCCCCTCTCTGGACCCCATTAGCTGAAAGTTTAACCCAGAGAACCAAACCCTTCCCGCCTGTCTGCTGGCCTGAGATCTGGGAGGTCAGTGCTTTGTATCTGCACAGTAACTGTTAAACAGATGCTGCAGTTGCTGCCCCCTGTAGATGCAGGTAGCCACCTGGGCCACTGCACCGTGCACTGATGCTAGATGTGTTCTTACAATTCACTGTGGAATTGGACATTCCAGGCGGTAATAAGGCCTGTCAGCTCCATGGTGAATTTTTCCTTCCAAATTCCAAATCCCGTGTCCTGTGAGTTCATATCTGGGAATTATATCGGTCTCCCTGTATTGCTTCTGAAGTGTTCCAGTAAGGGGACGAGGATCATCCCTTAACCCCTCTCTCTTTCACACCCCCCTCTCACTCTCACTTCCCTCCACTCCCCCCTCAGTTTCATCACTCCTCCCCACACCCCTCAGTTTCTGCACGCCACCCTCCACTCTTCTGGGCAGCCAGGCCCCCTGAAGGGCCAAGATGGCAGTGCAGGCGACCTCTGCCCCTGGCTGTGTTTTACCGTGGTTTCTCTACCCTACAGGGGAGGTTGTGGGTGTCGTAGAGACGCCAGTGCAGGCGACCTCTGCCCCCGGCTGTGTTTTACCGTGGTTTCTCTACCCTACAGGGGAGATTGTGGGTGTCGTAGAGACGCCAGTGCAGGCGACCTCGGCCCTCGGCTGTGTTTGACCGTGGTTTCTCTACCCTACAGGGGAGATTGTGGGTGTCGTAGAGACGCCAGTGCAGGCGACCTCGTCCCCCGGCTGTGTTTGACCGTGGTTTCTCTACCCTACAGGGGAGATTGTGGGTGTCGTAGAGACGCCAGTGCAGGCGACCTCGGCCCCCGGCTGTGTTTGACCGTGGTTTCTCTACCCTACAGGGGAGATTGTGGGTGTCGTAGAGACGCCAGTGCAGGCGACCTCGGCCCCCGGCTGTGTTTGACCGTGGTTTCTCTACCCTACAGGGGAGGTTGTGGGTGTCGTAGAGACGCCAGTGCAGGCGACCTCTGCCCCCGGCTGTGTTTTACCGTGGTTTCTCTACCCTACAGGGGAGATTGTGGGTGTCGTAGAGACGCCAGTGCAGGCGACCTCTCCCCCCGGCTGTGTTTGACCGTGGTTTCTCTACCCTACAGGGGAGGTTGTGGGTGTCGTAGAGACGCCAGTGCAGGCGACCTCGGCCCTCGGCTGTGTTTGACCGTGGTTTCTCTACCCTACAGGGGAGGTTGTGGGTGTCGTAGAGACGCCAGTGCAGGCGACCTCGGCCCCCGGCTGTGTTTGACCGTGGTTTCTCTACCCTACAGGGGAGGTTGTGGGTGTCGTAGAGACGCCAGTGCAGGCGACCTCGGCCCCCGGCTGTGTTTGACCGTGGTTTCTCTACCCTACAGGGGAGATTGTGGGTGTTGTAGAGACGCCAGTGCAGGCGACCTCGGCACCCGGCTGTGTTTGACCAGCTCTCTCTACCCTACAGGGGAGGTTGTGGGTGTCATAGAGACGCCAGTGCAGGCGACCTCGGCCCCCGGCTGTGTTTGACCGTGGTTTCTCTACCCTACAGGGGAGATTGTGGGTGTCGTAGAGACGCCATTGCAGGCAACCTCGGCCCCCGGCTGTGTTTGACCGTGGTTTCTCTACCCTACAGGGGAGATTGTGGGTGTCGTAGAGACGCCATTGCAGGCAACCTCGGCCCCCGGCTGTGTTTGACCGTGGTTTCTCTACCCTACAGGGGAGATTGTGGGTGTCGTAGAGACGCCATTGCAGGCGACCTCGCCCCCGGCTGTGTTTGACCAGCTCTCTCTACCCTTCCCTGCAGGACTTTGTTTTCTATGCTTCTCGCCTGAGGATCAACAAGAGGATCCTGCAGCTCTGCATGGGCAACCACGAGCTGTACATGAGGCGACGGAAACCCGACACCATCGAGGTGCAGCAGATGAAGGCGCAAGCTCGGGAGGAAAAGCACAAGAAGCAGCTGGAGAGGTAGGGAGGCTGATCAGGGGTAATGGCACGTTAACCACAGGGAACGAGCTGCAGGAAAAATCTCAGCACAGAGGGTAACAGAGTCCAGCAGTTTAGTGAGTGAGGTAATGTTAGACTCAGATGGGAGACTCGACATTCCATTGGCAAGCAGTCGGGGAAATGTTTCACAGTAGATAGCCACAGTGAACCTCTCTTCCCCTCACCCAATAACCACATGCATCTGAAAACAAGTTGGGCTCAGATCGAACTCTGCAGTGTTAAGTTGGAATGAGATGATAAAAACTGCTCAGCAGGCAGAGAGTGTGCGGACAAAGAGCAGGATTCCTGCCCAGGGTAGGACTTTGATGGCTTGGTCAGTGGATGGAGTTTGAGAGGCCAGCTGTGTGAAAATATCAAAGGCCAACACAGACTCCTTTGGACTTCCCTTTGCCGAAATGACTAGCTGACGTCCTCTCACAGGTAGATGAGGGGGAGCCAGTGGGTACGGTGTACTTGGTTTTCAGAAGGACGTTGATGTGCAGAATATGCAGGAGGGGTGGTAAAAGGAGACACAGGAGTTAATATTCTGACAGGAGAATTGGGGATGGGATGGAAAGTGGGTTGCTGTTCCTTCCTGAAACTTCCACTCGCTCTCTTGCTTCAGGACTAACTCCGCCCTTGAACTTTGAAGTAAATTTCTCTCCTTGTCAATGTATTGGACTTGGATCTGAATTTCTTGAAGTTAGATTCATGTTTAAAATCTGCGACCTTTAAAGAAATAGAGGTGTTTTATAAAATATTTGTATTGGGACAGTAAGTGACACAGCTGGTAGAGCCATTGTCTCACTTCTCCGGAGACCCAGGTTCAACCCTGACCTCATCTGCTGTCCCTGTGGAGTTTGCACGTTCTATCTGCAACCCTATGGGCTTTCTCTGAGTGCTGCACACATCCCAAAGTACAAAGTAAATTTATTATGATAGTACATCCCCATGTACTATGCTGAGATTCATTTCCTTATGTGTATTCAGAGTAAATACAAAGAAACACAATAGAATCAATGAGAAACCACAAACAACAAATAGGGACGGGTAACCAGTGTGCAAAAGACAAACTGCAAATACGAAGAGAGAAAAAAACAAAATAATAATAATAATAAACAAGCAATAGATATCAAGGACATGAGTTGTAGAGATCCTGAAAGTGATACCATAGGTTGTGCAATCAGTTCAGAGTTGGGGTGAGTGAAGTTATCCACGCTGGTTCAGGAGCCTGATGGTTGAGGGGTAATAATTGTTCCTGAACCTGGTGGTGTGAGTCCTGAGGCTCCTGTACCTCCTTCCCAATGGCAGCTGTGAGAAGAGAGCATGGCCTGGATTTTTAATGAAAGCATGGGGAGGTGGAGGTTGGATCAGAGTAAATACGAGAGAAGATGGAATCAATGGTGCAAAAGGTCGTTTCCATGCTGGACCTCCATGCTCGAGTAAATTCACAAGGATGTTGCCAGGTCTGGAGGACCTAGTAGGAAGGAAAGTTTAGATAGGTTAGGGCTTCATTCCTTGGAATGCTGAAGATTGAGGAGAGGGTTGGCAGTGGTATACAAAATTATGAGGAATATAGGTAAGGTAAATGCAAGTTGGCTTTTTCCAGTGAGGTGGAACTACAACTAGAGGTCATGGGTTTAGAGTGAAAGGCAAAATGTTTAAGAGGAGCCGTGAGGGGATCTCCTTCACTCAGAGGGTTGCGAGGGTATGGAATGACCTCCCAGTGCAAGTGGTGCATGAGCTCAATTTCAACATTTAAGAGAAGTTTGCATAGGGACATAGATAGTAAGGGTATGGGGGGCTTTGGACCCAGTGTAGGTCAATGGGAGTAGGCAGTTCACATGTTTCAACACAGATTTGATGGGCCAAAGAGCCGGTTTCTGTGCTGTACGTTTCTGTGGCTCTATGATAATCTGATCCCAGCTCTGTCTTCGCCTGTGAGTCTGCTGGGGTCGTCCGTTGTGTCCGGTGCTCCTGATCCGATCTCCTCTACATTGGAGGACCACTTCGTTGAGCACTTCACTCCATCCAGCAAAAGCACAATTTCCAAGTGGCCAACCACTTTAATTGTTCCCATTCCTGTTCCGACATGTCAGTCCATGGCCTCCTCTTGTGCCACCATCCAACCTGATGGCATTAATATCAATTTCTCCTTCCGGTAAAACAAGATTTCCCCATTCCACTTTCCCTTTTCTTCTATTCCCCACTGTAGCCTCTTACCTTTTCTCACCTGCCTATCACCTCCTTCCCTTTCTCCCATGGTTCAATCTCCTCTCCTATCAGATTTCTTTCTCTCCACCTTTTACTTTTCCTACTCACCTGGCTTCACCTCTCACCTTCTAGTTATCTTCCTTCCCCTCATCCCACCTTTTTATTCTGGCACCTTCCCTCTTCCTTTCCAGTCCTGATAAAGGGTCTGGGCCCGAAACATCAACTGCTTATTCATTTCCAAAGATGCCTGACCTGCTGAGCTCCTCCAGTACTTTGTGTGCATCAAGTTGACATCAGCCTGTGTGGCCTCCGGCTACCCCCCACACTGGCAACGACGCCTCGAAGCTCCGTCCCACCAGGGAAGTCTGCGTCTTGCCGATGTGACGTTTATGTTGGTAACACTAACCTTGCTGTCTCATGTGCAGGGCACAGCTGGAGCAGGAGAAGCAGAAGAGAGAGATGGTGGAAAGGGAGAAGGAACAGATGGAGAGGGAAGCCCGTGACCTGATGCTGAAGTTGAAACATTATGAGGATCAGACAAAGAAAGCTGAGAAGGGTAAGTGTCTCACAGGTACATGGGGGTTGGTCACCGAGTCCTGCCCAGTGACCACTGCCTCGGAACACCCGTAAGCCAGAGGAACTTAGTTACGGCATAGTCAGGTAGACTTTTGGATAGCAGGGGAATTGAGGGGAATGGGGAGAAGGCCAATCGATTGGAGCAGAGTCCACAACCACATCACCCATGATCTTACTGAATAGGAGAGTCATAGAAAGAGGCCCTTTGGCCCATCTAATCCGTGCCAAGCCATTGAAGCTGCTTAGTCCCATCGACTAGGCCGTAGCCTTCCATACCCTTACCATCTATGTACCTATCCAAATTTCTCTGAAACATTGAAATTGAGCTCACATGCACCATGGGAACTGGCAGCTCATTCCACACTTCCATGGCCCTCTGAGTGAAGACGTTTCCTCTCATGTTCCCCTTAAACTTCTCACATTTCACCCTCAACCCATGACCCCTGGTTGTAGTCCCACCCAGCCTGCTTGCATTTACCCTATCTATACACTCATAATTATGCATTCCTCTGTCAAAGCTCCATCAATCTGCTACGTTCTAAGGAATAACATTCCAGCTCTGCTTCTCTTACTGATATTCTTGACGTTGAGTGGAATGGTGACAAAGCTGGAGAAGGCAACATAAAACTAGAGTAGATCCCGTCAGAAGAGTCACAGCCGTAGAGAAACCATAAGGCACAGGAGCAGAATCAGGCCATTCTGCCCCTCGAGTCTGCACCATCATGGCTGATCCATTTTCCTCCTAACCCACTCTCCTGCCTTCTCCCAGTAACCTTTTGTGCCCTGACTAATCAAGAACCTATCAACCTCTGCCTTAAACGAACCCGGTAAACTGGCCTCCACAGCCGCCTGTAGCAACAAATTCCACAGATTTAGCACTTCCTGGCTAAAGAAATTCCTCCTTTTCTCTGTTCTAAATGGACGTCCCTCAATTCTGAGGCTGTACCCTGTGGTCCTAGAGTCCCCCACCAAAGGAAACATCCTGTTCATGTCCACTCTATCTAGGCCTTTCAACAGCTAATAGGTTTCAATGAGATCTTCCCTCATTCTTCTAAACTCCAGCAAGTGCAGGCGTGGAGCCTTCAATGGCTGCTGATATGAGAGGGGGTTGACGTCAACAGGCATGACCTGGCGGTGGTCAATGGGCGTTAGAGCTGTCGGGTTTGTGGGGCTCAGATTGGAACTCAGCCAGGATGGTAGTGAGGGGCTGGGTGATAGTTGAGCCTCTGCCCACCAATGGTTCTTTGTCTGGGGTCCTAGACCTCGCCGATCAGATGCAGAGAGCTGCCCAGCTGGAGGACGAGAGGAGGAGAGCCCAGGCAGAGGCTGAGCGGCTGGAGTTCGAACGCCTGGAGGCCCTGCGTGCCAAGGAGGAGCTGCAGAGGCAAGCAGAGGACCAGATAAAGAACCAAGAGCAGCTGGTGAATACTGGGACCAGTGGGGGTGTGGCTGCCAGACATGGGGAGCAATGGAGGGGGGGGCTCCCAGACATGGGGACCAGTGGAGGGGGGAGCTCCCAGACATGGGGACCAGTGGAGGGGGGAGCTCCCAGACATGGGGACCAGTGGGGGTGTGGCTGCCAGACATGGGGCTCAGTGGAGGGAGGAGCTCCCAGACATGGGGACCAGTGGAGGGGGGAGCTCCCAGACATGGGGACCAGTGGAGGGGGGAGCTCCCAGACATGGGGACCAGTGGAGGGGGGAGCTCCCAGACATGGGGACCAGTGGAGGGGGGAGCTCCCAGACATGGGGACCAGTGGAGGGGGGAGCTCCCAGACATGGGGACCAGTGGGGGTGTGGCTGCCAGACATGGGACTCAGTGGAGGGAGGAGCTCCCAGACATGGGGACCAGTGGAGGGGGGAGCTCCCAGACATGGGGACCAGTGGAGGGGGGAGCTCCCAGACATGGGGACCAGTGGAGGGGGGAGCTCCCAGACATGGGGACCAGTGGAGGGGGGAGCTCCCAGACATGGGGACCAGTGGAGGGGGGAGCTCCCAGACATGGGGACCAGTGGAGGGGGGAGCTCCCACACAAGGGGACCAGTGGAGGGGGGAGCTCCCAGACATGGGGACCAGTGGAGGGGGGAGCTCCCAGACATGGGGACCAGTGGCGGGGGGAGCTCCCAGACATGGGGACCAGTGGAGGGGGGAGCTCCCAAACATGGGGACCAGTGGAGGGGGGAGCTCCCAGACATGGGGACCAGTAGAGGGGGGAGCTCCCAGACATGGGGACCAGTGGGGGTGTGGCTGCCAGACATGGGGACCAGTGGAGGGGGGAGCTCCCAGACATGGGGACCAGTGGGGGTGTGGCTGCCAGACATGGGGACCAGTGGAGGGGGGAGCTCCCAGACATGGGGACCAGTGGGGGTGTGGCTGCCAGACATGGGGACCAGTGGAAGGGGGAGCTCCCAGACATTGGCTCACCCTCCTCGTATACTGACTCCCCCTCCTTTCCCACCCCGTACACTGGCTATCCAACCGTTCCTTATATACTGACACCCTCCCTTCCTGCCCCATACATCAACTCACCCTCCTTTCCTTCCCTGCACACCAACTTGTCCTCCTCATACACTGGCTCACCCTCCCTTCCCTCCCAATACACTGCCCTCCTTTCCCACCTCACACACTGACTCACCTACCCCGTACAATGGTTCTCCCACAACCTCAACCCCACCACTCCCCACACACTGGCTCACCCTCCCCCCCCACACCCTCCACCCCTCACATCCCTCACCCTCGTTATCCTATCATACATGAAGCCTGACCTCGGCAGAAGATCAGAGGTCCCAGGTCTGAGGGGCAGAGACCCCAGTGTCCACAGTGACCATCTCATCCACCCTCCAGTGGGGAGGGAGCCTTAAACTGAATGATCAGTTATCCAACGAAATCTTTCTGTGTGAAGCCAAGAGACTGCAGCTGCTAACTATGTGAAACGTGAACAGAAAGTGCTGAAATCTCTCAGCAGGTCAGACGGTGACTCTGGAGAGAGGAATGGGCCCAAGACACGTTGCCAGAGCTCTCTGCTGATGCTTTCAGTTGTCAGATACCACCCAGTGCCTGTCGCTGAGCCAGTTATGGTGAATTCAGATGGGGGGGCAGTGCCTGCCAGGGCGGAGGTGGTGTGGTTTCTGTGTCCCTCAGCTGAGAGGCGTTGTGCAGTGGGCGGCTCTCACTGAGTTTGCTGTTTGTTCCAGGCCGCAGAGCTGTCTGAATTTACAGCGAAGATCGAGGAGCTGGAGGATGCCAAGAGGATGAAAGAGGAGGAAGCCTTTGAATGGCAGCATCGGGTGAGAACGTCTTCTGTGGCAATTTTGTTAACGTGGGCACACCCCCGAAGGGTTCGTGCGCCCTCACGCATGAGGCACACCCCCGCGAGCACACGCACACCCTGGACAGGTTGGGGGGCAGGGACAGGGACAGGGACGGGGACACAGAGTGAGACTGTCTCACACGGGCACACCCTGGAGAGGTTGGACAGGGACAGGGACGGGGACACAGAGCGAGACTGTCTCACACGGGCACACCCTGGAGAGGTTGGGGGGCAGGGACGGGGACACAGAGTGAGACTGTCTCACACGGGCACACCCTGGAGAGGTTGGGCTGGGGCAGGGACAGGGACAGGGACGGGGACACAGAGTGAGACTGTCTCACACGGGCACACCCTGGAGAGGTTGGGCAGGGACAGGGACAGGGACGGGGACACAGAGTGAGACTGTCTCACACGGGCACACCCTGGAGAGGTTGGGGGGCAGGGACAGGGACAGGGACGGGGACACAGAGTGAGACTGTCTCACACGGGCACACCCTGGAGAGGTTGGGGGGCAGGGACAGGGACGGGGACACAGAGTGAGACTGTCTCACACGGGCACACCCTGGAGAGGTTGGGCAGGGACAGGGACAGGGACGGGGACACAGAGCGAGACTGTCTCACACGGGCACACCCTGGAGAGGTTGGGGGGCAGGGACGGGGACACAGAGTGAGACTGTCTCACACGGGCACACCCTGGAGAGGTTGGGCTGGGGCAGGGACAGGGACAGGGATGGGGACACAGAGTGAGACTGTCTCACACGGGCACACCCTGGAGAGGTTGGGCAGGGACGGGGACACAGAGCGAGACTGTCTCACACGGGCACACCCTGGAGAGGTTGGGCAGGGACGGGGCCGGGTCAGGGACACAGAGCGAGACTGTCTCATACACGCACACCCTGGAGAGGTTGGGCAAGGACGGGGACACAGAGTGAGACTGTCTCACTCGGGCACACCCTGGAGAGGTTGGGTTGGGGCAGGGACGGGGACACAGAGCGAGACTGACTCACTCGGGCACACCCTGGAGAGGTTGGGCAGGGACGGGGACGGGTCGGGGACACAGAGTGAGACTGTCTCACTCGGGCACACCCTGGAGAGGTTGGGCTGGGACAGGGACAGGGACACAGAGCGAGACTGACTCACTCGGGCACACCCTGGACAGGTTGGGCAGGAGGGAGCGAGACTGTCTCACTCGGGCACACCCTGGACAGGTTGGGCTGGGGCGGGGACGGGGACACAGAGTGAGACTGTCTCACTCGGGCACACCCTGGAGAGGTTGGGCAGGGACAGGGACGGGTCGGGGACACAGAGTGAGACTGTCTCACACGCGCACACCCTGGAGAGGTTGGGCAGGGACGGGGACGGGTCGGGGACACAGAGTGAGACTGTCTCACTCGGGCACACCCTGGAGAGGTTGGGCTGGGACAGGGACAGGGACACAGAGCGAGACTGTCTCACTCGGGCACACCCTGGACAGGTTGGGCAGGGACGGGGACGGGTCGGGGACACAGGGTGAGACTGACTCACACGGGCACACCCTGGAGAGGTTGGGCAGGGACGGGGACACAGAGTGAGACTGACTCACACGCGCACACCCTGGAGAGGTTGGGCGGGGACGGGGACACAGAGCGAGACTGTCTCACTCGGGCACACCCTGGAGAGGTTGGGCAGGGACAAGGACGGGTCGGGGACACAGAGCGAGACTGTCTCACCACACGCACACCCTGGAGAGGTTGGGCAGGGACGGGGACGGGTCGGGGACACAGAGTGAGACTGACTCACTCGGGCACCTCCTGCATTTGGCCGTGGAGCGGCTGTGCACTGACTGCATCTCCACCACAGGCACAAGTTGTCCAAGAGGACCTGGAGAAGACCAAGGAGGAGCTGCACATGGTGATGTCTAACCCGCCACCTCCCCCACCCCCTCCCATCTACGAGGTCCCGGAGGAGCCGGAGCAGAATGATGTTGAGGAGAACCACTCCTCGGACAGTGCTGAGCTGGTCTCAGAGGGCATCCTCGACCACAGGATCGAGGAGCAACGCATGACAGAAGTGGAGAAGAACGAGCGGGTGCAGCAGCAGCTGATGGTGAGGGCCGAGGGTTACGAGCAAAGCCGGGGCTGGACGGGCAAAGGGTGAAGGGCAAGGCCGGGGCTGGACGGGTGAGGGGTGACGGGTGAGGCCGGGGCTGGACGGGTGAGGCCGCGACTGGATGGGTGAGGGGTGAAGGGCAAGGCTGGGGCTGGACGGGTGAGGGGTGACGGGTGAGGCCGCGACTGGATGCGTGAGGGGTGAAGGGTAAGGCCAGGACTGGACGGGTGAGGGGTGAAGGGTAAGGCCGGGACTGGACGGGTGAGGGGTGAAGGGCAAGGCCGGGACTGGACGGGTGAGTGGTGAAGGGCAAGGCCAGGACTGGACGGGTGAGTGGTGAAGGGCAAGACTGGGGCTGGATGGGCGAGGGGTGAAGGGCAAGGCTGGGGCTGGACGGATGAGGGGTGAAGGGCAAGGCCAGGACCGGACTAGTGAGGGGTGAAGGGCAAGGCCGGGACTGGACGGGTGAGGGGTGAAGGGTAAGGCTAGGGCTGGACGGGTGAGTGGTGAAGGGCAAGGCCAGGGCTGGACAGGTGAGGGGTGACGGGTGAGGCCGGGGCTGGATGGGTGAGGGGTGACGGGTGAGGCCGGGGCTGGATGGGTGAGGGGTGACGGGTGAGGCCGGGGCTGGATGGGTGAGGGGTGAAAGGGCAAGGCTGGGGCTGGACGGATGAGGGGTGACGGGTGAGGCCAGGACATGAGGGGTGAAGGGCAAGGCCGGAGCTGGATGGGTGAGGCCGGGACTGGACGGGTGAGGGGTGAAGGGCAAGGCCGGGGCTGGACAGGTGAGGGGTGACGGGTGAGGCCAGGGCTGGATGGGTGAGGGGTGACGGGTGAGGCCGGGGCTGGATGGGTGAGGGGTGAAAGGGCAAGGCTGGGGCTGGACGGATGAGGGGTGACGGGTGAGGCCAGGACATGAGGGGTGAAGGGCAAGGCCGGAGCTGGATGGGTGAGGCCGGGACTGGACGGGTGAGGGGTGAAGGGCAAGGCCAGGGCTGGACAGGTGAGAGGTGACGGGTGAGGCTGGGTCTGGACGGGTGAGGGGTGAAGGGTAAGGCCAGGACTGGACGGGTGAGGGGTGAAGGGCAAGGCTGGGGCTGGACGGTTGAGGAGTGAAGGGCAAGGCCGGGGCTGGACGGGTGAGGGGTGATGGGCAAGGCTGGGGCTAGACTGGTGAGGGGTGAAGAGCAAGACTGGGGCATGATGGGTGAGGCCGGGACTGGACGGGTGAGGGGTGAAGGGCAAGGCCGGGGCTGGACGGGTGAGGGGTGAAGGACAAGGCCGGGGCTGGATGGGTGAGGGGTGACCTGTGAGGCTGGGACTGGACGGGTGAGTGGTGATGGGCAAGGCCGGGGCTGGAGCGGTGAGGGGTAATGGGCAAGGCCGGGGCTGGAGCGGTGAGAGGTAACGGGTAAGGCTGGGACTGGACGGGCGAGGTATGATGGGCAAGGCCAGGACTGGTCGGGCGAGGCTGGGGCTGGGTGTGTGGGGGTGACAGGCAAGGCCGGGCTGCAGGGGTGATGGGTAAGGCTGGGCTGTTGCCAGGGGAAGGGTTCAGGGGTGCGAGATGTGTACTGGCTATGGAAAATGTGTAGGTGGAAGGGTGAAACACGGGCTGATCCTGGCTTTGTTACTGTTACTGGGTACGGAGAATGTTTAGGTGGAACGGTGAAACACGGGCTGATCCTGGTTTTGTTACTGGGTACGGAGAATGTGTAGGTGGAAGGGTGAAACACGGGCTGATCCTGGTTTTGTTACTGTTACTGGGTACGGAGAATGTGTAGGTGGAACGGTGAAACACGGGCTGATCCTGGTTTTGTTACTGGGTACGGAGAATGTGTAGGTGGAACGGTAAAACGCGAGCTGATCCTGGTTTTGTTACTGTTACTGGGTACGGATAATGTGTAGGTGGAACGGTGAAACACGGGCTGATCCTGGTTTTGTTATTGGGTACGGAGAATGTGTAGGTGGAATGGTGAAACACGGGCTGATCCTGGTTTTGTTACTGTTACTGGGTACGGAGAATGTGTAGGTGGAACGGTGAAACACGGGCTGATCCTGGGTTTGCTACTGTTACTGGGTACGGAGAATGTGTAGGTGGAACGGTGAAACGCGGGCTGATCCTGGTTTTGTTACTGGGTACGGAGAATGTGTAGGTGGAACGGTGAAACGTGGGCTGATCCTGGTTTTGTTACTGGGTACGGAAATGAGTAGCTGGAACGGTGAAACACGGGCTGATCCTGGTTTTGTTACTGTTACTGGGTACGGAGAATGTGTAGGTGGAACGGTGAAACTCGGGCTGATCCTGGTTTTGTTACTGGGTACGGAGAATGTGTAGGTGGAACGGTGAAACGTGGGCTGATCCTGGTTTTGTTACTGGGTACGGAAATGAGTAGCTGGAAGGGTGAAACACGGGCTGATCCTGGTTTTGTTACTGTTACTGGGTACGGAGAATGTGCAGGTGGAACTGTGAAACACGGGCTGATCCTGGTTTTGTTACTGTTACTGGGTACGGAGAATGTGTAGGTGGAGTGGTGAAACACGGGCTGATCCTGGTTTTGTTACTGTTACTGGGTACGGAGAATGTGTATGTGGAACGGTGAAATACGGGCTGATCCTGGTTTTGTTACTGGGTACGGAGAATGTGTAGGTGGAACGGTGAAACACGGGCTGATCCTGGTTTTGTTACTGGGTACGGAGAATGTGTAGGTGGAAGGGTGAAACACGGGCTGATCCTGGTTTTGTTACTGTTACTGGGTACGGAGAATGTGCAGGTGGAACTGTGAAACACGGGCTGATCCTGGTTTTGTTACTGTTACTGGGTACGGAGAATGTGTAGGTGGAGTGGTGAAACACGGGCTGATCCTGGTTTTGTTACTGTTACTGGGTACGGAGAATGTGTATGTGGAACGGTGAAATACGGGCTGATCCTGGTTTTGTTACTGGGTACGGAGAATGTGTAGGTGGAACGGTGAAACACGGGCTGATCCTGGTTTTGTTACTGGGTACGGAGAATGTGTAGGTGGAACGGTGAAACACGGGCTGATCCTGGTTTTGTTACTGGGTACGGAGAATGTGTAGGTGGAAGGGTGAAACACGGGCTGATCCTGGTTTTGTTACTGTTACTGGGTATGGAGAATGTGTAGGTGGAACGGTGAAACGCGGGCTGATCCTGGTTTTGTTCCTGTTACTGGGTACGGAGAATGTGTTGGTGGAACGGTGAAACGCGGGCTGATCCTGGTTATGCTACTGTTACTTGGTACGGAGAATGTGTAGGTGGAAGGGTGAAACACGGGTTGATCCTGGTTTTGTTACTGTTACTGGGTACGGAGAATGTGCAGGTGGAACTGTGAAACACGGGCTGATCCTGGTTTTGTTACTGTTACTGGGTACGGAGAATGTGTATGTGGAACGGTGAAACACTGGCTGATCCTGGTTTTGTTACTGTTACTGGGTACGGAGAATGTGTAGGTGGAAGGGTGAAACACGGGCTGATCCTGGTTTTGTTACTGATACTGGGTACGGAGAATGTTTCGGTGGAACGGTGAAACACGGGCTGATCCTGGTTTTGTTACTGGGTACGGAGAATGTGTAGGTGGAACGGTGAAACACGGGCTGATCCTGGTTTTGTTACTGGGAACGGAGAATGTGTAGGTGGGACGGTGAAACACGGGCTGATCCTGGTTTTGTTACTGTTACTGGGTACGGAGAATGTATAGGTGGAACGGTGAAACACGGGCTAATCCTGGGTTTGCTACTGTTACTGGGTACGGAGAATGTGTAGGTGGAACGGTGAAACACGGGCTGATCCTGGTTTTGTTACTGTTACTGGGTACGGAGGATGTGTAGGTGGAACAGTGAAACACGGGCTGAGCCTGGTTTTGTTACTGTTACTGGGTACAGAGAATGTGTAGGTGGAACGGCGAAACACGGCCTGTGCCTGGTTTTGTTACTGTTACTGGGTACGGAGAATGTGCAGGTGGAACTGTGAAACGCGGGCTGATCCTGATTTTGTTACTGGGTACGGAGAATGTGTAGGTGGAACGGTGAAACACGGGCTGATCCTGGTTTTGTTACTGGGTACGGAGAATGTGTAGGTGGAACGGTGAAACACGGGCTGATCCTGGTTTTGTTACTGGGTACGGAGAATGTGTAGGTGGAAGGGTGAAACACGAGCTGATCCTGGTTTTGTTACTGTTACTGGGTACGGAGAATGTGTAGGTGGAACGGTGAAACGCGGGCTGATCCTGGTTTTGTTACTGGGTACAGAGAATGTGTAGGTGGAACAGTGAAACACGGGCTGATCCTGGTTTTGTTACTGTTACTGGGTACGGAGAATGTGTAGGTGGAACGGTGAAACACAGGCTGATCCTGGTTTTGTTACCTGGTACAGAGAATGTGTAGGTGGAACAGTGAAACACGGGCTGATCCTGGTTTTGTTACTGTTACTGGGTACGGAGAATGTGTAGGTGGAACAGTGAAACACGGGCTGATCCTGGTTTTGTTACTGGGTACGGAGAATGTGTAGGTGGAACGGTGAAACACGGGCTGATCCTGGTTTTGTTACTGGGTACGGAGAATGTGTAGGTGGAACGGTGAAACACGGGCTGATCCTGGTTTTGTTACTGGGTACAGAGAATGTGTAGGTGGAACAGTGAAACACGGGCTGATCCTGGTTTTGTTACTGGGAACGGAGAATGTGTAGGTGGAACGGTGAAACACGGGCTGATCCTGGTTTTGTTACTGGGTACAGAGAATGTGTAGGTGGAACGGTGAAACACGGGCTGATCCTGGTTTTGTTACTGGGTACGGAGAATGTGTAGGTGGAAGGGTGAAACACGGGCTGATCATGGTTTTGTTACTGTTACTGGGTACGGAGAATGTGTAGGTGGAGTGGTGAAACACGGGCTGATCCTGGTTTTGTTACTGTTACTGGGTACGGAGAATGTGTAGGTGGAACAGTGAAACACGGGCTGATCCTGGTTTTGTTACTGGGTACGGAGAATGTGTAGGTGGAACGGTGAAACACGGGCTGATCCTGGTTTTGTTACTGGGTACAGAGAATGTGTAGGTGGAACAGTGAAACACGGGCTGATCCTGGTTTTGTTACTGGGTACAGAGAATGTGTAGGTGGAACAGTGAAACACGGGCTGATCCTGGTTTTGTTACTGTTACTGGGTACGGAGAATGTGTAGGTGGAGTGGTGAAACACGGGCTGATCCTGGTTTTGTTACTGTTACTGGGTACGGAGAATGTGTAGGTGGAACAGTGAAACACGGCCTGTGCCTGGTTTTGTTACTGTTACTGGGTACGGAGAATGTGTAGGTGGAATGGTGAAACACGCGCTGATCCTTGATGCTGGCGGCTGAGGGAATGCAGACATGGGAGAGGGGCAGTGATAGGTGTGGAGGGGCAGGGCTGGCAACAGAGGAGACTGTTCTCTTTGGGCTGCTCAAGTATTAACAGTTTGGGCAAAAGGTGATGAGTATTACTGGTACACAGAAGTGATTTTGATCTGGGCCAGTGTGTTTCGATCTGAGGCCATTGAAGCACAACTTTATTATGTACAGTTTGTGGGATGATGGAGAAGCTGGGTGGGGGGAGGGAGGATTAGCACAGTCGATCTTCCGTGAGCCAGTATACATGCGTAGGGCTGAAGGGCAGTCTCGTCTGCCATTAACAATTCAGGGCAGCCTGGTGTTCTGAAGGATGCAGGTGATCTTGAAAGAATGGGTGGCGGATGTGGTTGAGGGAGTCTTGAGGCTGGATGATAGTGTTCAGTTGACAGAACCATCAGCTGGATCATCGGCAGGAAATCACTGAGGTGTAAGTAGAGTGATAGTTTTGTCCAAGTTTCGTTTGCCTTCGGTGAGTTGGTTGATCCAAGTTGTATGTTTTCTCTCCTTTCCGCATCCCGCCACACCGACGCCCAGTTGTTGAGCACTGAGCTCGCCCAGTCCAGGGATGAAAGCAAGAAAACCTCCAATGATATCATCCACTTGGAAAACGTGCGGAAAGGACAAGACAAGTACAAGACCCTGCGCCAGATCCGGAGGGGAAACACCAAGCAGAGGGTGGATGAGTTTGAATCGATGTAAGGCTTCTTGGACTTCAGTCCATGGGCCTTCCCGTGGACCGGGAAACAAACATTGGAAGTACCTTTCTCTGAGCACCTCACTTAGATCCTAGAATAGTGGCTGGGCCCACAGCCAACATGTCTTTTTTTTGTCTAAATTTTATATGGAAGTGTCCAAATTTTTGAGAATTTCTTTTGATCCTCTGCATTCTTGAGCAGTGAACCAGATTGTTAGTCGTGTAATTGTTCAATAACTTTTCCAGAGCTTGAAGAAAAGTCGTTTTTATTCTGATATAACTTGCCATAGCGTATGTGATTATTCGGTGCCAAAAATAGATTACAGAAAGTGTTCCTTTGGGAAAGGAGGGGAGCTTAGTCTGCAGTTTAAGGCTATCTATGGAGGATATCAGATTTGTGCCACAAGTCATAGTCACCCACGTAAAAACATTCTGTACAGTGGCTTGTCACTAATGATATATTTGATGTCTCAATATTACCGAGCACCTGCAAACGCAGTCGGCCCCACACATGATCAATGCACGACTGAAACATTTAAGACGCTCTTTTCTTTCCTCATTACATCCAGTTATGAATTGCCATCGGTTGAATATAATATCAGAACTCAGCAATGGTTGCTTCCGACAGTTCAGTTTAAAAATTATGGGGAATGGATCATATTTTATATATTTTTGCTATTACAAGATTTGCACTTCAATATTTAGGATGTCAGGAAGTTATTACCTTCATAATAATGGCTAGCTCTGTGTGGTACTATGCATAATCTGACTATTTTATAGAACACAATTTACTTGTAAAGTTTTTTTTACTCCAGATCAAACAAATAGTGAAACGTATTTGTAAAAAGAAATCCTGTAGCAAGAGCAAATTGTTGTATTCTATTTAACCTAATCAACTGAGAAGACTTCTGCTGCGACCTGTGCATGCCTGACTTTAGATATCGTAAACGCTGAGGTGTGGGTTTGTAATCTGAACACTGTCATCCCTAGCTGAGCAGTACAGACCTGTCACACTCCTTCACAATAGTGGCCAGCTTGGCTTCTCTAATCTTCTACTTTGTACTTTGTACTTGCAAGTCTGGTACTGATATGGTCTTTCAAGTATTAAATTGCATCTAATAAAAAGATGTTGGCAGGAATTTTGGTCGTCTGTCTATTTCCCCACTTCAGCTTGCAGTTAGATAGGTAGATTAGATTATGAGGACACTCGGTCCTCACTTATTGTCATTTAGAAATGCATGCATTAAGAAATGATACAATGTTCCTCCATTATGATATCACAGAAACACAGGACAGACCGAAACTAAAACTGACAAAAACCACATAATTATAACATATAGTTACAACACTGCAAAGCAATACCATAATTTGATAAAGAGCAGACCATGGGCACGGTAAAAAACAAGTCTCAAAGTCCGATAGACTCATCATCTCACGCAGACGGTCAAAGGAAGAAACTGTCCCTGCCATGAGCCTCCAGCGCCGCAAACTTGCTGATGCAGCATCCCAGAAACACCTGACCACAGCGGACTCTGAGTCCATCCGAAAACTTCGAGCCTCCGACCAGCCCTCTGACACCGAGCACCGAGTACCATCTCTGCCGAGCGCTTCGACCCTGCCCCGGCTGCTGAGCAACAAGCAAAGCTGAGGATTCGGGGCCTTCCCCTCCGGAGATTCTGGATCACACAGTAGCAGCAGCAGCGAAACAGGCATTTCAGAAATTTCCCCAGATGTTCCTCCATGCTCTCACATCTGTCTCCATTAAATCAGGATTGTGCACGGCACCCTACTTGACAGATAACAGATATAATTCACCGGAGTGGCTGCTGCTTTATTGATCCCAAAGGAAATTTCAGGGTCACAGTTGCATTACAAGTGCACAGATATTAGAAGAGAAGTAGAAAGAATAAAAAAAGTAAGTCCTAACAGTCTTAACAGGAGGCAGGGGAGTGGGGCATGACTCCCCAGCTATAGGTTGACTCATTATAGAGCCTAATGGCCGTGTAATGCTATCTAAGCTGCTGAATGCTCTGGAGGAAAATGCAGATCGTAAAGGTGGCACCTCTGCACATTTCTTGTAAACTCTGTTAAAACTCATCAGACTCCTTTCAGCCTGAAAGCTGACAGCAACTGTTGTGCCTCATAACCTGGCTGGCTTTTAACAGCTACGGAGCGACGTTGAGTAAAACTGGTTCATCCAGTCCGTACCTCAGAAGTGTGCAAGATGTTATCTTTACTCTGTGTTCTTTTCAAGTGAGTTTTAAATTTATTCCTCACTTCCTGTACGATTGTCAGCTGAGCCTATTTGATGAGAAAGTAAGAATTAGTAGTTGTGTAGAGCCTTCTGCCACGCCTTGCCACTGCTTTCCTGCATTGACCCCATATCTCATTCCCCTAACATAAACACGCATCACTCATGACTGCAGGCAGTGACCAAGCCCCATGGGTCGATAGTTCCAAAGATTCCTCTGTCTCTGGGTGAAGAAATTCAATCTCATTGCCCCTTATCCCCACTTGCTACCTTGTTTCTTGCCCTCCCCCCCCATTAGAGGAAATGTCTACCTTGTATGAAATGTATAAGATCCGGTGAGATCACCGCTTGCCTTTCTAAATTCAAGAGGGTTAAAGCCCATACGTTTAACCTCTTGCACTGGAAAATTCCACCCCCTCTTTGCAGGAATCAGATTTGTGAATATTGCACCTTCTCTATTGCAGGAATATCCCAAAACATTCCAGCTGCAGCCTACCAGTGCCCAGTTGTATCTGAGACAATTCCTCCCCACTCCCATATGTAATGACATCGCCATAAATTTCTGAAGGTGCTGGAAATCCAGAGCAACACAAACAAAATGCTGGAGGAACTCGGCAGGTCAGGCAGCGTCTATGGAAATGAACCAATAGTTGGCGTTTCGGGCCGCCACCCTTCTCCAGAAGCGGAAGGGAAGGGGGCTGGCATCAGATGATAGAGGCTGGGATCCTGGTGTTTATGGAGCAGTCAGGTTGATAGATTAACAAGGGAAACTACAATGAGGAAGAAGGTGACATGTAGGTGTCGTGTGACGCCAATTGGAACAACTTCTGAGAACCTGAAACAAAAAGTGAAAGCTGGGTCAGTGTCTGTGGAAAGAGGAGGAAACAAAGCTAAAATGTTAGACGGATAATCGTACAACAGACATGCGCAAAGAAAGCAAATTCCCTAAACATGTTGAGTTTTGAAGACAGGAAGATGACATTACTATGTTAGAATTGTAGAAGCCCTCAGATAGAAAGAGGAGAGGCTTATACAGTTCTGTGCAAAAGTGTTAGTTACATATAGAAACATCGAAAAACATGCAGTACAATACAGGCCCTTTGGCCCACAAATCTGTGCGGAACATGTCCTTACATTAGAACTACCTAGGCTTTACCCATAGCCCTCTATTTTTCTAAGCTCCACGTAGCCATCCTGGAGTGTCTTAAAAGACCCTATTGTATCCACCGCCGGAAGCCCATTCCACACACTCGCCACTCTGCATAAAAAAGCTTACCTCTGACATCTCCTCTGTACCAGCTTCCAAGCACCTTAAAACTGTGCCCTCTCATGCTAGCCATTTCAGCCCTGGGAAAAAGCCTCTGACTATCCACACGATCAATGCCTCTCATTATCTTGTACACCTCTATCAGGTCACCTCTCATCTTTCATCACTCCAAGGAGAAAAGGCCGAGTTCACTCAACCTATTCTCATAAGGCATGCTCCCCATTTCAGGCAACATCTTTGTAAATCTCCTCTGCACCCTTTCTATGGTTTCCACGTCCTTCCTGTAGTGAGGCGACCAGAACTGAGTACAGTACTCCAGTGGGGTCTGACCAGGGTCCTATATAGTTGCAACATTACCTCTCAGCTCTTAAAATCAATCCCACGATTGATGAAGGCCAATGCACCATATGCTTTCTTAACCACAGTCAACCTGCGTAGCAGGTTTGAGTGTCCTATGGACTCAGACCCCAAGATCCCTCTGATCCTCCACACTGCCAAGAGTCTTACCATTAATGTTATATTCTGCCATCATATTTGACCTACCAAAATGAACCACCTCACACTTATCTGGGTTAAACTCTATCTGTCACTTCTCAGCCCAGTTTTTCATCCTATCCATCCCATTGTAACCTCTGACAGCCCTCCACACTATCCACAACGCTGCCAACCTTTGTGTCATCAGCAAATTTACTAACCCATCCCTCCACTTCCTCATCCAGGTCATTTATAAAAATCACAAGGAGTAGTGGTCCCAGAACAGATCCCTGAGGCAGACCACTGGTCTCTGATCTCTATGCAGAATATGACCCATCTACAACCACTCTGCCTTCTGTGGGCAAGCCAGTTCTGGATCCACAAAGCAATGTCCCATTGGATCCCGTGCCTCCTTATTTTCTCAATAAGACTTGCATGGGGTACTTGCTGAAATCCATATACACTACATCTACTGCTCTACCTTCATCAGTGTGTTTAGTCACATCCTCAAAAAATTCAATCAGGCTCGTAAGGTACGACCTGCCTTTGACAAAGCCATGCTGACTATTCCTAATCATATTATGCCACTCCAAATGTTCATAAATCCTGCCCCTCAGGATCTTCTGCATCAACTTACCAACCACTGAAGTAAGACTCACTGGCTATAATCTCCTGGGCTATCCCTACTCACTTTCCTGAATCGGAACAACATCCGCAACCCTCCAATCCTCTGGAACCTCTCCCGTCCTCATTGATGAAGCAAAGATCATTGCCAAAGGCTCAGCAATCTCCTCCCTCGCTTCCCACAACAGCTTGCGGTACATCTCATCCGGTCCCGATGACTTATCCAACTTGATGCTTTCCAAAGCTCCAGCACATCGTCTTCCATCATCTACATGCTCAAGCTTATCAGTCTATATATAGCTAGGATGCCCAAGTAATTTGCACAGTACTGTATTTGTCAATGTGGAGTGGAGAACAGGTTTGTAAATCTGGTGGGTGCAAGGGATGTTGGGAATGGCGTGGAGGAAGCACTGCAGAAGGAGTATCAGGGACACCCAGGGGGTGAGGGGATTTCAGACACACCCAGCCCTCAGCCACCAGGCAAGGCCATTTGATTCCAACACTTGTTTTATTGATCATTATAGAATGTCTCTCTGGTGCTTCCCTCTCCCCCCTCCCCTTGTCCCAACCATGATTCCCCTATTCTTGCCCCTTTCCCATTCTCGATGCTCAAAAGAGACCCATATCAGAATCAGGTTTATCATCACTCACATATGTCATGAAATTTCCTGTCTATAATTAAATTTCTGACTCCTGGTACTCCCCTGATAGAACAAGTTCTTTATTCTGATCCCAACACAGAATAGGGTGAACAATCTCCAAAAGCTTTACAAATCAGCTCCAGGTGACTGTCTGCTGGATATTGGTAAATAACAGACTATGCTGGATACTGAATACATTAAACACAGCATGCCTCCTGTGCACCTGTCTGCCGATTTCTCTGTGTATCGTGCTGTGGCTGGCTGTGCTGGTCAGCATCTATTCCCTCCTGGTGGGTGTCGTACCTATTGAAGGAGATCTGCACCTGGAGATCCCTGTTCTCTACCTGGATTCCCTATCTACTTTGCAGTCACAGTTGCACTGATCCCTCTCTGCTCCTGCTCTACCTGTGCGAGCGACGTATGTATGGTCTGGCTGTATTGTACTTTAGGCACGTTTATTTTTGGTAATTTGTCATGTGGGTTGGAGCAAATGAGTATAGCTACGTCTTCACGCTTTGTCTTAGTTGCTTAGTGGAGAGTGGGTGAGCCACGGGGAAGAATATTTTTTGTTGACCACTAACTTTGCTTAATTATGCTAATTGGAACACCTAGTTACATTTACACTATTATACCACTTAGTATTGCTAATATCATCATTAGACCGTTAATTTGGTTTCATTCATTTTTTATCGCTACAAAATTGTTGGTCTTAGACCGCTAATTAGACCACTATACCGCTAAAATAGTTTTATTAGTTTTTAATTACTGCAAAATCATTCGTCTTTGTGAGTTTCTTAATAAAGGATTGAACGTACCTTATTCGATTTGGAAGTGTGTCACACAGCATTCATTATCCATTCTTAGTCTCTGTGGTTTTGGTCTGTTTTCAACTAACTGCAGCTCTAGGTGACCTCTTTAATTCAGGTGTGAAGCTAAAACACTCACGCTGTGTGTTAAATGTCTCCAAATTGACCATGAGCAACATGGAGATATCTACAGTTCACGATTGTCCACAAACTCCCACATGTTTTCGGGGTGATAATCTGCTGTGTCACAATTACATGGGTTTTATATTTTACCTTTTTGTTATTTATATATTCTTTTTCAATTAGTTGTCCTAATTTACTCTAAGCACAAAGCAACAGGAAAGAAAATGTGAGACCTACTGTTTTAGAAGTAAACATTGTGAAACCACATTTAATGAGATGCTGGTAGCAAGGTTTACAAAACGGCAAAAATGTGAAATTTGCATAGTTAAAGCAGTGATCAACAAAAACCATGTACAATCCACCATACAGTCAGTAGTCAGTGATAGAACACAGAACAGAGAACAGTACAGAAACAGGCCATTCGGCCCACAATGTTGTGCCGAACCAGCTAAAAAGCACATAAAAAAAAACCCAAAAACGAATCCCTCCTATCTACATGTCCCTCCATCCTCCTAACATTCATCTGCCTATCCATGCACCTCTTAAAAACTTAAAGTGTATTTGCCTCTACAACCATACCAGGCATCCACCACTCTGAGTAAAAAAACATACTGCTCACATCCCCTTTGAACCTGCCCCCTCTCCCCTGGTATTGGACATTTCTACTCTGGGAAAAAGATGCTCTCTATCTATCTCAGCCTCTGGCACTCTGGAGAAAATAACTCAGTGTGTCCAGCCTCTCACGATCGCACATGCCCTCTAAACAAGGCAGCATCATGATAAACCTCTTCTGCTCCCTCTCCAAAGCCACAACATCCTCCCTGTAGTGGGGTGACCAGAACTGTATGCAATACTCCAAACATTGCCTAATCAGAGTTTATAAAGTTGCAGTATAATGTCTTGACTTTTGAGCTCAATCCCTCGACTAATAAAAGTGAGCATTCCATTAGCCTTTTTAACAACCCTATCGACCTGTGCAGGCACTTTCAAGGAGCTATGAACTTGGATCCCAAGATTTCTCTACTCAGCAACATGGTTAACGACCTTGCATTAATAGTGCAGTGTCTCCTTACATTTGCCCTACCAAGGTACAACACCTCACATTTTTCTGGGTTAAACTCTATCTGCCGTTTCTCTGCCCATATCTTCAACTGATCTGTATTGTGCTGTAATCTTTTCCAGTCTTCTACACTACCCACAACTCCAGCCGTCTTGGTATCATCCACAAACGTACGAACCTATCTACCTACATTTTCATCCTGGTAATCTGTGTACTCTACAGCACTAGGTCAGAAGTTATAGGAATCTAAGAAATTACCGGAATTGGCTCGAAGCTCACAATGCACCATTCCACTTATGTAATATGTAGTAGATGCAGAGGATTTTTAAGGAAAGAGATTGAAACAGTTAGCTTAGAAAGGTGACCATACTGGAGGGACAAACAGTTGCCCAGTGCAAGGGAAGAGAGTTGAGGAGAAAGGTGATAAAGTGAGAGGCAGTTTCTCATCATTGCCAAGTTATCATGAAGTCTGACCTTTATAACAAAGGAAATTCTATAACAACTTTCTGCTTGAAGTTCCTACAACCTGCCAGGTGCTTCTTCAAGGGGACAGTTATAAGTTAGGACTGTTCAGAGCTTTTCCCTGATGTTGCCATGGCACCTTCTGTGTCCATGTGCGAGAGAGAATTAGGAGAGTGTCTTCAACCAGTTCACAGATAGTGTGGTGTGTGTGGGGGGGGTAGGTGGGGGAGTTGTCAATACTGGGTTTAACACTTCATTTCCACCCCAAAGCAGAGATGTTGCTGCGAGAGTGTTCTGTGGTCCCGTAACTTGGCATGGGTTTGTGCTGACAGAGGTGTGACATGTACCAGATTATACTACCGTGTGACGGGAACCCGATGTGAATCATGTAAAACTCGATCGAATACCCCCACCGAGAGGGAACTGAGGGCAGTTGGCTCACACAGACTTTTCAAGGTAGTTCCAGACAGAGACAAAGGATGGTCAACACTTCCGTTCCGTGTTGAGCACACACAGAAAGAAAGGGAGTTCTCTGTCCTTCAGCTGTCTCACCTTCTGGGGGAGAAATAGTGTAAGATGCTGCAATTGAATTCACACCTATGGGTAGGGATATCAGATCACAGTGGTGGCTCCTCTGCACCCACTTTCTTAACCCCAGCACATGGCAAGAGAAGTGAAGAAGCTGCATTCAGAATGACCAAAGCCTCTTTCAAAAGGATCTGAGAGAGAGGACTCAGGTCCAATTCCTTATCGCCCGAGTCGTCATTCCGTGGGAGACGTTAGCCACCGCTGATGGATGAAGAGCACAGACAGATCCCAGATTAGCGCCACTCGGGGAGTAGCCTCATTTACTTGGAGCACGAGGACTGGTAGAAATTCACCTGTACACACCCAGAACACGGAGGCAAGGACTGACACAGTATTGCCAACACTTCTCTCAATCCCCAAGGCCCAAGGCAGAGCAACAATGGATGGAAATTTATTTTAGTTTAATTGATTTGGAATACAGTGCAGAACAGCTCTTCCAGCCCAATGAGCCCCATTGCCCAGCAACCCACCTGTATAAACCCAGCCCAATCACGTGACGATTTGCAATGACCTGTCAACCAGTACATCTTTGGACTGTGGGAGGAAACCAGAGCACCCGGAGGAAACCCACATGTTTCGCAGGGAGAACATGCAAACTCCTATCAGATGGCACTGGAATTGAACTCTAAACTCCAAAACACCCCGAGCTGTAATAGCAACGTGTTAATCGCTACACCACAGTAGTGCAGCAGCTTAGTCTTGATACGTGTTAACTGATGCATCTTGGGAGGCCTGCTGGGGTTGGCTAATGTCTGTTTGCCAGCATCAGGGAGTCTAAAACTAGAGGCTATTGGCTTATACGTGAGAAGGAGAAGGTTTAAAAGGGATAAATTTCACACACTGAGTAGCTGGTATCTGGAATGAGCTGCCAGAGGAGGTGAGGGGGGATGATGCAGGAACAGTAACAACATTTCAGAGGCATCTGCAACAGCCCCTGAATGAGCGGGATATGTGGAATTAATGCAACAAGTGGGATTATTATAGACAGGCACGATAGTTAGCATTGACTAGATGGGCCAAAGCACCTCTGCAACTACTGTGTATGATATATGCAATGAATGGTAGAGCTCTCGGGGTATTGAGGAACAGAGGGATCTTAGTATACAAGTTCACAGATAATAGTAAAGTTCATAGATAAACGTAGATAAAAGAGAGTTGGCATGTTAGCCTAACACCTGCAGTCTGGGTACAATTCCAGTGCTGTCCCGTAGGAGCTCGTACATTCTCCTCATGACTGTGGGTAGGTATCCTCTGTCATGTATTCCGTGACGGGTTAAAGATCTCAATCTCAATCTCTCTCTCTCTCTCTCTCTCTCTCTCTCTATCTCTCTAGTTCTATCTCTCTCTCTCACTCTCTCTTTCTATCTCTATCTCTATCTCATCTCTCTCTCTTTCTATCTCTATCTCATCTCTATCTCTATCTCTATCTCTATCTCTATCTCTATCTCTATCTCTATCTCTATCTCTATCTCTCGTTTTCAAAAGCACAGTTCATAGGGGTAATTCAGGATCCCGTCACACCTCCCACATTCCAAAGATGTCCAGATTAGTAGGTTAATTGCTCAATTTGGCAGTGCAGGCTCCTTGCACCAGAAGAGCCTGTTGTCTCTAAAATAAAATAAAATTAAAAAAGAATTGAAGGCAGAAGTCTCAGCATAAGTAGATAGGGTAGTGATGAAGGCAGAGGGAATGCTGGCCTTCTCTGGCCGGGCGAGCAGTTTAAGAGCAGGGAGGTTGTGGGACAACAGGGGTCATGTCACAGCTGGAATTTTGTGCGCAGTTCTGCAGGGTGACTGGAGAGGCTGCAGTGGAGACTCATCAAGATATTGCCTAGAGCTGAGCATTTCAGATACGATGAGGAGCGGGGTAATCCAGGTCTGTTTTCTCTGGGGCAGAGCTTGAGAGTGGGGATCTGACAGAGGTGGACAATATTATCAGGAGCATAGTGTGGAAAGAGAGAACTTCATCCCTCGATGGTGCTGTCTCAAACCAAAGAGATTTTGTTTAAGATGAGGAAGAGGTGCTGAGAAGAATTTGTTCACTCAGGAGGTGGCTGCACTGCCTGAGGGGTGGTGCAGACAGAGAGTCTCAGAAGATTTAAAACATATCTTGACGAGTACTTGAATCATGACAATGTGAAAGGCTACAGACCGTGTGCTGGTCGGTGGATGCTCAATGGTTGGAATGGACACAGTGGACCAAAGAGACTGATCCCACATTGTGTGACACTATTAACTGGGATCACCGCAATGTTTGGTAGTTTTTCAAATGCATTCATCAGAAATTTGCAAAGATTTGGTGTGTCATCAAAAACACTCAAAAGTTTCTACAGATATACTGTGGAGAGCATTCTAACTGGCTCCATCACTGTCTGGTACTGGGGGCAGGGGTCATCTACTGCACAGAATCTCAGTAAGCTGCAGAGAGTTGTAAATCTCTATTTCCACCCTACTTATTTAATTATTTAATATATATACAGTATACTTAACGTAATTGAGTTTTTTTTCCTCTTCACTATGTATTGCATTGTACTGCTGCCAGAAACTCAATGAATTTCATGAGACATGCCAGAGATATTGGACCTGATCTGGAGAGTTTCCTGAGGCAGTACAGTATGTAGTCAGAAACAACCCCATCACTCACCATGCCCATGCTGACCACCACTTTTACCAGCCTTCTCTGCCAGGGTAATTCAAGATTTAACCACCCCTTGGGGGAGAAAATTCCTCCTCACCTCTACTGATTCTCCCTGGTCTTAATTCCCTCTGCAACAGGGAAGAGATTTTCACTCTCTACCCCTTTCTGCACGCTCAGAAGTTTGTACACCTCTGAATTGAATTGAATTGAATTGACTTTATTTCTTACATCCTTCACATACATGAGGAGTAAAAATCTTTACATTACATCTGTCAATGTACAATGTGCAATTTATAGTAATTTATAATAAATAGTATGTACAACAGGACAGTCGATATAACATAGAAATACAGTTGTGTCAGCATGAATTAATCAGTCTGATGGCCTGGTGGAAGAAGTTGTCCTGGAGCCTGTTGGTCCTGGTTTTTATGCTGCGGTACAACTTCCCAGATGGTAGCAGCTGGAAGAGTTTGTGGCTGGGGTGACTCGGGTCTCCAATGATCCTGCAGACCCTTTTTTCACACCTGTTTTTGTAAATGTCCTGAATAGTGGGAAGTTCACATCTACAGATGCGCTGGGTTGTCCGCACCACTCTCTGCAGAGTCCTGCGATTAAGGGAGGTACAGTTCCCATACCAGGCAGTGATGCAGCCAGTCAGGATGCTCTCAGATCTGTCAGATATCCCTCACCCTCCTCTGCTGCAAGGAAAGCAAATTCATCTTCTCCGATCTCTCCTTATCTTTATCCCAGGCTACATCCTGGTGACCCTCCTCTGCACCTCCTCCAGTGCAATCCTGCTAGAGGCAGGACTTGTATTCGCCAATCCTGGGGAATGTTTGAAGTGTCAAGGGGAGAGCATTTCAGAGATAATGACCACAACACTGGACGGTTGAATGTAGGATAAGGAAAAGGATACAATGGCGCTGAAAATAAGATCCTGGAATCAGAGGGGAATGGCAATTTCAACATCATGAAACAGTTGAATAAATTCTTCTCAGGCTTCCCGCCGGTTACATGTATCAATTATAGCCGAGGTTTCAGTGAGAAACTCTGCCATCTTCATCAGGGATGATGACTGGGCATATCTAGTCTGGTGGTATTTATACCCCCATCGTCCGTGCCTCCTGATTGGTTAGTTCTCATCCAATCAGGTTTCCACTGACCCACCTTGTTTACAATCGAATTCCAGTGCTTACATAGAGTGAGAACCTTCATCTTTGTTAAAACTCTTATCCTTTAGTTTTATTTCAATGGTTCCTTCACGAGGTGGTCCCAAAAGCCATTGGCACGGCACAGAAGTTTTGTGCCATTGAACTCAATCCTATGGCCATTGCTAATGCAATGTTCTGCTACCGCCAGTTCCTCTGGGGAACTGCTCCACATTCACAGGGAATCCTATAAATGCCAGCCTTCCCGAGTACCAGGTCACCTTTGACCTGTACAAGCTGTGATTTGAGCTTCCTTATGGGTTTGGGGATGATCACATCCTCAAAGAACTCAGTGGGGCTGATGAGACACGGCCTGTCATTCACAAGACCATGCAGACTATCTAATCAGGCTATGCTTCACCAAATGCTCATAACTTCTGTCTCAAAGAAACCCCCCCCCCCAACAATAGTTTTCCCACCAATGACATATGACTAAATGGTTCATCATTCCCAGGGTTATCTTCCTTGGACAAAGGAATAACGTCTGCGAGCACCCCAGTCTTCTGGTACCAATCCTATGGTCAGTGAGGATGCAAAGATCATCACCAAAGTTCTGGTGAATACTGAAGCAAGGTATTCATTAAGGACCTCTCCTACCTCCTCCAACTCCAGGCACATATTTCCTCCTCTATCCTTGATTGGTCCTATCCTCACTCTATTTGTCCTCCTGTTCTTCACATACTTGTAGAATTTCTTTGGGTTTTCCTTAAACCTACTCAATAAGGCTTCCTCATGCCCCCTTCTAGCTCTCCTAAGTCCATCCTTGGGCTTCTTCCTGTCTACCCTGCAATTTTCCAGGGCCCTGTCTGATCCTTGCTTCCTAAACTTTAAGATGCATCTGTTTTCCTCTTGACTAG
Source organism: Mobula hypostoma (assembly GCF_963921235.1). Classification (NCBI taxonomy): domain Eukaryota; kingdom Metazoa; phylum Chordata; class Chondrichthyes; order Myliobatiformes; family Myliobatidae; genus Mobula; species Mobula hypostoma. Next base: position 108,152,795 of record NC_086104.1, read on the forward strand.
GTAGAGTCCTAGAACACTACAGCAAAGAAAGAGTCCCTTTGGCCCATCTAGACTGTAATGAACTGTTAATCTGCCTAGACCCATTGGTCTGCACTAGGACCATCGCCCTCCGTACCTCTCCCATCCATGTAGCTCACCAAATTTCTCTTAAATAATGAAATCAAACCCCCATCTACCACTTCCTCTGGCAGCTCGTTCCACACTCTCACCATCCTGAGTGAAGAAGCTTCCCCTCAAGTTCCCCTTAAACATTTCACCTTTCACTCTTAACACGTAACCTCTACTTCAGTTCCCCACGGCTTACTGTGTAAGTCCAATCCTGGCTTATCTTCCCAAAGTGAAATACTTCACACTTGTCTGCATTAAATTCCATCTGTTCTACATCTCTCGTCAACCATGGATCCTTCACTCTGCCATCCTTTCCCTGCCTCAACCTTTCAGAACCCCATTGTAAGTGCACCTTAAACTACCTCCACATTTCTGGGCCCAAAATTCATTGGTGGACAAGAGAAATCATAAACCATTTTGTAAATATGTTCAACAGGATGGTAACCAGGGAAAAAGGAGGACCCATTAGGGACTAAAACAGCAATCTGTACATGGTGTTGAGAGTGACAAAGGTGGTCTTTGGATACAGAATGATATTGATCAACTGTTAAATTGGGCAGAGCATTGGCAGATGCAGTTTAATCCTGCTAAGTGTGCGGATAATACACTTGAGGAGACAAATAAAGGTAAAATATACACTAACAGTGGTGGGGCTGAGGGATCATTAGGAAGGATTAAAGAGCAAAGGGCCTTAGTTTATAAATCCAATGATCTCTGAAGGTGACATCATCAGTAGATAAGGTAATTAGAAAGCATACAAGAATCTTTCCTTCAGCTACAAAAATATATAAAAGCAGAGTTTTATTCAAACAAGATAAAACATTATTATCTAGCCTCCAACCTGATGACATGAACATTGACTTCTCTAACTTCCGTTAATGCCCCATTCCCCTTCGTACCCCATCCATTATTTATTATTATTTTATTTTTTCTTTCTCTCTCTCTCTCTCTCTCCTTTTTCTCCCTCTGTTCCTCTCACTATACTCCTTGCCCATCCTCTGGGCTTCCCCCCTCCCCCTTTCTTTCTCCCTAGGCCCCCCCTTACCATGATCCTCTCATATCCCCTTTGCCAATCAACTTTCCAGCTCTTAGCTCCATCCCTCCCCCTCCTGTCTTTTCCTATCATTTTGGATCTCCCCTCCCCCTCCCACTTTCAAATCTCTCGCTAGCTCTTCTTTCAGTTAGTCCTGACGAAGGGTCTCGGCCCGAAACGTCGACTGTACCTCTTCCTATAGATGCTGTCTGGCCTGCTGCGTTCACCAGCAAGTTTTATGTGTGTTGCTTGAAATTCCGGCATCTGCAGATTTCCTCGTGTTTGTGTAGATAAAACATTAGTTAGGCCACAGCTGAAGAACTATCTGCAGATCTGGTCACCACAGCTGGAGGCACGATGTGATTACAGTGTAGAGGATGCAAATAAGATTCGCCAGGATGTTGCCTGGGATGGAGCATTGCAGTTATGAGGAGAGGGTGTTTTCCCTGGAGCAGAGGTGGCTGAAGAGGGACCTGATAGAGGATTACAGGGTATGAGAGGCACGGGCAGGTTAGGTGATGGGAAACTTGACAGCATAGCAGAGCTACCTGGAACAAATGGGAACACATGGTTTTAGGATAACAAGTAATAGATCTAGAGTGGATCTGAAGAGCATTTAGAGGGCATCTGAGGAGCATTTTACCCAGAAAAATGTTGACACTTTGCTTGAGGGGGTGATGGAGGCAGAGTCTCTCAGAACCTTTACTATATGTACCATCTAGTTGAGAACTTGAATCACCAGATTCTCTGACTGGAGGCCTGTGAATGGTGGAGTGCCACAGGGATTGGTGTTGGGTCCTTTCTTTGTCATCTATATCAATGATCTGGATGATAATGTGGTTAACTGGAACAGTAAATTTGCAGATGACACCAAGATTGGGGGCATAGTGGACAGGGAGGAAGACTATCATGGCTTGGAGTGGGATCTAGACCAGCTAGAAAAATGGGCTGAAAAATGGTGGATGGAGTTTAATGCAGACAAGTGTGAGGTGTTGCAGTTTGATAAGACCATCCAGGGTAGGTCTCACATAGTGAACGGAGTATGTAGAACAGAGGGACATGGAATACAGGTCCATAATTCGTTGAAAGTGGTGTCACAGATGGATAGGGTTGTAAAGAAAGCTTTTGGCACAATTAGCCTTCATAAATCAAAGTATTGATTACAGAAGATAGGATGTTATGTTGAAGTTGTATAAGATGTTGGCGAGGTCTAATTTGGAGTATTATGTGCAGTTTTGGTCACCTACCTACAGGAAAGATGTAAGTAAGGTTGAAAGAGTACAGAGAAAATTTACAAGGATGTTGCCGGGTCTGGAGGACCTGAGTTAAAGGAAAGATTGAATAGGTTAGGACTTTATTCCTTGGAATGCAGAAGATTGAGGGGAGATGTTAACGGAGCTATACAAAATTATGAGGGTATAGATAGGGTAAATGTGAGCAGGCATTTTCCACTGAGGTTGGGTGAGACTACAACTAGAGGTGAATGGGTTAAGGGTGAAAGGTGAAATGTTTAAGGGGAACATGAGGAGAAACTTCTTCACTCAGAGCATCAGGAGAGGGTGGAACGAGCTGCCAGTGCAAGTGGTGCATGCAAGCTCGATTTCAACGGTTTAAGAGAAGTTTGGATGGGTATATGGATGGTAGGGGTAAGGAGGGCAGTGGTCCAGGTGTGGGTTGACGGGAGTTGGCAGTCTAAATAGTTCAGCGTGGACTAGATGGGTCAAAGGGCCTGTTTCTGGGCTGTACTTTTCTATGACTCTATGACAAAGAAGCAACAGTTAAGGTTCTGGAAAATTAAATTAATGATGCTTGATGATCAACATGAATGTGGTGTGCTGAAGTGCATCTTTCATAGAACACAGAACACTACAGCACAATCTTGTGCCGACCTCTTAACCCACTCTGAGATCAATCTAATTCTTCCCTCCTACATAACCCTCCATTTATCGACCACCCATGTGTCTATCTATGGGTTTTTTAAATGTCCCTAATGTATCTGCCTTATCACCACCCTTGGCAGGGTGCTCCACACACCCAGTACTCTCAGTGTAAAGCGGTTTAGAAACATAGAAACATAGAAAATAGGTGCAGGAGTAGGCCATTCGGCCCTTCGAGCCTGCACCGCCATTTATTATGATCATGGCTGATCATCCAACTCAGAACCCTGCACCAGCCTTCCCTCCATACCCCCTGACCCCTGTAGCCACAAGGGCCATATCTAACTCCCTCTTAAACATAGCCAATGAACTGGCCTCAACAGTTTGCTGTGGCAGAGAATTCCACAGATTCACCACTCTCTGTGTGAAGAAGTTTTTCCTAATCTCGGTCCTAAAAGGCTTCCCCTCTATCCTCAAACTGTGACCCCTCGTTCTGGACCTCCCCAACATCGGGAACAATCTTCCCGCATCTAGCCTGTCCAATCCCTTTAGGACCTTATACGTTTCAATCAGACCCCCCCTCAATCTTCTAAATTCCAACGAGTACAAGCCCAGTTCATCTAGTCTTTCTTCATATGAAAGTCCTGCCATCCCAGGAATCAATCTGGTGAACCTTTTTTGTACTCCCTCTATGGCAAAGATGTCTTTCCTCAGACTAGGGGACCAAAACTGCACACAATACTCCAGGTGTGGTCTCACCAAGGCCTTGTACAACTGCAGTAGTACCTCCCTGCTCCTGTACTCGAATCCTCTCGCTATAAATGCCAGCATACCGTTCGCCTTTTTCACCGCCTGCTGTACCTGCATGCCCACTTTCAATGACTGGTGTATAATGATACCCAGGTCTCGTTGCACCTCCCCTTTTCCTAATCGGCCACCATTCAGATAATAATCTGTTTTCCTATTTTTGCCACCAAAGTGGATAACTTCACATTTATCCACATTAAATTGCATCTGCCATGAGTTTGCCCACTCACCCAACCTATCCAAGTCACCCTGCATCCTCTTAGCATCCTCCTCACTGCTAACACTGCCACCCAGCTTCGTGTCATCCGCAAACTTGGAGATGCTGCATTTAATTCTGTGCTGTTGACTCTGTGATTGATTCAGGAAAGTGATTCAGCAAAACCCAGGGCAGGAGCAGTGACACTTGGATTGGATAGTGCTGCTGTGGTTCTCCAGAACATGGGAGGGAGAGGTGACGGTTGTGAACATTGTCACATCTTCATCTACAGCTCAGTCCAACACGGATGTGCTGATTGAGCAAGGTGGAGGGCACGCCTTCGGGGTGCTGCCCTGTGACAACCTGATTCCTCGGCAGTGTCGCTGAATGGTGGGAGATTGTAACATCGAGACGGCAGTGTACGCTGCTGTCGAAATAAGCAATGCCGCAGGTTGTAACATTGAAACAGGGAGCTGCTGGTTTCCCCTCTCGCTGTGGCAGGAGTGATGCCTGTCTCTCCCTCATTAGTGAGAGCCTGTGAGATGTCGAGGTGTCGGGATGGACAGTAGTTTTTGATAGACTCTAGATCATGGTCTCTGGGGGGGGTGGAGCTTTGTTATTGTTGCGTGGTGGGGGGGGTGGTTGATGTTTCTGCTGGAGCAAGTGAGGGGGGGAGGGGTTGATGTTTTTGCTGCTGCTTGTGTGTGGGAGGGGGAGGGGGAGGGGGGCTTTGGGGTTCTAACATTTCCTGTCATTCATTCTTTGGGACTGTTCTGTTTTGTGGATGTCTGCAGAGAGTAAGAACTTCAGGTTGTATACTGTATACATTCTCTGATGCGAACCATTGAACTTTTGCAACTATATGAGAATCATCATCACTATAAAGTCCTGGCAAAATTGTTTATTCAGTTTCCTTTCATAAACATTTCCCCAAATGGGCACATCAATAAAGAGGTTTAGATTTCCAGTCGCTGTACACAAATTGATTCATTATACATTACAAACGCTTGCAGACTATTTGGATTAAAGCTTCTGAACCATTGCCCCTCGTGTCCTCCTGTGGATCAGGACAGCGCTGATATCACTTGTCTTGGAGCTGGTACCACTGGTGTGCCTGAGTCGAGTTGTCTTCGAATCGCCATTTGTCAAAGGGAATGTGTACCTGTCCCACAAACACTTGCCGTTTGAGTGTCATACTGTACCACACAGAGACATGAAGTGTCCTCGTCTCCAGCTGCCACCGTTCAATGTCGTACTATGGAATGCAAAGTAGAACACCGCTTATAAAAAGCTGTCAGCTCCTGAGCCCAGGACTTTGTACTGCCTACCATCTGGCTGATAAGCCAGGCCCTCTGTGACAGTCAGTGGGAGAGACCACACAACAGCGCAGAAAATGACAGAGCAACATTGAGTGGAAATCTGCATTTATAAAGAGTAACTTGGGGTAGGTGCACAGAGTATTTTCTTCATTGTGAGAGAGTCAAAACTATAGACTGCACTGTACATCCTGAAGGTTCACAGGTACACTGTAACGTACTCTTTAAGGTTGACAGGTACAGTGCAGTGTACTGCCTGATGGTATAAAGGCACACTCTAGCAATCGGCCTGACAGTTCATAGTGTCCTGCTGTACTGTCCAAAGTTTCACAGGCAGACTGTGCTGTGCTATGTGGAGATATGTAGGGTTATAGTAGTGTACTGCCTGAAGGTACAGTATACTAGAACATACTATGAGAAGGTATACAGCAGTGTAAACTGTAGCATGCTGTCTGAAAGTGCATGGTTGTGTGTCACTTGCCGGTTGGGCTGCACCTGGAGCACTGTGTTGCCTTTTAGACCTGCATCTCATGGTGGCCTGAGAGTGTGTGAGTACTGATTCACCAGTGCTAGGCCACTACTGGCCAACTTCTGCTACATTAAGTTATGAGGGCAGCTCATACTTTCTGCAGTAATCCATGATTAACTGCAGTTGTAGGCTTGTAGGTTTGATGTCATACACTATTTCTCCCTCAGGCGGAGAGCAAGGGAGAAGGGAACATCATAAATCCTGACCAGATGATCCAGGGTGATGTTGGGAAAGGTTCTCCAGGACTGTGGTGAAAACTCCCAGCACCAGTTAAAACCCATTTCAAAACTGAGAGGCCACATTGTGTTTGGTTATAAGTGCAGGTAAAGATGCTGATAAGTTGTCACAAAAATTGGGGTTGTTCTAGATAATGAGGGGAGCTGCCTAAGGACAGAGTAGGAAGCAGGTCAGCTGGAAAGATAGGCAGGGCAAAGGCAGTTGAACCTTAATGCTGATGAGTACAAATTGACCTGCTATGGGAAGGTGCACAATGGCTGAACGTCCATTGTTAATGGTAAGGCCCAGGGGAATCCAATGAACAGATACACCTTACGGTTCAGGTACATGGGTTTCCAAAAGTGGCAACACAGGTGGAAAAGTTGGCAGCCCAGGATAGGATGACAATCTTCATTCAGGCAGGGAACTGGATGGTCCCCAACAGGGAGTGAAGCTTGAGAGGCAATGTACTGAATTCAGCTGCTGACCAAAATGATCTAAACGGTAGAAACAGCGTAAACAATGAATTACCCGTAATGTTTCATTAAAAACTGGATTCACCGTGTTCTTCTTCACGGAGCTCTTCAACTTACTGTGGGAAGATTTGTTCGGAAGCAAGTAGGTCTTCACATACCTAAAACATCAAACACATCGTACATTTTCAGTTTCAGTAGCTGTTCATATTACCCCAGTGAAAATACTAGATGATTCATTAATAGCGGTTGAAAGCTGAAAGAAATTTCATTTCCATTGCGTCATTTACATTCAGGCTGCCCAAACTTTAGCCAATTGAATTGCAGAGCAGTCATAGGGGTCATGGGAGGCTGATGTGAGTAGAAACCAATAGCTCTGTTTTAAAGGAGTTTACCAGACTGAGAGGTGATCTCACTGAAACATACAACATTCCCACAGGCTAGATACAGGGAGGGCTGTCTCTCTTGGCCAGGGGTTGGACATCTGCTAGGGGTTCATAGACTCAGAATAAGAGGCCTGTAAGCCAGAACTGAGCTAAAGGTAGCATCCTTTGGAACTCTCCACCGGAAGGGATTGTAGAGACTCAGGGGACACATATATTCAACACAGATATCAATATCTACTTAGATATTAAGGAATGAGGGAGTTTGGGATTGTATCGGAAAGTGGAGCTAATAGGTTGGCCACAGCGTCGCAGAATGGTGGAGCAAGCAGCAGGTGGTGAACCCTGCTCCTGTATCCCTTCCTTATGTTTGAACCCGCAGTACAAGAGATAAGGACATCATCAATTGCACTAAGGTAATTGTCCTACCCTAACAGGACGAGAATTTTGCCAAGAATTCACCTCCCCTGCTCTCTATTTATATCTATTTGGATAAAGACATAGGGAGGAAGGATTTAGAGTGATAGTGGGACACACACAGGCTTGGTGAATACCATTGTTGCCACAGGGAGATGCACCTGTTTCAGTGCTGTGTTACTTTATGTCTTCAGCACCAACGAGACATTTTAGAATCTTTTACAAACCCAGGCAGCTTATACATTGCAATGTGTAACAGGGCCAACAAACATTAACCTAAAGAGAAATAATTAGCAAATGCATTCCTGTTGGACCTCGTCCTGCGGTAGATTTTGGAAAATTCCCATGCCATCCCTTCTGCTCACTACAGGGATGAGGTTTCTTCTCTTGTTTAAAGTTTGGTAACATTGCAACATCATCAACGTAAATGAAATTTTAGATTGACAGTTTTTGAGTTAAAACATGTGGCCCTCATTAAGGCAACTAACTGAGCTGTAGAATTGCTTCGTTACATTCCCTGAACTCTGTGAATAATTCATTGATTGCAGGAAACCAAATCTGGGAATAAACAGCCCAGGTCAAAGTTCAAAGTAAATTTATTATCAAACTGCATAATATGTCGCCATATACTACCCTGAGAATCATCAGCTTGTGGGCATTCATAGTAAGTATAAAGAAACACAATAGAATCAATGAAAAGCCATGCACAAAGACAGACAAACAACCAATATACAAAAGACTTGAAACTGTGCTAATACAAAAAGAGATGGAAAGAAATAATAATAATCAATAAATATTGAGAATGTGAGATGTAGAGTCCCTGAAAGTGATCCATAGGTTGTGGAACCAGTTCAGTTTGGTGATGGGTCATCTAACGGGGAAATGGGAAAGGTGGTGGGTGTGTAGCCCAGATAACAAGCACCTGAGGTTAAAGCAGTAGAGAGGAAAACCAGAGGGAAGAATTACTTTGTGTGGAGCTGATGAAGAGTGAAGGGTTAAAGACAAAAGTGAGAACGGCTCACAGTCGCTCCCTACCGATGTTCCAGAGCTGGAATCAATGAGCAAGTTGAGGGAGCTTTTAACAAAAGTGGTGCAAAAATTGCAAGGACTTTGCCTTCACATTGAAAGCCACAGTGTGGTCCTTTCATGGGACGTCCTGTATTTGTGGGTGTTCTGGGGCATTTCATGGGACATCCTGTGTTTGTGGGTGTTCTGGGGCATTTCATGGGACATCCTGTGTTTGTGGGTGTTCTGTATTTCTAGGACGTTCTGTGTTTCCAGGACGGCCTGTATTTGCAGGTTTTCTGGGGCCTTTCATGATCCAAGATTGTTTATTGTCATTCTTCATTACATATATAAAGGAGAATGAAACCAATTTTACTTTGGAGCTGATGCAGCATTAAAAAACACTATAAGCATAAAGAACACAATTAAAAAAACAATAAAAAGCACACAATAAATACAAATATTAAAGCAATCCTACAAAGCACAGTGTACAAGTTAACAGTTATATACATAGGCTGATTGTGTGTACATAAAGTGACACTAAGTGATGTGGATGTAGTGCTGGGGGTGGGGTGGAGGGTTAATGAGTGGAGGTGTTGATCAGCCTGTGACTTGGGGGAAGAAGAAACTGCTTTTGAATCTAATGGTCCTGGTGTGGATGCTGTGTAGCCTCTACCCTGATGGGAGTGGGGCAAACAGTCTACGAGCAGGGTGGGTGGGATGCTTCATGATATAGTTGGCCTTTTGCCAGCACTTCTCTGCTGTTGGGTAGGCTGGTGCAGGTGATGCACTGGGCAGTGTCCCAGGCCCAACTAGCTTCAGGACCATCTTTCCTTCAGAACTCAGACGAGGGGATATTCGCTGTTGGTTGCACAATGTTTAACTGCCTTTGCAACTAGACGTACAAGCGGCGTAACCCTGACAACTTTCAGGCAAGGCTTGATAACTAGCGAGACACACTTGGGCTGTAAAAGTGCCAGCCAATAACCTCAACAAGTGAGAGTGGAACCATCTACCTTTTAGATTCAAAGGCAGTATCGATTCAGAGTCGTACAACATCTACATGCTGGGGGTCAGCACTGCCCAGAAATTCCACTACACCACTCACATAAGAACTGAGACCAAGAGTTGGAGGTGTTGTGGATAGTGTGGAGGGCTGTCAGAGGTTACAGTGGGACATTGATAGGATGCAAAACTGGGCTGAGAAGTGGCAGATGGAGTTCAACCCAGGTAAGTGTGAGGTAGTTCATCTTGGTAGGTCAAATATGATGGCCTATCAGAGGGATCTTGGGGTCCGAGTCCATAGGACACTCAAAGCTGCTATGCAGGTTGACTCTGTGGTTAAGAAGGCGCACGGTGCATTGGCCTTCATCAACCGTGGGATTGAGTTTAAGAGCCGAGAGGTAATGTTGCAGCTATATAGGACCCTGGTCAGACCCCACTTGGAGCACTGTGCTCAGTTCTGGTCACCTCACTACAGGAAGGATGTGGAAACCATAGAAAGGGTGCGGAGGAGATTTACAAGGATGTTGCCTGGATTGGGGAGCATGCCTCATGAGAATAGGTTGAGTGAACTCGGCCTTTTTTCCTTGGAGCGACGGAGGATGAGAGGTGACCTGATAGAGGTGTATAAGGTGATGAGAGGCATTGATCGTGTGGATAGTCAGAGGCTTTTTCCCAGGGCTGAAATGGCTAGCACGAGAGGGCACAGGTTTAAGGTGCTTGTAAGTAGGTACAGAGGGGACGTCAGGGGTAATTTTCTATGCAGAGAGTGGTGAGTGTGTGGATTGGGCTGCTGGCGACAGTGGTGGAGGCAGATACGATAGGGTCTTTTAAGAGATTCCTGGATAGGTAAATGGTGCTTAGAGAAATAGAGGGCTATGGGTAACCCAAGCTAATTTCTATAGTAAGTACATATTTGGCAGAGCATTGTGGGCTGAAGGGCCTGTATTGTGCTGTAGGTTTTCTGTGTTTCTAGTACGTCAGGGGCTGGGCATCGTGCAGACAGAGTCGGTCAGGGACTGAGCACCCTGCAGAATCCCTAAGGCACCAGTCAGGAGCGAGAGGGAGCACTCCCCACATGTCTGGATGAGTGCAATTCCAACAGATTGCACGGTGATCAGCACCATCCAGCAGAACATGCTGAGCTCCTCCAGCATTTTGTGGATGTTTCTCAAGATTTCCAGCATCTGCAGGATCTCTTCTGACTATTCAGCAGGAAGCAGCCATGTGACTTGCATTAAAACCTCCACCCAAAACGCCAGAGTTTGTTGCAGTCTGTTACCGTCTATTTAGAAAACCTAGCTGAACGGTACACGGCAACAGGAAAGCAGAACATATTTTAAAAGGTTGGAGATCAGTACACTTGGAATGCTGAAAGATTGGGATGTGCTCAGATCCAGATCACAGAATGCAAATGGAAAAGCAAACTGGTTGGATTCTGATGACGGTGAAATGAACCAGGGTGGGTACAGTTTGCATTTTGCCTTAAGAAGAATATTCTTGGCTTCAGAGGGTGTAGTGAAAAGATGATTCACCACACCGATTCTCTGATAAGGAGGTAATTCTACAAGTTAAGCAGAATGGGAGTTGAGGAGATTGAGACACAATCTTAATTGGTCCAACATATAATTCTCCGTAACTTTCACCACCTCCAACGAGATCCCACCACTAAGCACATCTTTCCCTCTGCTTTCCGCAGGGATCACTCCCTACTCGACTCCCTTGTCCATTCATCCCCCCCCATCCCTCCCCACTGATCTCCCTCCTGGCACTTATCCTTCTAATTGGAACAAGTGCTACACATGCCCTCACACTTCCTCCCTCACTAACATTCAGGGCCCCAGACAGTCCTTCCAGGTGAGGTGACACTTCACCTGTGAATCGACTGGGGTGATATACTGTGTCCGGTGCTTCCAATGCGGCCTTCTATATATTGGTGAGACCCGACGCAGACTGGGAGACCGCTTTGCTGAACACCTACGCTCTGTCCGCCAGAGAAAGCAGGATCTCCCAGTGGCCACACATTTTAATTCCACATCCCATTCCCATTCTGACATGTCTATCCACGGCCTCCTCTACTGTCAAGATGAAGCCACACTCAGGTTGGAGGAACAACACCTTATATTCCATCTGGGTAGCCTCCAACCTGATGGCATGAACATTGACTTCTCTAACTTCCGCTAATGTCCCACCTCCCCCTCGTACCCCATCCGTTATTTATTTATATACACACATTCTTTTTCTCTCTCTCTCCTCTTTCTCCCTCTGTCCCTCTGACTATACCCCTTGCCCATCCTCTGGGCTTTCCCCCTCCCCCTTTTCTTTCTCCCTAGGCCTCCTGTCCCATGATCCTCTCATATCCCTTTTGCCAATCACCTGTCCAGCTCTTGGCTCCATCCCTCCCCCTCCTGTCTTCTCCTATCATTTCAGATCTCCCCCTCCCCCTCCCACTTTCAAATCTCATACTAGCTCTTCTTTCAGTTAGTCCTGACGAAGGGTCTTGGCTTGAAACGTCGACTGTATCTCTTCTTAGAGATGCTGCCTGGCCTGCTGCGTTCACCAGGACTTTATAATTCATTGGTTTTGCCTCAGCTTTGGCAATTACAACTCAAGAAAAAAGCAAAGGCCTGAAAGTAGAGCAGGTTTACACAGATGTCATTAGGTATGAGGCAAAAAAAGAGGAGTGGAGAGTTCAGGACTGCCTTCTTTGGAACAGAGGAGTGGAGAGTTCAGGACTGCCTTCTTTGGAATAGAGCGATGGAGAGTTCAGGACTGCCTTCTTTGGAACAGAGGAGTGGAGAGTTCAGGACTGCCTTCTTTGGAATAGAGGGATGGAGAGTTCAGGACTGCCTTCTTTGGAACAGAGGAGTGGAGAGTTCAGGACTGCCTTCTTTGGAATAGAGGGATGGAGAGTTCAGGATTGTCTTCTTTAGAATAGAGGGATGGAGAATTCAGGACTGCCTTCTTTGGAACAGAGACGATGCAGATGATTACAAGACAATTAAAGGTTGAGGAGTTTTTTTCCACTGACTAATGGGTTAACAGCCAGAGATCATGGATTTTAAATACACAGAGAAAGTTCTAGTGGGGGGATGAGGAGGGTTTCCTTTCTGGAATGTTCTACCTGAAAGCAAGGTTAAACCAATTTCATAGATACCGCTATGGGGCTGTTGGAGAGGTGATAAACTGACTAGCTTATAGGCAAAAGAAGACCAAGTCGAGGTTTGAGTTTTGAAGCATGAGGCCCTTTTGAAGAGTAAGTCCTGGTACAATGGACTAAAGAGCAGATATTTGGTTGCTTTAGTATCTCTTCTTGCTGAGCCTGAGTAAACCTTCCCACATTCCCTACACAAGCGCCCAAAGATTAGAAGTCCTACATTATCTGTGAGGCTCTTTGGCCTCTCAGAAGATGCTGTGTAAATATGATCTCCTTTGAACAGAGCTCTAGAAAGCACATACGGATTACACTTTTTCTTCTTCCCATCTCCAGAGGCTAGGTTTTTGCATGACTTGATGTGGATTTCCAGCGCCAAAGTCTTAAAGTTGTACTGGATAGATAATTCGATTTCACCAGTAACATTAGCCTTGTCCGTGGTCTTTGAATCTGTGTAGATGCTGCTGATACTTTCCTATGGAGACATGATGGAAGACATGACATTACAAATGACGCCTTTATGCCTCGGAGAATACCCTTGCCTCAGATGGGCCAGTGTGCTGTCTGGTCACTGCTATGCCCACTAGCTCTTCATTTGTAACCTGTCCAGATTCTTGTCTGTTCATTGAATCATCTAGCAAACTTATTGCAAAACACTGGCATGGTCTTTTTCAGTCACTGACTTTCGTAGTGAAATCACAGTCTCCCCATAATAATTCTAATCTTGTCCCCAGTCTAATACATGAATATTTATTCTTCCCTGGGTATGGATCTCTGTTTTTATTATCTCTTCATTTCTTTATATTTTAATTTTTTTTATTTATCAAGATTCAGCACGGAACAGACTCTGCTGGCTCTTCGAGCAGCATCACCCAGCCGCCACTCCCAGTTTAACCCTAGACTAATCACGGGACAATCTACAATGACCAGTTAACCTACCAACTGGTACATCTTCGGACTGTGGGAGGAAACTGGAGCACCCGGAGGAAACCCATGCGGTCACAGGCAGAAAACGGAAGAACTCCTTACAGAGAATGGCAGGAACTGAACCCAGGTCACTGATACTGTAAGGTGCTGTGCTGACCACTACACTACCATGCTGCACCTATCTAACCCAACCCTTCACCATTTAAATCTTCACCAGTTTGATTAAAACACCTGCGGTTTCCTTACTCACTCTTCCTTCAGTTAGTCCTGACGAAGGGTCTCGGCCTGAAACGTTAACTGCACCTCTTCCTAGAGATGCTGCCTGGCCTGCTATGTTCACCAGCAACTTTGATGTGTGTTGCTTGAATTTCCAGCATCTGCAGAATTGCTGTCGTTTGCAGTTTCCCTAGTCTCTTTTACTGATACTTCCTGATGCCTGTACGTCCACACCATCATCTTCATCGCCTTAAGCACCAAAGCACTCTTCTGCTGCACACTTACCCTGGCCAAACATCTCGAGGAGAGACAAAAACAAGAGTTGATACCTAGGTGTAAAAGCCAGTATTGGGGAAGATGTCCAATAGCTTGGCGGGATACTTGGTAGTGTGGAGGAGCAGAGGGATCTGGGGGTACATGTCCACAGATCCCTGAAAGTTGCCTCACAGTTGGATAGGGTAGTTAAGAAAGCTTATGGGGTGTTAGCTTTCATAAGTTGAGGGATAGAGTTTAAGAGTCACGATGTAATGATGCAGCTCTATAAAACTCTGGTTAGGCCACACTTGGAGTACTGCGTCCAGTTCTGGTCACCTCACTGTAGGAAGGATGTGGAAGCATTGGAAAGGGTACAGAGGAGATTTACCAGGATGCTGCCTGGTTTAGAGAGTATGCATTATGATCAGAGATTAAGGGAGCTAGGGCTTTACTCTTTGGAGAGAAGGAGGATGAGAGGAGACATGATAGAGGTATACAAGATATTAAGACGAATAGATGGAGTGGCTCTTCCCCAGGGCACCACTGCTCAATACAAGAGGACATGGCTTTAAGGTAAGGGGTGGGAAGTTCAAGGGGGATATTTACTCAGAGAGTGGTTGGTGTGTGGAATGCACTGCCTGAGTCAGTGGTGGGGGCAGATACACTAGTGAAATTTGAGAGACTACTAGACAGGTATATGGAGGAATTTAAGGTGGGGGGGTTATATGGGAGGCATGGTTTAAGGGTCAGCACAACATTGTGGGCCAAAGGGCCTATACTGTGCTGTACTATTTTATGTTTATTATGTTTTATGTAAAGGAATAGACTTCTTCAAGAAAGAAAGAGAGGTGGTGATGGAGGGCAGAAGGCTTACAAGAAATTAAAAAGTAAGGGGGGTCCTCTTGCCCACATTCCAGATCCTTCACACAATGTCTCTTAATCAGCTGAGCCAGAAGGGGCAGCACAGTGGGGCGACTGATTGGAGCTGCCCCTCACAACTCCATGACTTGGGTTCAATCCTGAACTCTCAAGTCCTATCTGTGTGCTCTTCACGTGTTCTCTGTTCGGATATGCCAGCTTCCTCCCATGTTGCAAAGACATGCGAGGGGGTACTTGGTCATTTTCATTTTGCCCTGAGTGTCGGGGGCGGTAGAGTTATGGGAGTGAATGAAGATAGGATACAGGGAAAATTGCTGCAGGATTGGGATTGGGATTGCACAGAGCCTGTTTCCTCTCTGTGGAGAAGACAAAATATAATGAAGAGCACCACAAAAGAACTGTGATGATCTTGGATTTCACTTACTTTAAAGACATCAACCTGTCTGAGCGAGAGGGCGGAGCAGCTTCCAGGAGACATGTTCTGGGGGAAACCGGGAAGGCGGGGAAAAGGACATCGATAGGATGCAGAGCTGGGCTGAGAAGAGGCAGATGGAGTTCAACCCAGAAAAGCGTGAAGGGATTCACTTTGGAAGGCAAATTTGAAGGCAGAATCTGTTAATAGCAGGATTCCTACCAGTGTGGAGGAACAAAGGGATGTTGGGATCAACAAACACAGATCCCTCGAAGTTGCCACACAAGTTACAAGGGTGGTTGGGGTTGGTCCTCATTAGTCATGGGGGGGGAGGTTGAGTTCAAGAGCCATGAGGTAATGTTGCAGCTCTATAAAACCCTGGCTAGACCACACTTGGAATATCGTGTTCAGTTCCGGGCACCTCATTGTAGGAAAGACGTGGAAGTTTTAGAGAGGGTGCAGAGAGATTTACCAGGATGCTGCCTGGATTGGAGAACATGTCTGATGGGGACTGGTTGAGCAAGCTTTTCTT
The DNA here is from genome assembly GCF_963921235.1 of Mobula hypostoma. Taxonomy (NCBI): domain Eukaryota; kingdom Metazoa; phylum Chordata; class Chondrichthyes; order Myliobatiformes; family Myliobatidae; genus Mobula; species Mobula hypostoma. The sequence continues at coordinate 108,168,532 of NC_086104.1, forward strand.
TCTTGAGTGAAGAAAGATGAGAGGTGACTTGATAGAGGTGTACAAGATGATTAGAGGAATAAATCGAGTTTTTCCCAGAAATAACTAATGCAAGGGTGATCGGAGGAAGGTTTAGAGAGGATATCTCAGGTCAGTTTTTTTAATACATTGGGTGGTGGGTACAGGGAACATCCTGCCAGGGGTGATGATAGCGGCAGATACATTAGTGGCATTAAGAAACTCTTAGATGGGCACATGGAGGATAGAAAAATTGAGGATTTTGTAGGAGGGAAGGGTTAGATTGATCTTAGCGTAGGTTAAAAGGTCAGCATAACACAGTGTTCTAACAGAAGCAAAATTCTTGAATCGTCAAAGGAGGAGGGAGCAGTGAGGAAATGGAGTAGCAGAATGTGGATGGAGCCGAGGGCAGGCACAGAGAGAAATGGATGCCGAAGTAAGTACCTTCAATCACTGGAAGTGAGAATGGGGAGGGGAGGGCATGGGTGAACTCGGGCTCTGGGTTCAAGGGGGCGAGAGGAGGGCTGGTTGGGTTGAGTGGGAGTGTGAATGGTAAGGAGGGTGAGGGAGGGTGGTGTGGTATGGAAAGACTAAGGAATGAGCACCTTGAAGGTGAGGCCCAGCCAGGGCAGTGGCAACGATGCAGACCCCACCCTCACGTGCATTCCCCCCCCAACCCTCTCCCAGAACACTTCCCGCTGACCCAGTGTGGAACTAACCTGCTCCATCTGCTGCACAGACTCTTCCTGGGAGCTTCCTTGGTCTCTGTCGCTCAACTTGCTGAGGCCCTGGAGGATGGCGGGAGACAGCTGTCAACAAGCAGAGATGTCCAGTCAGTGACGTTCCCCTCCCCTATCCTCACCTTATTGTGTGTTTGATTGCGATAGGGCATACACCATGGGGGGGGAGGGGATGTACCCTGGGGCTGTGGGTAGGGAGGGGAGGGTGAGTGAGGCGGGGCTGGGGTTGGGGGAGAGTGACTGTGGGATCAGCCACAGTGCTGTGCTGTGGCCATGCCTGTTTCTGGGGGTTGGAGAGGAGATGTCTGTGCCCTTGGAGGTTTAGACCAGACCCCTGTCGTGAGCAGCTAACTACAACTCCCACAGTGACAAGAATTAGAAGAAAATTATAATGGCGCCTCCCTCTTGCTATTCACGCCCACCAGTGCCCTAACCCACCGTAAGGAAGTAGGGCAGGGAAGGATCCCAACAATTGCCGAACAATTGTTGCGTTACCTGTGGCAACAGGCAGGCACGAGAGCAGGGAGTTACAGGAGGGCAAAGGTCGGCAGTGAAGGATGGGACCAGAGTTCTGGAGACCATTACTAGAGTTGTTTACGGGCAGGGTTATTTCCTGGGATCTGACTGAGGGGTCTGGTCTATGGGCACCTGTACTGACGTTCTGGTGACTGGAGGTCCCACATTGACAGTCCAGTCTCGGACAATGCCTCCACACCAACAGTCACCCACATAAACAACCCTGAACCAGCTGAGATGCCTCCAGACTGCAGGACGGTTTCCCTGATCCCTCTGCTGGTGACTGGTTTTCCTGGTTTGTGCTGCCTCTCTGTGCGGCCTGTACACTTGCACAAAGCGAGGCCAGGAATCAGCAGTACGAAGGCTCCGCTTCACCAACTAATGATCTCTTTTGCATCCCACACCTTTGAGGTTGTGTCCGCCGCTGTACGTTCCCACCACAGTCTGTTCCTCAGAACTCCATGGGCTCAACCCCAGGATAATGACATTTTCCCATCGGAGCCCTGACCTCTTCGTCCTAAGACCATGTCTCTCTGGCTCCAGACTGAGCAGAGTATCTCCTGACTCACTGTCCTGCTGATGACCCATGGATACTCCACTCAGATCTCCACTCAGTACTCCAATTACGGTTCTCTTCAGCCCATTCTTAACAGATTGCCACTTCGCCAGCTACAAGCCTGAACTACTTCCAGTCCTAGTGTGCCAGACACCAGAACTGACAACAGTACCCCAGACATGATGCAGAGAGGGATAATAAATCAGCCATGATGGAATGGCAGAGCAGACTCAATTTTCCTGACTGGCCCGATTCTGTTCCTCCATCTTATGGTCTAGTCTAGCTGTGGGCTCACTCGAGGTACATACATTTGGAGTGAAACCCACACACTCCAGTACTCCAACTCTCTTGGAAAAGCCCAGCAGAGGACTTCCGTACACAAAAAAAACTGGCAGGCCTGTCAAGATAAAGGAGAATCTCAGAGCATTTTCTTGGTATCTAATGGGCATTTGAGCAACCGAGGAGCAAACGGAACCATGTATGCGGAGAACCAGAGGATGTAAGTCAGGTCTGGCTTCACCAAAAACGATGCTGTAGCTGGAGAATTCAGAATGAAGTTCCAGAACATATTATCATCAAAAAGCAGAAGGTATTAGATGCCTTAGTGGGCTTAAAGGTTGATTAATCCCCAGGACCTGATGAAATATATCTGAGACTGCTGGGAGAGGCAAGTGTGGAGATAATGGGTGGCAAGAGATTTTTAAATCTTCATTGTTCACAGGTGAGGTGCCAGGTGAATGGAGAACAGGGAATGCAGAACCAAAACTTTGCACCAGTCTTCCTCATGGGGGACTCTTGGTGCCAACAGAATGGAAGAACTGGTCTTCCTTTAATTCCCTGAGTACAAGTCTCCATTCTTGATGGCATGCACCCAAATGGCTGCAGAATTCTAGGAGCATACCAATGGATTTGAAAGCAGCTAAAGCAACTCCCTTGTTCAAAAAGGAAGGAAGACCAAAGGGAGGGATCTGTAAATCTGTTAATTGAGTATCTGTTGCTAGTAAGATGCTGGAGTCAATAATTAAAAAACAGAAACAGCATATAGTTTAGGAAAGTTTAATCAAACCTTGACAAAATGATTTCAAGGAAGGCAAATCACGCCTGACAAATCTGCTTGAGTTCTTTGAGAGCAAGCAGAGTAGGTGACTGGGGGTCTGTAGATGTAGTATATTTGGCACTTCAAGAGACATTTGACAAGGTGCTGCACTGGATGCTTGCATACAAGGTATCAGAGATGTGTTAGCATGGATTGAAAACTGGCCAGTAGTTGGAATAAATGAACTAGTGGAGCATTCCAGTGATCAGCTCTTGGCCCACAATCTTTCACTATTTATTGGCAAGAGGGGAGGAAGCAAGTTTGCTGATGACACAAGTACAAGTTGAAATGAGGATATTATGACTTTACGATAGTTTATAGAGCAGATAGCAAGAGTGATTGGGCAATTGGAGGTGAATTCAATTTATTTATTAGTTTATTGAGATACAGTGTGGAACTGGCCCTTCTGGCCCTTTGAACTGCACCGCCCAGTAATTCCCTGATTTAACCCTAGCCTAATCATGGGACAATTTACAATGACCAATTAACCTAGCAACCAACATGTCTTTGGACTGTGAGAGGAAACGAGCAGCCGGTCACAGGGAGAAAGTACAAACTACTTACAGGCAGCAGCAGGAATCGAACCCGGGTCGCTGGCACTGTAAAACGTGCTGACCACTACACTACCGAGCAATGGGAATTGAACCCGGGTCACTGGTACCGTAAATCGAACCTGGGTCGCTGGCACCGTAAATGGAACCCGGGTCGCTGGTACTGTAAAGCATTGTGCTAACTACTACGCTACCCTGCGATGGGAATTGAACCCGGGTCCCTGGTACCGTAAATGGAACCCGGATCCCTGGTACCGTAAATGGAACCCGGGTCGCTGGTACCGTAAATGGAAGCTGGGTCACTGGTACTGTAAATCAAACCCGGGTCGCTGGTACTGTAAAACGTGCTGACCACTACACTACCGAGCGATGGGAATTGAACCCGGGTCACTGGTACCGTAAATCGAACCTGGGTCGCTGGTACCGTAAATGGAACCCAGGTCACTGGTACTGTAAATGGAACACGGGTCGCTGGTACCGTAAATGGAACCTGGGTCGCTGGTACCGTAAATGGAACCCGGGTCACTGGTACCGTAAATGGAACCCGGGTCGCTGGTACCGTAAATGGAACCCGGGTCGCTGGTACTGTAAAGCATTGTGCTAACTACTACGCTACCCTGCGATGGGAATTGAACCCGGGTCCCTGGTACCGTAAATGGAACCCGGGTCGCTGGTACTGTAAAACGTGCTGACCACTACACTACCGAGCGATGGGAATTGAACCCGGGTCACTGGTACCGTAAATCGAACCTGGGTCGCTGGTACCGTAAATGGAACCCAGGTCACTGGTACTGTAAATGGAACCCGGGTCACTGGTACCGTAAATGGAACCCGGGTCGCTGGTACCGTAAATGGAACCCGGGTCGCTGGTACTGTAAAGCATTGTGCTAACTACTACGCTACCCTGCGATGGGAATTGAACCCGGGTCCCTGGTACCGTAAATGGAACCCGGGTCGCTGGTACTGTAAATGGAACACGGGTCGCTGGCACTGTAAATGGAACCCGGGTCACTGGCACTGTAAATGGAACACGGGTCGCTGGTACTGTAAATGGAACACGGGTCGCTGGTACTGTAAATGGAACCTGAGTCACTGGTACCGTAAATCGAACCTGGGTCGCTGGTACCGTAAATGGAACCTGGGTCGCTGGTACCGTAAATGGAAGCCGGGTCACTGGTACTGTAAATCAAACCCGGGTCGCTGGCACTGTAAAACGTGCTGACCACTACACTACCGAGCGATGGGAATTGAACCCGGGTCACTGGTACCGTAAATCGAACCTGGGTCGCTGGCACCGTAAATGGAACCCGGGTCGCTGGTACTGTAAATGGAACCCGGGTCGCTGGTACTGTAAAGCATTGTGCTAACTACTACGCTACCCTGCGATGGGAATTGAACCCGGGTCCCTGGTACCGTAAATCGAACCCGGGTCGCTGGTACCGTAAATCGAACCCAGGTCACTGGTACTGTAAATGGAACCCAGGTCACTGGTACTGTAAATGGAACCCGGGTCGCTGGCACTGTAAATGGAAGCCGGGTCGCTGGTACCATAAATGGAACCTGGGTCGCTGGTACCATAAATGGAAGCCGGGTCACTGGTACTGTAAATCAAACCCGGGTCGCTGGCACTGTAAAACGTGCTGACCACTACACTACCGAGCGATGGGAATTGAACTCGGGTCACTGGTACCGTAAATCGAACCTGGGTCGCTGGCACCGTAAATGGAACCCGGGTCGCTGGTACCGTAAATGGAACCCGGGTCGCTGGTACTGTAAAGCATTGTGCTAACTACTACGCTACCCTGCGATGGGAATTGAACCCGGGTCCCTGGTACCGTAAATGGAACCCGGGTCCCTGGTACCGTAAATGGAACCCGGGTCGCTGGCACTGTAAATGGAACACGGGTCACTGGCACTGTAAATGGAACCCGGGTCACTGGTACCGTAAATGGAACCCGGGTCGCTGGTACTGTAAATCAAACCCGGGTCGCTGGCACTGTAAATCAAACCCGGGTCGCTGGCACTGTAAAATGTGCTGACCACTACACTACCCTGCGATGGGAATTGAACCCGGGTTGCTGGTACCGTAAATCGAACCCGGGTCGCTGGTACTGTAAATGGAACCTGAGTCACTGGTACCATAAATGGAACCTGGGTCACTGGTACTGTAAATGGAAGCCGGGTCGCTGGTACCATAAATGGAACCTGGGTCGCTGGTACCGTAAATGGAAGCCAGGTCACTGGTACTGTAAATCAAACCCGGGTCGCTGGCACTGTAAAACGTGCTGACCACTACACTACCGAGCGATGGGAATTGAACCCGGGTCACTGGTACTGTAAATCGAACCTGGGTCGCTGGCACCGTAAATGGAACCCGGGTCGCTGGTACTGTAAAGCATTGTGCTAACTACTACGCTACCCTGCGATGGGAATTGAACCCGGGTCCCTGGTACCGTAAATGGAACCCGGGTCCCTGGTACCGTAAATGGAACCCGGGTCGCTGGTACTGTAAATGGAACACGGGTCGCTGGCACTGTAAATGGAACCCGGGTCACTGGTACTGTAAATCAAACCCGGGTCGCTGGCACTGTAAAACGTGCTGACCACTACACTACCGAGCGATGGGAATTGAACCCGGGTCACTGGTACCGTAAATCGAACCTGGGTCGCTGGCACCGTAAATGGAACCCGGGTCACTGGTACCGTAAATGGAACCCGGGTCGCTGGTACCGTAAATGGAACCCGGGTCGCTGGTACTGTAAATGGAACCCGGGTCACTGGCACTGTAAATGGAACCCGGGTCGCTGGTACTGTAAAGCATTGTGCTAAATACTACGCTACCCTGCGATGGGAATTGAACCCGGGTCCCTGGTACCGTAAATGGAACCCGGGTCCCTGGTACCGTAAATGGAACCCGGGTCGCTGGTACCGTAAATGGAACACGGGTCGCTGGCACTGTAAAGCATTGTGCTAAATACTACGCTACCCTGCGATGGGAATTGAACCCGGGTCCCTGGTACCGTAAATGGAACCCGGGTCCCTGGTACCGTAAATGGAACCCGGGTCGCTGGTACCGTAAATCAAACCCGGGTCGCTGGCACTGTAAAACGTGCTGACCACTACACTACCGAGCGATGGGAATTGAACCTGGGTCACTGGTACCGTAAATCGAACCCGGGTCGCTGGTACTGTAAAGCATTGTGCTAAATACTATGCTACCCTGCGATGGGAATTGAACCCGGGTCACTGGTACCGTAAATGGAACCCGGGTCACTGGTACTGTAAATCGAACCCGGGTCGCTGGCACTGTAAAGCGTTGTGCTAACCACTACACTACCGTGCTGCCCCAAGTACGAAGTGCATGACCTCACTCTTGCCCACTTTATACTTTATTGTCGCCAAACAATTGGTACTAGAACATACAATCATCACAGCGATATTTGATTCTGCGCTTCACACTCCCTGGATTACAAATATTAAGAATTAAAAACAGTTAAAATTAGTAAATATTAAATATTTAAATTATAAATCATAAATAGAAAATAGAAAAATGGGAAGTAAGGTAGTGCAAAAAAACCGAGAGGCAGGTCCGGATATTTGGAGGGTACGGCCCAGATCTGGGTCAGGATCTGCTCAGCAGTCTTATCACAGTTGGAAAGAAGCTGTTCCCAAATCTGGCCGTATGAGTCTTCAAGCTCCTGAGCCTTCTCCTGCAGGGAAGAGGGACGAAAAGTGTGTTGGCTGGGTGGGTTGTGTCCTTGATTATCCTGGCAGCACTGCTCCGACAGCGTGCGGTGTAAAGTAAGTCCAAGGAGAGAAGATTGGTTTGTGTGATGTGCTGCGCCATGTTCACGATCTTCTGCAGCTTCTTCCAGTCTTGGACAGGACAACTTCCATACCAGGTTGTGATGCACCCTAGAAGAATGCTTTCTACGGTGCATCTATAAAAATTAGTGAGGGTTTTAGGGGACAGGCCAAATTTCTTTAGTTTTCTCAGGAAGTAAAGGCCCTGGTGGGCCTTCTTGGCAGTGAACTCTGCTTGGTTGGACCAAGTTAGGTCATTTGTGATATTGACCCCGAGGAACTTAAAGCTTTTGACCTGTTCCACTTGCGCACCACCGATGTAAATTGGGTCGTGCGGTCCGCTACTCCTTCTGAAGTCAACAAACAATTCCTTCGTCTTGCTGACATTGAGGGATAGGTTATTGTCTTCGCACCATGCCACTAGGTTCTTAATTTCCTCTCAGTACTCAAACTCATCATTACCCAAGATACGGCCTACAATTGTTGTGTCATCAGCAAACTTATATATTGAGTTTGATGGAAACTTGGCTACACAATCATGGGTGTACAGTGAGTACAGCAGGGGGCTGAGTACACAGCCTTGTGGGGCACCGGTGCTCAGAGTGATTGTAGAGGAGAGCCTGTCCCCTATTTTTACAGCCTGGGTCCTGTCTGTGAGGAAGTTGAAGATCCAGCTGCAGATCTGAGTGCTAAGGCCCATTACACTCCACTTACCAGGGTTTTGCCCAATCACTCAGTCTCCCTATAACCCACTGCAATGTCAGGTCATGCACTTTGGTGAGGGAAGTCAAAACGTGGATTATTACTTCAATACAGAGAAAATGCAGGTGAGTGAAATATAAAGGGATCTACGTGCTCTAGTGCATGTATTACTGACAGTAGAAAGTGTCAAATAACTAAGATGGTAAATGATGTGTGGTTTCTATTGTGACAGGGTTAGAGGTTAGAAACAGTTTTGAGTTTTTTACACTTGTACAGGGCCTCACTTTTGAGTACTGGGCATAGTTTTGTCCCCTTACCAGCATCCAGGAATGAATAGCATTCAAGGGAGTACAAAGGGGATTCACCAAGATAATTCAAGAGATCCAGAGAGATACCCAGATTGAAGAGATCAAGAGAAGCCAAACGGGTTCGGTTGGTTTTCAAGAATCTAAAGAGGTGTGCCAAATAGATACAAAGATATCACTGAAGTGCCTTGAGAAGTCCCCGCCCCAGAGTGATGGGTATGCCAAATGATTGCAAGTATTTAAAGATGGAAAAATGTTTGAAAGAGGGAGATGGGAACTGGCACAGATGAGGAGTTGAGGCCAGAATGGATCAGCACATTAAATGGTGGGGGGCTGAGTGGCCATCTCCTACTCCCAATTTGTTGTCTTCCTGTATGGGTACTCGATGGCCAGCGTGGATCTGATTGGTGAAATGTCCTTTTTCAGTGCCCTGTGTCTCTGTGTCCACCAGTCACAATGTTCTGTTGTCCACTGATTCTCATTTTCTGCATTCCCTGAGCTGCCATCCAGTTGGCCTTCGGGTCACACACTACAGGGTCAATGGACCAGATCTGTACAGGGTCCTGCTGGGATCACTCACTACAGGTTCAATGATCCAGATCTGTCCAGGGTCCTGCTGGGGTCACTCACTACAGGGTCAATGGATCAGATGTCCAGGGTCCTGCTGGGGGTCACTCACTACAGGGTTAATGGATCAGATCTGTCCAGGGTCCTGCTGGGATCACTCACTACAGGGTCAATTGACCAGACCTGCAGGGTCCTGCTGGGATCACTCACTACAGGGTCAATAGCTCAGATCTGTCCAGGGTCCTGCTGGGATCACTCACTACAGGGTCAGTGAACCAGATCTGTCCAGGGTCCTGCTGGGGTCACTCACTACAGGGTTAATGGATCAGATCTGTCCAGGGTCCTGCTGGGGTCACTCACTACAGGGTCAATTGACCAGATCTGTCCAGGGTCCTGCTGGGATCACTCACTACAGGGTCAGTGAACCAGATCTGTCCAAGGTCCTGCTGGGGTCACTCACTACAGGGTCAATGGATCAGATCTGTCCAGGGTCCTGCTGGGGTCACTCACTACAGGGTCAATTGACCAGATCTTCCCAGGGTCCTGCTGGGATCATTCACTACAGGGTCAATGGACCAGATCTGTCCAGGGTCCTGCTGGGATCACTCACTACAGGGTCAATGGATCAGATGTCCAGGGTCCTGCTGGGGTCACTCACTACAGAGTTAATGGATCAGATCTGCCAAGGGTCCTGCTGAGGGTCACTCACTACAGGGTCAATGGATCAGATCTGTCCAGGATCCTGCTGGGATCACTCACTACAGGGTCAATAGACCAGATTTGTCCAGGGTCCTGCTGGGATCACTCACTACAGGGTCAATGGATCAGATCTGCCCAGGGTGCTGCTGGGATCACTCACTACAGGGTCAACGGACAAAATCTGTCCAGGGTCCTGCTGGGATCACTCACTACAGGGTCAATTATCCAGATCTGTCCAGGGTCCTGCTGGGATCACTCACTACAGGGTCAACGGACAAAATCTGTCCAGGGTCCTGCTGGGGTCACTCACTACAGGGTCAGTGGACCAGATCTGTCCAGGGTCCTGCTGGGATCACTCACTACAGGGTCAGTGGACCAGATCTGTCCAGGGTCCTGCTGGGATCACTCACTACAGGGTCAATTGACCAGATCTGTCCAGGGTCCTGCTGGGGATCACTCACTACAGGGTCAATAGCTCAGATCTGTCCAGGATCCTGCTGGGGGTCACTCACTACAGGGTCAATGGACCACATGCTGGCTCTCCTGGGAAATCACCATACCTGCTTTATTTTTAAAGAACTCTTCAGGCAGCAAATTCCTGATCAAGTTCGCATAGCCCTCACTAATGCCCCCGTGATGGACTATAGGGAGCTGGCTAAAATGGCTGATAGTTTACACTCAGCTGGGCAATGGTGCATCATTCCTCCTCCTTTTTCTACCTCAGTAAGCCTGGACAGCTATTAGGATGCCTGCGGTTGTGAAACAGATGATGCTGGGCCTGTGTTTCTACCACTTTATTACGAACGGTAGAAAATGTCGACCACCTTGCAGCTTCGACAGTGCCAGCACATCGGGACACCGGAGGTCTGTGAACCCGGTGGGTTCCAGCTGCCAGGGTCGTCTACATTTCATTACGGACACCCTCTCAGGGTGACACCTCCTGTGTGACACGGGTGCTCAGGTGAGGGTGCTGCCAGCATCGCCTACTGATGAGAAGGCAAAGAGCGATGAAACCTCGCTGGAGGCCGCCAGTGACAGCAGGACCCAGACTTACGGGGTACAACGGGTGATGCTCTGCTTCAGTGGGTGATGTTACACATGGGACTTCATCCTGGCTGAAGTGGCCAGACCTCTGCTTGGTGCAGGTTTCCTGTGAGCCCAAGGATTGTTAGTCGATCTGAAGAACAGCCGGCTTGTGGATGTTAAGGACTTTGGGTCGTTACCCTGTTCTCCCAGTAGGTGCCTTACGACTCTGTAAGCGCATGCATCACTGCAGGTGAGTTTACTCGACTGCTGGGGGAATTCGCATATGTTACCAAACTCACATTCTCCACGATGGTCTCAAAACATGGGGTTGAGCCCACTTTCCACAATTGGCCTGCCAGTCCATGCCAGCACACATAGACTGGACCTGGAAAAGCTGGCAACTGTAAAGGCTGAGTTTACCAAGACTAGGCATTGTACGTCAGTAGAATAGCCCCTGGGCTTTGCCCCTCTATGTGGTCCCCAACTTCTGCAGGTGGCGTGGTAATTACCAATGCCAATACAGCCACCACCCCCAGTTGTTACTCAGTCCCACACATCCAGGACTTCTTGGCACATTTAGCTGGAAAGTTAACTTTTTTACAAAGTCACTTTAGATAGGGGCTACCATCAGGTGCCTGTGTGCTCCGAGGACATTCCCAAAATTGCTGTGATAGCCCCGTTTGGCCTCCTTGAGTTTCTGCACGTGCTGTTTGGGCTGAAAAATGCAGCACAGACTTTCCAAAGGCTGATGAACTCCATATTGAAAGACTTAGATTTTCGTTTTATTTACCTGGGTGAAATACTTGTTGCCAGTGCACCCAAATCTGAACACGCATCTCATCTCTGCACACTTTTTGAGAACTTAAGTCAACCCTGCTAAATGCCGCTTTGAGTTGTCATTGGCTTTCTCAGCTATCGTTTCTCTGCAGAAGCTGCGAAACCCCTCACAACAAAAAGTAGCTGCTATTATGGATTTTCCACTACACCACACTACAAAAACGCTACAGGAGTTTTTAGGCATGGTGAACTTCTATCACCATTATTACTAACACCTCAGACTTTGCTGTGGGTGCTGTGCATGAACAGTCGGTCAGAGCTGTGTGGCAGCTGCTCGCCTTTTTCAACTGGCAGCTCCGAACCGCAGAACAGAGGTACAGCACGTTTGACCGAGAGCTTCTCGGTCTCTATCCACCTTTTTCGTTTTCTTCTAGAGGGCCACCATTTCACGGTGTTGGTTAACCACAAACCCCTCGTGCATGCAATGGCCAAAATATCAGAGCCTTGGTCTGCGCGGCAGCAAAGCCACCTGCCCTATGTACCCGAGTTCACAACGAATATACAGCATATCAAGGGGGAAAATAACACCGTGGCTGGTTGTCTCTCATGGCCAGCCGTTGGACCCGTACACATGGGGGTTGACTATGTCGGCATGCCAGTCGACCAAGTTACTGACCCAGAGGTCCAGGCTAACCGAACAGCAGTCAGGGGTCTGCGGTTGGCTTCGGGGAAGCTGGGGTTTCTTTCCTGTGTGATGTCTCAACTGGCATATGTGGCCCCTTGCATCTAGGCTGAAAGGCCTCTCAAAAGCTGGTTACACTAAAGTTTGTGCGGCATGGCCTTAGAAAGAACGTGCCTGTGCAGAGTGCCAGCGGGCAAAAACTAACCGTCATTTCCAGGGGCTATTGGCACCCTTTGCAGTCCTGGAGTGATGGTTTGACCATGCCAATGCTGACCTTGTTGGTCCTCTTCACCACCCCCCACCCCGTGGTTTCACACATCTCCTTACCATGGTGGACCACACCAGCAGGTGGTCAGAGGTCGTCCCTCTCGCATTGATCATGGCTGCAAACGTGGCACGGACGTTCATCAGCTCCGTTTGGCACCCCAACTGATATTTCTTCCCACCGTGGTCCCCCAATTCATTTCAGACCATGGGGCTGCGATGGCCCAGAACCCCGGTGTTATCACACCACGACGCATCATGTGCAGTCCAATGGCCTATAAGGCTGCCCTGAGGCCTTCCCTGACCAATGAGTCATCTCCCATGGATGGTGCTGGGCTCAGAACAGCTCCAAAAGAGGACCTGCAGTGTCTATGGCTGAGTTGGTATACGGGCAGCCGTAACGAGTGCCAAGTGATTCACTCCTGATGCCACAACTGCCTGGTCAGTCTCTCAACAGCGTTCCACCCTCCTCAATAAATTCAATTCCTTTCCTCCTACTCCTACTTCCCATCGTGACATACAACACTATTGGGTCCCTGTTGACCTGCCTACAAAGCCAGTTTCAGTGAATCCTGGGGGGCTTGAGTAAGGTAATGTAATTGGTGGAAACACACAGGACTCGCAACCACCGGAATTGAATTGGGGTTCTCTTTAAGAGGCTGGTCTGACGTGATGACATAATTACTTAAAGAACTTTTAGTGCGCTTTGTGTTCAGTTTTTAGTGTCCAGTCACTGAGTTTGTACAGCTATTTCTCAAGCATAATATGTCTCCACAATTGGACATGATCAGTGAACCAGATCTGTCCAGGGTCAGGACAGGGTCGGTGGACCAGATCTGTCCAGGGTCAGGACATGATCAGTGAACCAGATCTGTCCAGGGTCAGGACAATGTCAGTGGACCAGATCTGTCCAGGGTCAGGACAGGGTCAGTGGACCAGGTCTATCCAGGGTCAGTGAACCATACCTGTCCAGGGTCAATTTGCCTATATTTGGCTCATATCCCTGTAAACATTTCAGATCAATGTACCTGTCCAAATATGTTTTAAATGTTATTAATGTCTTAACCAGCTCCTCTGGCTGCTCAATCCATATACACACCACTCTTGTGAAAAACATGTCCTACAGATTCCCTATAAAGCTTTCCCCTCTCACTTTAAACCTAGACCTGCTAGGTTTAGACTCCTGTGAAACTGGGTGGTGGGTTGGAGATACGTCTCTATCCAAGGAGGTGTAAGGCTCTCCTTCCCTCCAATGGCCTGCAGGTCACCCTTGGGCAAGGTGTAGCACCTGCTTAGCCCCCGATCAGGGTCACTTAAAGCCAAGGCAAATCACTTCCATACAAAAATTTGCCAAGAGCAATCATGGTCATGGAAAGACCATGATCACCCACGTCATACAACACAACACATGATCATCACGTCATACACAACACATGATGATCACGTCATACAACACAACACATGATGATTACGTCATACAACACAACACATGATGATCATGTCAAACAACACAACACATGATGATCACGTCAAACAACACAACACATGATGATCACGTCAAACAACACAACACATGATGATGTCAAACAACACAACACATGATGATCATGTCAAACAACACAACACATGGTGATCATGTCAAACAACACAACACATTATCATGTCAAACAACACATGATGATCACGTCATACAACACAACACATGATGATCATGTCAAACAACACAACACATGGTGATCATGTCAAACAACACAACACATTATCATGTCAAACAACACATGATGATCACGTCATACAACACAACACATGATGATCATGTCAAACAACACAACACATGATGATCATGTCAAACAACACAACACATTATCATGTCAAACACAACACATGATGATCACGTCATACAACACAACACATGATGATCATGTCAAACAACACAACACATGATGATGATGTCAAACAACACAACACATGGTGATCATGTCAAACAACACAACACATGGTGATCATGTCAAACAACACAACACATTATCATGTCAAACAACACATGATGATCACGTCATACAACACAACACATGATGATCATGTCAAACAACACAACACATGATGATCATGTCAAACAACACAACACATGATGATCATGTCAAACAACACAACACATTATCATGTCAAACACAACACATGATGATCACGTCATACAACACAACACATGATGATCATGTCAAACAACACAACACATGATGATGATGTCAAACAACACAACACATGGTGATCATGTCAAACAACACAACACATGATGATCATGTCAAACAACACAACACATTATCATGTCAAACAACACAACACATGATCATGTCAAACAACACAACACATTATCATGTCAAACACAACACATGATGATCACGTCATACAACACAACACATGATGATCATGTCAAACAACACAACACATGATGGTCATGTCAAACAACACAACACATTATCATGTCAAACACAACACATGATGATCACATCATACAACACAACACATGATGATCATGTCAAACAACACAACACATGATGATCACGTCATACAACACAACACATGATCACGTCATACAACACAACACATGATGATGATGTCAAACAACACAACACATGATGATCACATCATACAACACAACACATGATGATCATGTCAAACAACACAACACATGATGATCACGTCATACAACACAACACATGATCACGTCATACAACACAACACATGATGATCATGTCAAACAACACAACACATGATGATGATGATGTCATACAACACAACACATAATGATGATGATGCTCCTGGGGAAAATAATACTGTGACCATTCATCCTGTGTAGGGCCCTCAAGATTGTATACACCTCAGTAAAGTTACCCATCACTTTCCAGTCCCCCTTATGACTCACGTCCTCCAGACCCGGTAACATGGTGAGAATCCTTCCTGCAGCTTAACACATCCTTCCCATAGCTGGGTGACCAGAACTGCACACAATACGTTAAGTATGGTCTCACCAACGTCTTGTACGGCTGCAACATAACGTCACAACTCTTATACTCAATGCTTTGGCTGATGAATCATACCAATTGCTTCCTTCACCAGCCTGTGGCGCCACTTTCGGGGCACTGAGTACTGTACCCCTAGGACTCTGTTCTGCCACATTCTCTGTGGCCCTACCCTTTACTGCATATACCATACCCTGCCCTGGTATAGCTTGCCAGAGGACTGTGCTCACACCACTCTGAGTTAAGTTCCATCAGCCTTTGTTTGGTTCACTTCCCCAGCTGACTTGGAGCCTGTACTATTTCCCAGTTGTTCCTGTACTATTTCCCAGTTGTTCCTGAACTATTTCCCGGCTGTTCCTGTACTATTTCCCAGCTGTTCCTGAACTATTTCCCAGTTGTTCCTGTACTATTTCCCAGTTGTTCCTGAACTATTTCCCGGCTGTTCCTGTACTATTTCCCAGCTGTTCCTGTACTATTTCCCAGCTGTTCCTTTACTATTTCCCAGCTGTTCCTTTACTATTTCCCGGCTGTTCCTGTACCATTTCCCGACTGTTCCTGTACCATTTCCCAGCTGTTCCTGTACTATTTCCCGGTTGTTCCTGTACTATTTCCCAGTTGTTCCTGTACTATTTCCCAGCTGTTCCTGAACTATTTCCCAGTTGTTCCTGTACTATTTCCCAGTTGTTCCTGAACTATTTCCCGACTGTTCCTGTACTATTTCCCGGCTGTTCCTGAACTATTTCCCAGCTGTTCCTGAACTATTTCCCAGTTGTTCCTGTACTATTTCCCAGTTGTTCCTGTACTATTTCCCAGCTGTTCCTGAACTATTTCCCAGCTGTTCCTGTACTATTTCCCGGTTGTTCCTGTACTATTTCCCAGCTGTTCCTTTACTATTTCCCAGCTGTTCCTGGAGCTTTGACCCAGGTTGACACCGGTAGTGAACACAGAGAAAACGTTTCCAAGATCACCAAGCTATGTACCTTGCTCGCACTGGTTAAGGCTGTGTCGGATAGGCTTCTCTCTTTCTTCAGCTCACAAACTTTGGGTGCATAACTTGCTGAGAGCAGCTGGGTGTTCTTCGGTACATCTTCATGAGATTTAGATATTTCTGGAGAAAGACAAGTTTCAGCAATAAAGCAGAGATTTCATTTTATTCAAGCTTCCTTTGATAATCTCACTCTGGTTGAGAAGATAGAATCGAATTTAATGCTTTTTCCCCCCGTCACATACTTGAAAATCCACCAGCCACTGATCACAAGAGTCGATGTTTTCCCTGGCTGTGTCTCTTTGCGCAGCCCCATTTTGAGTTGCGGTCAGAAAGCTGGAGTAAGTTATGGCAGCTCAGTAGCGTAGTGGTCAGCACAACGCTTTACAGTACCAGTGGCCCAGGATCAATTCCTGCCGCTCTTTGCAAGGAGTTTGTAGGTTTTCCAATGACTGCGTGGGTTTCCTCCGGATGCTCTGGTTTCCTCCCACAGTCCAAAGACGTACCCGTTGATAGATTAATGGTCATTGTAAATTGTCTTGTAGTTAGGCTATGGGGGTTTGGGGGGTGGCATGACTCAAAAGGGACAGAAGGGTCTACTCCATGCTGTATCTCAAGGAATAAATAAACCAAGTTGTGGTGAGAGGGACACTGCAGAGAGAGAGGGAGCAGTCTTCAGAGAAGGGAGTGGAGCAGGAGTAGTAGACAGAGATTAGATAGCCGGCATTGTACCAGGAGAGCCTCAAGGATACGAGCCTGGGAGTGTGGCTCCTCCTCTTAAACCCTTTCTACAGATAACTTCCATAAATGACTGCGCTTTCTGTGATGTGGCAGATTTCAGTAGCATCAGTGGTGTCGTGTAGGGCCTGTTTTTTAGGTCACTTGCATGGTGCTAGTGACGACCTCAAACACGATTCCCACTCTCTAGTCATAGAGAAGTACAACACAGAAATGTGCCCTTCAGCCCATCTAGTGTGTGCCGAACCATTTAAACTGCCTACTCCCATTGTCCATAGCCCTCCATGCCCCTACCATCCATCAACCTATCCGAACATTGCTTATATATTGAAATCAAGCTTGCTGGCAGCTCACTCTTGTCATCTTCAGAAGTTTTCGGATGACTCTGCCATAGTTGGATGCATCAGCAAGGGAGATGAGGCTGAGTACAGGGCTACGGTAGGAAACTTTGTCACATGGTATGAGCAGAATTATCTGCAGCTTAATGTGAAAAAGACTAAGGAGCTGTTGGTAGACCTGAGGAGAGCTAAGGTACCAGTGACCCCTGTTTCCATCCAGGGGGTCAGTGTGGACATAGTGGAGGATTACAAATACCTGGGGAAATGAATTGACAATAAACTAGACTGGTCAAAGAACACTGAGGCCGTCTACAAGAAGGGTCAGAGCCGTCTCTATTTCCTGAGGAGACTGAGGTCCTTTAACATCTGCCGGACAATGCTGAAGATGTTCTACGAGTCTGTGGTGGCCAGTGTGATCATGTTTGCTGTTGTGTGCTGGGGCTGCAGGCTGAGGGTAGCAGACACCAACAGAATCAACAAACTCATTCGTAAGGCCAGTGATGTTGTGGGGATGGAACTGGACTCTCTGACGGTAGTGTTTGAAAAGAGGATGCTGTCCAAGTTGCATGCCATCTTGGACAATGTCTCCCATCCACTACATAATGTACTGGTTGGGCACAGGAGTGCATTCAGCCAGAGACTCATTCCACCGAGATGCAACACAGAGTGTCATAGGAAGTCATTCCTGCCTGTGGCCATCAAACTTTACAACTCCTCCCTTGGAGGGTCAGACACTCTGAGCCAATAGGCTGGACCTGAACTTATTTCCTGGCATAATTTACATATTACTATTTAATTATTTATGGTGCAACTGTAACGAAAACCAATTTCCCTCAGGATCAATAAGGTATGACTATGACTATGACTATTCCACACTCTCACAAGCCTCTCCAATCAGAGAGGCAACCATCCACTACCACTCTCTGGCTTCTCCCACAAAGCCAACGTCTAATCTAATTTACCACCTCATTTTGAATGCTGAGCTACTGAACCTTCTTGTCCAAACTCCCATGTGGGACCTTGTCAAATGCCTTGCTGAAGTCCATGTAGACCATATCCACTGCCTTGCACTTTCCTGGTAACTTCCTCAAAAAGCTCTATAAATATTGGTTAGACATGACCCACCACGCACAAAGCCATGTTGACTATTAGAGCCTTTTTTAAACTGCGGAATAACATTGGCTATCCTCCAATCCTCTGGTACCTCCCGTCACTAAGGTTGATCTATATATATGTGAGCTAGGGCCATGGCAATTTCTGCATTTGCCTCCCATGGGGTCCAAGGGAATACCTTGTCAGGCCCTGGGGATTTATCCACTCTGATTTGGCTCAGGATAGCAAACACCTCATCCTCTGTAATCTGTACAGGGTCCATGAAGATGATGCACTTCGCCTCACTTCTATAGACTCAGTGTCCATCTCCTGAGTAAATAGACATGCAAATAATTTATTTAAGATCTCCCCCATCTGTTTGGCTCCACACATAGATTACCATTCTGATCTTCCAGAGGACCAGGTTTGTCCCTTGCAGTTCTTGAGCCGTTAGCATATCTGTAGAATCCCTTTAGGATTCTCCTTCACTTGACCGCTAGAGCAACTTCGTGCCTTATTTTAGCTCTCCTGATTTCTTTAAGTGTTCTTTTGCATTTCTTGATCTCCATAAGTACCTCATTTGTTCCTACCTGCTATGCGCCTCCTTTTTACTCTTAACCTGGGCCTCAACATGTCTTGAAAACTAAGGTCGCCTACACTTATTATCTTTACCTTTCATTCTTACAGGCACAGAAAAGCTTTGTACTCTCAAATTTTCACTTTTGAAGGCCTCCCACATTCCAAGTATGCCTTTGCTAGAAAAGCAACCTGCCCCAGTCCACACTAGCCAGTTCATTTCTGATACCAACAAAATTGGCTTTTCTCCAATTAAGAATCTCAGCCTGCAGGCCAGACCTACCTTTTTGCATATTTACTTTGAAACTAATGGCATTCTGATTATTAGACACAAAGTGTTCCCCTACACAAACACCTGTCACCTGCTCTGTCTCATTCCCTAACAGCAGATCCAGCATCGCATACTTTCTCGTTGCGACTTCTACATACTGATGCAGGAAACTTTCCTAAACACAAGTCTCAGGGCTTGCCAGAGCAACCGTAACAGGATGGAGGCAGCATCCACTTTGATTGCCTCAAAGCACCATAATATCTCCCCAACATACAACTGACATGACCAGGTACAAGCTGTGGAAAGCCATCTCACATGCAAAGAGGTAAATCTGGACCAAACTTGAATCACAGAAAAACGCTTGAATACTATCACCTCCTTTGAAATAAAGCCAAGTGACATATGCCTTTATCACACCGCCCCCCCCCAGTCAGTACGTTCCAGATTGCAACCAGCTCTTCCTCAGATTTCCTCTGACCCTCTTACTCCTCTCCTTAAACCTTATCCCACTCGTCTTAGACGCCTCTGAACAGACAGGACATGGGGCTCCTTCACCAAACCCCACAGCCCCCGATGACCCTGTGATTTCAGTCCCTGAGGCTGATGTGAGAGAATCGTTCAGGAGGGCGAACCCAGGGAAACACCTGGTCCAGGCGGTGTACCTGGCTGAGTACTGAAGACCTGTGCTAATCATCAGGATGGAGTGTTCACTGATATCCTTAACCTCTCACTTTGGCAGTCAGAGGTACCCACCTGCTTCAAGCAAGCTTTAATCACACCAGTGTCCAAGAAAATCGTGGTAACCTGCCAGTAACTATCATCTAGTAGCACTGTGATGAAGTGCTTTGAGAGGTCGGGAGTGAAACATATCAACTCCTGCTTGAGGAGTGACTCCAACTGGATCCATTGCAATTTGCCCACCGTCACAACAGGTTAACAGCAGACGCTATTTCTCTGGCCCTGCCCACAGCTCCAGAACATCTGAACAATGAAGGTTACTCTTCGTTGACTGTAGCTCTGCAGTGAACATTATCATCCCCTCAAAAGTAATCAATAAGCTCCAAGACCTTTGTGCAACAGGATCCTTGACTTCCTCAGTTGCAGACCCCATTCGGTTTAGATTGGCAATGACATCTCCTCCACAATCTCCATCAGCACAGCTGCACAACAAGGCTGTGTGCTTAGTCCCCTGATCTGCTCACTTTACACTTATGACTGTAAGGCTAAGTATGGCTCCAATGGAATATTTAAGTTTGCTAACCACACTACTGCTGTTGGTCAATCAAAAGTGGTGACAAATCAACATGTAGGAGGGAGGTGGGAAATCTAGTTGAATGGTTCCACAACACCAACCTCTCACTCAATGTCAGCAGAACCAAAGAGACTCAGATTTATTGGATACAGGAGGAGGAAATCGGGCAACCATGAGCCAGTCCTCGTCAGGGGATCCGAGGTAGAGATGGTCAGTAACTTGAAATTCCTTGATGAAGATCCATCCTGGGTCTAGCACGCAGTGCCATTACAAAGAAGGCTCAGCAGTGCTTCTACTTTCTTAGAAGTTTGCAAAGATTTGGCATGAAATCTAAAACTTTGACAAACTTCTATAGATGCATGGAGCAGAGTGAACTGACTAGTTACACTGTGACCTGTTCTGGAAACACCAATGCCTTTGAAAATCCTACAATCAGTAGAAGGCACAGCCCAGTCCATCGTGGGTAAAGTCCTTCCCACTAATGAGCACATCAACAAGGAGCGCTGTTGCAGGAAAGCAGTATTGATTATCAAAGAGGCCCACCATCCAGGCCCTGATCTTTTCTCACTGCTGCCATCAGGAAGGAAGTACGTCGTTCAGAAACAGTTCTGCTTCTCTAACTATGGAATCCCTGATTACTACTGCACTCTCCTTCTCCCCCCCTTCCCTTCTGAGTCAAAGAGCCAGACTCAGTGCCAGAGACCTGTCACTTGGCTTTCCCCGGTAAATCATCACATCAACAGCATCCAAAGTGGTACACTCGTTATTGAGGGAAACGGACACAGAGGTACTCTGCACTGTCAGCCTATTCCCGTTCCCCTCCTGACAGTCACCCAGGTACCTGCCTCCTGAACTACCCCGATGTTGTTCCTATCTATCACCTGTCACCTCCTACTTCTCTCCATTGAGCTGCAGCTCCAGTTCCTGAACACGGTCTGTCGGGAGCTGCTTCTGAAAGCACTTCGTGCACATCTGATCAGAGAGACTGGAGTCTCACATCTGACATGAAGAAAATACCACTGACCCCAGACCCATTCTCACTCCACCAGCCAGGCAGTGATAGACCCCAGACCCATTCTCACTATTAGACCCCGGACCCATTCCCACTATTAGACCCCGGACCCATTCCCACTGTTAGACACCGGACCCATTCCCACTATTAGACCCCGGACCCATTCCCACTATTAGACCGCGGACCCATTCCCACTATTAGACCCCGGACCCATTCTCACTATTAGACCCCGGACCCATTCCCACTATTAGACCCCGGACCCATTCTCACTATTAGACCCCGGACCCATTCCCACTATTAGACCCCGGACCCATTCGCACTATTAGACCCCGGACCCATTCGCACTATTAGACCCCGGACCCATTCCCACTATTAGACCCCGGACCCATTCTCACTATTAGACCCCGGACCCATTCGCACTATTAGACCCCGGACCCATTCTCACTATTAGACCCCGGACCCATTCCCACTATTAGACCCCGGACCCATTCTCACTATTAGACTCCGGACCCACTCTCACTATTAGACCCCGGACCCATTCTCACTCCACCAACTGGGCACTAACAGACCCCAGACCCACACTCACCCCCCAGTCGGGCACTAATAGACAAAAAAGAAGGAAACTTAACTGAAATTTTAATAGAAACTGCAGTATCTGCTCTTCTCACCAAAGGCTCAACCCACCTCTCTAAATCTGCCCACTCACACAACGGTCACTTCACTTAGATATTTTTGACTACTGCCTTATAAGTTGCCATATCTCAAACCAGCCAAAAGTTCCTGAAAGGCCCCATTTGCTTTTTAAGCTAGCGCTTATTCCTTTAAACACGAGACTGCTAACATTGAGTGATAGGTTTACCGTGTAAAACGTGAAACCTTTGCACAGGGGCTCTGCGGGGCGGGGCTGTGCTGGACCGGCATCTCCTGGTCTATCAGTGAGGCCACAGTGGACTGCTCCCGCACAGAGCAACATCCACTCTGCCAGCACCTTTAACACAGAGCTATCACGTAGTACCTGAGACTGGACTGGGGGAACACAGTATTGTCTTGTTCACCTTTCAGAACTTGCAATAACTCACACAGAATAAACTTTCAAATGCTGTCCATTTACAAGTAGAGTACGCTGAGTTTCAATCAAGTCAAGTCAGGATTATTGCTCATTTAACTATATACAGTACATAGAAACATAGAAACATAGAAGACAGGTGCAGGAGTAGGCCATTAGGCCCTTCGAGCCTGCACCGCCATTTATTATGATCATGGCTGATCATCCAACTCAGAACCCCGCCCCAGCCTTCCCTCCATACCCCCTGATCCCCGTAGCCACAAGGGCCATATCTAACTCCCTCTTAAATATAGCCAATGAACTGGCCTCAACTGTTTCCTGTGGCAGGGAATTCCACAGATTCACCACTCTCTGTGTGAAGAAGTTTTTCCTAATCTCGGTCCTAAAAGGCTTCCCCTTTATCCTCAAACTGTGACCCCTCATTCTGGACTTCCCCAACATCGGGAACAATCTTCCTGCATCTAGCCTGTCCAATCCCTTTAGGATTTTATACGTTTCAATCAGATCCCCCCTCAATCTTCTAAATTCCAACGAGTACAAGCCCAATTCATCCAGTCTTTCTTCATATGAAAGTCCTGCCATCCCAGGAATCAATCTGGTGAACCTTCTTTGTACTCCCTCTATGGCAAGGATGTCTTTCCTCAGATTAGGGGACCAAAACTGCACACAATACTCCAGGTGTGGTCTCACCAAGGCCTTGTACAACTGCAGTAGTACCTCCCTGCTCCTGTACTCAAATCCTCTCGCTATAAATGCCAGCATACCATTCGCCTTTTTCACCGCCTGCTGTACCTGCATGCCCACTTTCAATGACTGGTGTATAATGACACCCAGGTCTCGTTGCACCTCCCCTTTTCCTAATCGGCCACCATTCAGATAATAATCTGTTTTCCTATTTTTGCCACCAAAGTGGATAACTTCACATTTATCACATTTAAATTGCATCTGCCATGAATTTGCCCACTCACCCAACCTATCCAAGTCACCCTGCATCCTCTTAGCATCCTCCTCACAGCTAACACTGCCACCCAGCTTCGTGTCATCCGCAAACTTGGAGATGCTGCATTTAATTCCCTCATCCAAGACATTAATATATACTGTAAACAACTGGGGTCCCCGCACTGAGCCTTGCGGTACCCCACTAGTCACCGCCTGCCATTCTGAAAAGGTCCCGTTTATTCCCCCTCTTTGCTTCCTGTCTGCTAACCAATTCTCCATCCACATCAATACCTTACCCCCAATACCATGTGCTTTAAGTTTGCACACTAATCTCCTGTGTGGGACCTTGTCAAAAGCCTTTTGAAAATCCAAATATACCACATCCACTGGTTCTCCCCCATCCACTCTACTAGTTACATCCTCAAAAAATTCAGTGAGATTCGTCAGACATGATTTTCCTTTCACACATCCATGCTGACTTTGTCTGATGATTTCACCGCTTTCCAAATGTGCTGTTATCACATCTTTGATAACTGACTCCAGCAGTTTCCCCACCACCGACGTTAGGCTAGCTGGTCTATAATTCCCCGGTTTCTCTCTCCCTCCTTTTTTAAAAAGTGGGGTTACATTAGCCACCCTCCAATCCTCAGGAACTAGTCCAGAATCTAACGAGTTTTGAAAAATTATCACTAATGCATCCACTATTTCTTGGGCTACTTCCTTAAGCACTCTAGGATGCAGACCATCTGGCCCTGGGGATTTATCTGCCTTCAATCCCTTCAATCCCTTCAATTTACCTAACACCACTTCCCTACTAACATGTATTTCGCTCAGTTTCTCCATCTCACTGGACCCTCTGTCCCCTACTATTTCTGGAAGATTATTTATGTCCTCCTTAGTGAAGACAGAACCAAAGTAATTATTCAATTGGTCTGCCATGTCCTTGCTCCCCATAATCAATTCACCTGTTTCTGTCTGTAGGGGACCTACATTTGTCTTTACCAGTCTTTTCCTTTTTACATATCTATAAAAGCTTTTACAGTCAGTTTTTATGTTCCTTGCCAGTTTTCTCTCATAATCATTTTTCCCCTTCCTAATTAAGCCCTTTGTCCTCCTCTGCTGATCTCTGAATTTCTCCCAGTCCTCAGGTGAGCCACTTTTTCTGGCTAATTTGTATGCTTCTTCTTTGGAATTGATACTATCCCTAATTTCTCTTGTCAGCCACGGGTGCACTACCTTCCTTGATTTATTCTTTTGCCAAACTGGGATGAAGAATTGTTGTAGTTCATCCATGCAACCTTTAAATGCTTGCCATTGCATATCCACCGTCAATCCTTTAAGTGTCATTTGCCAGTCTATCTTAGCTAATTCACGTCTCATACCTTCAAAGTTACCCCTCTTTAAGTTCGGAACCTTTGTTTCTCAATTAACTATGTCACTCTCCATCTTAATGAAGAATTCCACCATATTATGGCCACTCTTACCCAAGGGGCCTCTCACGTCAAGATTGCTAATTAACCCTTCCTCATTGCTCAAAACCCAGTCCAGAATAACCTGCTCTCTAGTTGGTTCCTTGACATGTTGGTTCAAAAAACCATCCCGCATACATTCCAAGAAATCCTCTTCCTCAGCACCTTTACCAATTTGGTTCACCCAATCTACATGTAGATTGAAGTCACTCATTATAACTGCTGTTCCTTTATTGCACACATTTCTAATTTCCTGTTTACGACCATCTCCGACCTCACTACTACTGTTAGGTGGCCTGTACACAACTCCCACCAGCGTCTTCTGCCCCTTAGTGTTACGCAGCTCTACCCATATCGATTCCACATCTTCCCGGCTTATGTCCTTCCTTTCTATTGCGTTAATCTCTTCTTTAACCAGCAACGCCACCCCACCTCCCCTTCCTTCATCTCTATCCCTCCTGAATATTGAATATCCCCGAACGTTGAGCTCCCATCCTTCGTCACCCTGGAGCCATGTCTCTGTGATCCCAACTATATCATAATCATTAATAACAATCTGCACTTTCAATTCATCCACCTTATTATGAATGCTCCTTGCATTGACACATAAAGCCTTCAGGCGCTCTTTTACAACTCTCTTAGCCCTTATACAATTATGTTGAAAAGTGGCCCTTTTTAATGCTTGCCCTGGATTTGTCGGCCTGCCACTTTTACTTTTCTCCTTAGTACTTTTTGCTTCTACCCTCACTTTACACCCCTCTGTCTCTCTGCACTGGTTCCCATCCCCCTGTTGTGAACTAACCTCCTCACGCCTAGCCTCTTTAATTTGATTCCCACCCCCCAACCATTCTAGTTTAAAGTCACCTCAGTAGCCCTCGCTAATCTCCCTGTCAGGATATTGGTCCCCCTAGGATTCAAGTGTAACCCGTCCTTTAACATATATAACCATATAACGTACATAGAAACGAGACATATCTCCAAATCAGGATGTAAAACACAAAGCACACATAACACATGATAACTTAAGAAGGTAAGGATAAAATCTACAGATGAATCACACATAAATAACAAACTAAAGTTATTTATTGTAAGGTACAGAACAGATTAATCAGTGATACTTCAAACACGATGCGGCAGAGAATATGCTGAGTTATAATTAACCATCTAGATTTTTGTCTCATAAGATGAGCACTAGCCTCCGCAGTATACAGGACATCTTCAAAGAGCAATGCCTCAAAAAAGTGGCATCGATCATTCAGGACCCCCACCACCCAGGACATGCCCTCTTCCCATTGCTACCATCAGGAAGGAGGTACAGAAGCCTGAAGGCACACACTCAGTGATGCAGGAACAGCTTCTTCCCTTCTGCCATCAGATTCCTAAATGGACATTGAACCCATCAACACTACCCACTCCATTTTTATTTCTGCTCTTTTTGACAGATAAATTAACTGTATAAGGCAGGGACAGGTTACACAGAATGACACAACCAGGTTGCAGGAATTGCGTATAGGAACATCTGTGCTGGGTATGGATTGGACACTCCTGAGTCCAAATGAGGAACACCCAAGAAGGTAGTGGAGATTGACAGAGCTAAGATCCTGTGGGACTTCCAAATACAGACTGATAGGCAGGTACTGGCCAACCAACCAGACACAGTAATACTGGACAAGGAACAGAAGAAAGCAATAGTAATAGATGTGGCAATCCTGAATGACAGTAACATCAGGAAGAAAGAATATGAGAAGCTGGAGAAATATCAGGGCTTGAAAGAGCAGATAGAAAAGATGTGGAAGGTTAAAGCCAGAGTAATCCCAGTGGTGATAGGGGCACTTGGAGCAGTAACACCTGAACTGGGAGAGTGGCTACAACAAATCCCAGAAACAACGTCTGAGATCTCAGCCCAGAAGAGCACACTACTAGGAACAGTGAGGATACCGCACTGAACCCTCAGGCTCCCAGGCCTCTGGTAGAGGACCCGAGATTGCGGGAAAAATACACAAACACACCACCCATAAGGGGTGAGGAAAATATATATATACATGCGCGCGCGCATGCGCGCGCACACACACACACACACACACACACACACACACACACACACACTTAATTCACAATTTTGTTTAATTATCGTGTATTGCGTTGTACCGCTGCTGCAAGGTTAATTAATTGCACAACGTATACCAGTGATATTAAACCTGATTCTGATAATAAGTAACATTACATCTAAGTGCTGTGAGCCACCAGATATTTAACTCTAGAAAGTAGGACTTTTAACCCAATATCTACATTTTAGGGATAGAGCTGGGACTACTTACGTCTGACACGGTCAGTAAGCGACCAGAACAAGTTCTCCATCGACCTATTGAATCCTTTCGAGTGCTTGTTATCCTAGGAATAGTCAAATCATCTTTCATCAATTGTGCTGTCTTTAACAATATTTATTTCTATATCAAGCATAGTTGCAAATTTATGGAACTTGTCATTTGTGATACCCAATTATCCACAGCAGCGTTAAAGTTGTAAACTTTGGAACAGCAATTCTGTGCTATCTTGGAAATATGGTAAATATGGAACTTCCCGTTTGTTTGGAATATTACTGTACTTCAAGTAATACTTGCTCAGGATCCAACCTGCTACAGCAGTATTTAAACAAGTAAGAAATATCAAGAACAAAGGAGAAAGAGGGCGCATCAAATAGGATGAAAATTCTGCCTAATCCGATTGTAATAATGATCAACAGAGAGGCCAGGCTCTGACAAAGGGTCATAAACCAGACATTGCTTCTCTCTCTACGGATGCTGATCGATCCGCTGGATGTTTCCAGCATCAGCAGTTCTTGGGAAGTTTGACTTTCTGCAAAGTGTGCATAAGGACGGAAAACCCAAAATTCCTGATGGATTTTATCAATGCCATAGAGTCATAAAGCATGGAAACAGGCCGTTCAGCCCACTGAGCCTGTGCTAACCATCAGATTCCTATTGATCACATCGAGATGCTGGACTACCATCGAGTCTAACAGTGGCATACAACTCTGCTGCAGTTTCCAGCAAGGACTCCTGCCAAACCTGCACCAGGTCAGCACCCTCTCCACGCACAGGCACAGCTGCTGAGTGGCAAGGAGGTTTCAGATACGCAACTACATTGCATTAAGCTAGTTCTAAGATTTCAAATATTTTCAATTATTTTTAGCTCTTTATTTTCCAAAATTGCAAGGATTATAATAGTTCTGCCTGTGTGTGCAACCATGTCCAACAAGAATGTCCAAGACAATGGCTCAGCTTGTGCTCTTTGTGTAGGGGGGGGGCGGGGGGGTGTTCACACAATCAGAGGAGATTTGCCGGGATCCTTCTTCTCCCGTAAAACCGCAGGTCACTAACACCAAGGATATCATAGAAACTGAGAGGGCCAGAAATACTCAGCAGGGCATGTAGCAGTTGTTGAGGAAGACAAAGTCAATGTCCTCTCATCAGAATCTCCCTCCACAGGTGCTGTCTGACCTGCTGAATACCTATGGCAGCAGTCGACAAGCTGATGGATGTGGTGAACACCGAGGCTAATAAGGTGGAAGGTTAGAAACATAGAAAACCTACAGCACAATACAGGCCCTTCGGCCCACAATGCTGTGCTGAACATGTACTTACTTTAGAAATTACCTAGGATTCTCCATAGCCCTCTATTATTCTAAGCTCCATGTACCTATCCAGGAGTCTCTTAAAAGACCCTATCGTATCCACCTCCACCACTGCTGCTGGCAGCTAGCAGGTTCTGCCTGAATGGAAGAGTGGACATCTGGGAAATGGAGGAAATGTGAGACAGGACTCCAGCAACCATGGTAGAAGGTGTATTTCCTAATAAAGGAGGATCTTTTAGTATTTCTGAAATGGGAGGTCTCATCTTGATGATAAATACAGCAGAGACACAGGAACGAAGAAAAGGAATGGCATGCTTCTAGGAGATGGGATGTAGTCTAGCTAGCAGTGAGAGTCAATAGTTCATAGTGGATACTGGTGGAAAGTCTTTGTCCTGAGGTGCAGACAGAGAGATCCAGAAAAGGGAGAGAAGTCCACGTAACGTTGAGAGCAGGATTGAAGTTCGTAGCGGTGGTGATGAAAGTAGTAAGTTCTGTATAATTACAGTGGAGAAAGGGATGGGGAGGGCAATACCTTTGGAATGAGGATTGTTACAAGAAGCTAACAATAAGATGGGCAAAGCTAGAGCCCTTGCGAATATGAATGGCTACGCATTTAGTTTGTGGAAAGTGGGAGGCATTGAAGAACGATAGGCACTGGGGGAGTAGTTAGCAACAGAGGGCCCTGGTGCACAAGTCCAAGGACCCCTGAATGTGTCAGATTGTTAGAAAGGCACATGGGATGCTGGCCTTCATTAGTCAGGCTGCTGAACACATGCTCCAACTTTATAAAACAATGGTCAGGCCGTAGTTGAAGAACTGAGTGCAGTTCTGGTCACCACGCTGCAGGAAGAATCTGCTAGTGCGATGGAGGTACAGAGGAGATTCAGCTGGAAGTTCTCTGGGATGGAGCTTTTCTTTTGTGAGAAGAGACTGGATAAATTGGGTCTGCTTTATCTGGAACAGTCGAGGTTAAGAGGGGATATAATTGAGGGGACATTGAAGTTGGGAAGGTATGGATAGCGTAGACTGTAGGAAACTTTCCCTGATATCAGAAGATGATAAAACTATAGGTTTAGAGTAAGGAGGAAGATAATTACGGGGAATTTGAGGAGGACTTTTTTTTCACCTAGAGAGACGTGAAGAAGCTATTGACAAAATTGAAGTATCCAGAGAAACACCTGAATCACCCAGGCATAGAAGGCTACTAGCCAAGTGCTAGGAGATGGATTAAAATGGAATGGTGTCCATTGGTTAGTGTGACAGGACAAATGGTCTGTCTCCATTCTGTATGACTCTATGATATTCTCTTGTCTTATTTCAAGTTTGCAGGACCTGAGGTACTTTGCTTCAAAATCACGACTGAACTGTGACAATTTACATCTGTGTGTCTTTTCCAATATCTCTGATACTGTTGGTTATAAAGGCAATCAAACATGGATGAAATTAACAACTCATAAACACAAGAGATTCTGCAGAAGCTTGAAATCCAAAGCAACAGGCAAAAAATACTGGAATAACTCAATAAGTCAGGGAGCAACTATGGAAATGAATAAACAGCTGGCGTTTGGGTCTCAGCCTGAAATGTCGACTGTTTATTCATTTCCATATTGTAAGTGCTGTCTGACCTGCTGAGTTCCTCCAGAATTGCATCTGTATTGCTCTAAAATGAAAACTCATTTGGCATCTATTTGCTTTTAATATAGAGTTTCTGATCTCTAGCGCCCCCTCGTGAGTGGAGGTGTAACACTGCCACCTGTTCCCCTCAGCCCACCCACACAAAAGAAGCAGGGACAGACAGGGCAGCCTGCTGTGCCATTCCACTGGATCATTGTTCATGCACCTCATCTATCAAGGAAGTTCCCGTCATACTGGGGAAGTTAGAGTCCCACACTAAAGGTGTTTTTCTGCACCTTTCCATAATTTGTCTGCATATCTGGGGTGGCATGGTAGCACAGAGGCTAGCACGTAATGACCTGGGTTCAATTTCCAGCACTGTCTGTAAGGAGTCTGCACATTCTCCCTGTGACTGTGTGGGTTTAATTTATATTTAACTGATGCTTCTCTTGTGAATGCTGCTTATGGGATGCTACGTGCCTGTGATGCTGCTGCAGGCAAGTACAGTGGATTCCAGTTCATTGGCCCATCGGGTTTAATTGGGACAACCGTTAAAAGAAGAAAACTAAACTGAGAAAACATTTATTTGGACACTGTGCCACTTCAATGGGACAGGAGACCGTTGCCCACAGTCTCTAACTGGCATCAGTCACCAGCACCTGTGTGGCTCTCAGGCACTACACCACGCTTAGAGAGATCAGTTAGTAACCAGCGCCCGTTGTGTGCGTTTGCATTCACAAAGCAGTGATTTTTGTCTCCGATAACTGGCAAGAAATAAGCAGCAAGACAATTCAGAACTGTTTTGCTCACTACAGTTTCAAGCATTCAGGCTTGGAGATGCCAGAAACGGCTGGGAGTGATTACGAAACGGTTTCA
This sequence comes from Mobula hypostoma, assembly GCF_963921235.1. Lineage (NCBI taxonomy): Eukaryota > Metazoa > Chordata > Chondrichthyes > Myliobatiformes > Myliobatidae > Mobula > Mobula hypostoma. The sequence continues at coordinate 108,199,696 of NC_086104.1, forward strand.
TTACTTCACAAGTTAGGAATTATGATGGTATCGATGATCATCTTTGATGTTACAATGAAAATGAAGATTGTCTAAAGCATTGTATGAAGGCAGTCCATTATCGGTACAAGGTGTCTATGCTGATATTGTTCATTTACAGTCAACCAAAAGAACATGCAGATGAATTCCCCATTCAACTAATACAGTTTCAAACATAAGAACATAAGAACAAAAGAAATAGGAACAGGAGTAGGCCATCTGGCCCATTGAGCCTGCCCCACCATTCAATAAGATCATGGCTGATCTGTCCATAAACTCAGCTCCATCTACCTGCCTTTTCCCCACAACCCTTAATTCCCCTAATATGTAAAAATCTATCTAACTGTTTCTTAAATATATTTAGCGAAGAAGCCTCAACTGCTTCCCTGGGCAGAGAATTCCACAGATTCACCACTCGCTGGGAAAAACAGTTTCTCCTCATCTCCGTCCTAAACCTTCTCCCCTGAATCTTGAGGCAATGTCCCCTAGTTCTAGTCTCACCTACCAATGGAAACAACTTTCCCACTTCTATCTTATCTATCCCTTTCAAAATTCTGTATGTTTCTATAAGATCCCCTCTCATTCTTCTGAACTCCAGAGAGTATAGTCCCAGCCGACTCAATCTCTCCTCATAGATTAGTGACTAGTGACTAGATTAGTGACTGTGACTAGTGGTGTGCCACAGGGATCAGTGCTGGGTCCATTGTTATTTGTCATCTATATCAATGATCTGGATGATAATGTGGTAAATTGGATCAGTAAGTTTGCTGATGATACAAAGATTGGAGGTGTAGTAGACAGTGAGGAAGGTTTTCAGAGCCTGCAGAGGGACTTGGACCAGCTGGAAAAATGGGCTGAAAAATGGCAGATGGAGTTTAATACTGACAAGTGTGAGGTATTGCACGTTGGAAGGACAAACCAATGTAGAACATACAGGGTTAATGATAGGGCACTGAGGAGTGCAGTGGAACAGAGGGATCTGGGAATACAGATACAAAGTTCCCTAAAAGTGTCGTCACAGGTAGATAAGGTCGTAAAGAGAGCTTTTGGTACATTGGCCTTTATTAATCGAAGTATTGAGTATAAGAGCTGGAATGTTATGATGAGGTCGTATAAGGCATTGGTGAGGCCGAATCTGGAGTATTGTGTTCAGTTTTGGTCACCAAACTACAGGAAGGATTTAATAAGGTTGAAAGAGTGCAGAGAAGGTTTACAAGGATGTTGCCGGGACTTGAGGAACTCAGTTACAGAGAAAGGTTGAATAGGTTAGGACTTTATTCCCTGGAGTGTAGAAGAATGAGGGGAGATTTGATAGAGGTATATAAAATTATGATGGGTATAGATAGAGTGAATGCAAGCAGGCTTTTTCCACTGAGGCAAGGGGAGAAAAAAACCAGAGGACATGGGTTAAGGGTGAGGGGGGAAAAGTTTAAAGGGAACATTAGGGGGGGCTTCTTCACACAGAGAGTGGTGTGAGTATGGAATGAGCTGCCAGATGAGGTGGTAAATGCGGGTTCTTTTTTAACATTTAAGAATAAATTGGACAGATACGTGGATGGGAGGTGTATGGAGGGATATGGTCTGTGTGCAGGTCAGTGGGACTAGGCAGAAAATGGTTCGGCACAGCCAAGAAGGGCCAAAGGTCCTGTTTCTGTGCTGTAGTTTCTATGGTTCTATGGATTAACCCCTTCATCCCTGGGATCAACCAGGTGAACCTCCTCTGCACTACCTCCAAAGCCAGTATATCCTTCCTTAAGTGTGGAGACCAGAACTGCACGCAGTACTCCTGGTGCGGTCTCACCAGTACCCTGTGTAGTTGCAGCAGGACCTCCCTGCTCTTGAATTCAATCCCTCTAGCAATGAAGGCCAACATTCCGTTTGCCTTCTTAATAACCTGTTGTACCTGCAAGTTAATTTTTTGCGATTCATGCACAAGCACTGTACTGTAGAGGTTTTGGTAGTGTTCTAATTCATTCTGTATTTCACTTAAAGAGATAATTTATTACTCAGTTAAACAGTAGTTTTTCCTTTTTATACTTTGTAACTACTTCTATGAAACTTTGGCTAATTGGAGCAGCCGTTTAATTGAGACAAAATGTACTGTGTCCCAATTAACTAGGATTCACTGTATTTCACACATGTGCTTGTGTATCTAACAGCAAACTTGACTTTGATGGCCACCCTGATGGACTGCTTTATAACTTATGTCTCAGCTCCTTCAATTCATCTGACAGAACTTCATACCTTTTCCCACCTCAGTTATAAGTTAACATATCCCAAAGGTCAGCTCAGCACTGACTCTTCCGCTTGGAGGTGCACTTTACGGACCACGGATGAAGGTGAGCACAAGGGCTCCCTAATAGGTTTGTGTCTGACAATGCCACCTCTGGGCCAGCTCAGGTAGGAAGCAGAGCACAAGCGGAGGAGGAAGATGGGCTTGGAACATTGCCACACGTGGGTTTGAAGCAGATCATATCACATTTGTCAATGCAGTTTTACATTACCAGTAGACATCCTGTAGGCGGGGGAGTCGGGGGTACAATGGCGATACTGCTGGAAAAGAGAAACAATAATTAAATAGGAGCTTGTCAAAAGTCGAAACACGTCCGTGTGATTCATTACAGCGGTGAGAAGGTTTGCAACCACTCCATCGCTCACCAACAGATAACCTCCAGCAGGTTCACAAATATTGGAAGACTGTAGCGCAAACCAGGTTTCACCAAAGCAAGTTTATATGAACAAAGAGGACTCCAGCTTCTGTCATCAATGTGGCTTTACCGTCATTCAGACTGCTTTATTTCTATTCCCTTCTGAATCATTTGGATCCGACTCCCGGCTCTTAAACCAGTTGTTACTTTGCCAGCTTTGGCCTGTTCCTTGTCACAGACATTGTCTCTGTTCTTCCCACCCCCACTGATCTTCTGACCTTCCTGAACCTGAAACACCAGCTGTTTCTCTCCCCACAGCTCGCCTGGCCTGTTGAACATCTTTGGACATGGAAAGAAAATTGTTTTGTTGCTTAAAGTTCAATGACTCCGTGACACCGATAAATTGTTCTCCAGTTTAAGACCACAGCTGGGTGCTTCTTATGAGACAGAGAAACCTATTCGGAAAAGGTGCTTCTTAAATGCGAGGGACTGGAAAAAGTTGCTGTTCAGAATGTCCTGGGCACCCTTACACACAAATCACTAACATGAACACGCAGGGATAGACACCAATGATCAGAAAGCCAACAGATACAGCAGCCCTGTCAGAGGATTATAGTACATAGGAAAGGATGCCTTACCACAGTTATGTAGGGTCTTGGACAGAGCCCTATACAACTACAGTACGACATCACTATCTTTGTACTCTATTCCTCTTGCGTCTGAAGAACTGAGTAACTTTGGGGGGCGGGGAGGAGAGAGAGAGAGAGAGAGAGAAAACAAAAGAGAGCAGCAAAGAATTACCAGGTTGATTTCTGGATGTGTCTCCCCTTAGAGGGGAGATCCAGAATACTGGACCTGTACACTAGAGTCTGGAAGACTGAAACAAGCAAAACTCACATGGGTCTTGAAAGGGTAAAAAAGGGCAGGTTTTGCCCGGCTGAGGGCCTGGAACCTGGGGCCACGGTCTCAGATGAACGGGGTCAGCAATTGGGACTGAGATGAGGAGAAAGTCCCTCACCCCAAGGGTGGTGAATCTTTGGTATTGTCAACGACAGAGGCGGAGGAAGCCCAGCCACTGAGTCAGTTCAGGGACAGAAAATATTGTACGAGGGGAATCTGGGATTGCCGCAGGAGGTGCAAGATCACTCCTGTTTTATGGAAACAAGAACTAATGGAATTATGATCACTAGATCAAGAATGTTACCCTACACACACTTTAGTCACCTGCACTCTCATTCCCCAATAGGATATCCAGTATCACATCTCTCTAGATGAGACCTCTATATACTAATTAAGGAAACTTTCCTAAACACATTTGACAAACTCTATCCCATCTAGCCCTTTTACAGTATGGGAGTCCCAGTCAATATGTGGAAATTTTAAATGATCTACTATCACAATCTTATGTTTCTTGCAACTGTCTAAGATCTCCCCACAAATTTGCTCACCTAAATCCCACTGACTATTGGATGGTCTATAATATAATCCTATGAATATGGTCATCCCTTTTTCATTCTTCAGATCCACCCATATAGTCTCAGTTGACAAGCCCTCTAGTCTGTCTTGTCTGAGCACTGTCGTGACATTTTCCCTGACTAGTAATGCCAACCCTCCCCCTTTAATCTCTTCCACTCTATCGCGTCTAAAAACAACAGAATCTGGATCACTGAGCAGCCAGTCCTGTCCGTCCTGCAACCAAGTCTCACTAATGGCTACAATGTCATAATTCCACGTGCTGATCCATGTTCTAACCTTATTTGCCTTGCCTACAATTTTCCTAGCATTAAAATAGATACAACTCAGGACATTAGTCACATCATGCTCAATCTTTCAACTCCTGACTTTGTATGTAGTGTTAACAACATCTTTTCCCACAGTCACTCCACTATCTGCCCTGGCACTCTGGCTCCCATCCCCCTGCAACTCTTAAATCCCACCCCCCAGCGTCCACCTTGTAGCACTATCAAGCCTTCCCACAAGGATATTTGTCCCCCTCCAGTTCAGGTATAAACCTTCCCATCTATACAGGTCCCACCTTCCCTTGAATAGAGCCCATATGATGTAAAAATCTGAAGCCCTCCCTCCTTCCCTATCTCCTTAGCCATGTGTTAAACTGTGTCAGCTTCCTATTTCTAGCCTCAAAAGCACATGACATGTGTGGCAATCCTGAGACCACAACCCTGCAAGTCCAATCCTTTAACTTTCTGAACACCCTTCCTGCCTATGGCATTGGCACCAACATGACCTCTGGCTGCTCACCCTCCCCATTAATGATGCTACAGTCTCGATCTGAGATGTTCCTAACCATGGCATCTGGGAGGCAACATACCATCTGGTAATCTTGCTCTCGTCCACAGAACCTCCTGTCTGTTCCCTGAACCAATGAATCCCTATCACAACGGCTCTCTTCTTCTGTCCCCATCCCTTCTAATCAGACTCTGTCTAAACGCTGGTAGACCCTGTCCCTCAGAATCCCCTCCAGACTTGTTAAAGGGACACTTAATTGGGCACGGTATGGAAACAAGAGAAAACGGGATTAATGTGGACAGGCAAAAAAGATCAGCATGGACATTCACATGGAACAGGCCCTCTGGCCCATAATGCTTGGCTGAGATATCTACACTAATTAGACCCAATCTCTTCTGTCCGGACATGGCCCGCACCCTCTGTTCTCTGTATATTCATAGGCCTATCTATGTGGTGGGCCAATGAGCCTGTTTCTGTGTACTGTACAAGTCTCAGACTCTCCATGAAAGGCTGAATGGCTGCGTCCTGTTTCCAGGGATATGTGCAAAGGTCAAAAGGTCAGAGATTGGTTTTATTCTGAGGTGACAAGCCTCCTGCTCTGGGAGGAACTCCGTCATCCAGACCTGAGGGGGTTAACCTCTTCTCCCTACCAGTGGCATGAGGGTCAATGGTGAGGCCCTGAATGAGCCTGCAAGGAAGGCCCCTCTCAGACGGCGGCTCACAGACCAGCTGACAATCCCCAGCCAGACACAGCTGCACACAGGACTGACAGCCACCATGCAGGGAGGCTGCAGTAGCAGACCCAGAGGTCCAGGGCCTCACCAACCACAAAGGCAAGGTAGTATTGAATAGGCCTTGAGGGAGAAGGAACATTTTATTGGCTCCTAAAAGCTGAGGCGCCGCAGAAGACACGGGACCTCAAAACTCAAATATGGGGTGGGAAAAGTGGGAGACGAATAACTGGTTCAGTCTGAGGGAATATGGTGAATAGAGGACATCAGGGATAGCCTAGGGTGCACACGGAATATCAGGTGTACTCTGTGTGTGTATACAGAGTATACAGCCCTGAGTATGCAGACAGTGTACAACAACTGGTGTACACTGCATGTGTGTACAGGGAATACAGCCCCGAGTGTCTAGACAGCGTACAACATCTGGTGTATCCTGGGTGTCCAGACAGTGTACAATATCTGGTATACCCTGGGTGTCCAGACAGTGTACAACACCTGGTGTACCTTGGGTGTCCAGACAGTGTACAATATCTGGTGTACCCTGGGTGTCCAGACAGTGTACAACACCTGGTGTACCTTGGGTGTCCAGACAGTGTACAATATCTGGTGTACCCTGGGTGTCCAGACAGTGTACAACACCTGGTGTACCTTGGGTGTCCAGACAGTGTACAACATCTGGTGTATCCTGGGTGTCTAGACAGTGTACAATATCTGGTGTACCTTGGGTGTCCAGACAGTGTACAACACCTGGTGTACCTTGGGTGTCCAGACAGTGTACAACATCTGGTGTATCCTGGGTGTCTAGACAGTGTACAACATCTGGTGTAGCTTGGGTGTCTAGACAGTGCACAACATCTGGTGAAGTCTGTGTGTGTGTGTGTGCGCACACAGAGCATGGAATACTGGTTTGAGCAATCAAATATTTTGTTTCTGGCCTTGACTTGTTCACCTTGGTACACTGAGCAGGGCACTATGTGATCTCTCCTCCCCCACTGTTTCCATTACTGCAGCCTTTGTAGACAAATAGACAAGGAGACTTACCTTAGTGTCTGTAAGGTCTGTAACAGCTTTTCGCTCATCGTTTTGTGCTCACCTGGAGAAGAAAACAGTCAGGTAACAGTGAACAAGGTGGACTTTATTCAGGATTGTATACTGGTGAATGGAAACTCATGACGGAGTTACATTGACTTTACAAGTTGCTGGAGACACATCTCAACATCTCCCCTGCAACAATGTGATACTGTGATTCTGATGGTTCTTAAAGAATTGATAGAAGCGGGCGAGTCAAGCACTTTGGAAGCAATATTGGTCCAGACTAGTTGGTCATGTGGTATGGGTCAAGACTAATTTGTGATCACATCATACAAGATTCCCACAAGGTGGGTGAGGTGTGTGCTGGTCAGGCTTCTGTACCACCTTCCTGATGGTAGCCATGAGAACAAGGTGTGACCTGGGTGAAAGGGCTCCTTAATCATGGATTCTGTGTTTTTGAGGCATTGCTCCTTGAAGATGTCCTGGATACTACGGAGGCTAGTGTCCATGATGGAGCTGACTGAGTTTACAACTCTCTGTAGCTTGTAGCTTGTGCACTGCACCCCCCCTCCACCCCCAGAACAGACAGTGATGCAGCCAGTTAAAATGCCCTGCATGATACATTTTTTAGAAATCTGCGAGTGTCTCTGGTGACATACCAAATCTCCTCAAACTCCTAATGAAATATAGCTGCTGTCGTGCCTTCTCGGTCATTGCATTGATATGTAGGGCCCAGGGACTCGAAATTGTTCACTGTTTCCATTTCTGATCCCTCTGTGAAGATTACACTTGGAAACGTGATTCTTGTGCTGTCTGGGAACTCAAACCAGCACACGGTCACTCTGGTGGATATAAGGAAGGTGTAACATGTTCCCTGTCCTCTCCACAGTCCAACTACAAAACCACACTTTAACTCTCTCCCTCTCCCAATGGTGAGTGTCCTCCTGCTTCAAAACATACATCATTGTCCCGGTATCTAAAAAGACCCAGGTGACATGTCTGAACGACTGGCGTCCTGTCACACTCACCTCAATAATAAGCAAATGCTTTGAGAGGCTGGTCAAGGACTACATCTGCAGCATGCTACCACCCACAATGGACTCCCTACAATTCACCTACCAACACAACCGATCGACAGATGATGCAACAGCCACAGCTCTACACACCATCCTTACACATCTGGAGAAGAGGGATGTTTATGTGAGAACATTGTTCTTGGACTACAGTTCAGCACCATAATTCCCTCCAGACTTGACAAGAAGCTCAGAGACCTCAGCCTTCACCCTGCCTTGTGCAGCTGGATCCTGGACTTCCTGTCGGATCACCAGCAGGTAGTTAAGAGTGAGCTCCCTCACCTCCAACCCTCTGACTCTCAACACAGGTGCCGCTCAGGGTTGTGTCCTAAACCCCCTCCTTTACTCCCTTTATATCCATGATTGTGTCGCCACCCACAGCTCCAATCTGCTAAATAAACTTGCCAATGACACTACACTGATTGGTCAAATCTCAAATAATAATGAGGCAGCCTACAGAGAAGAAGTCATCGCCCTGACACAGTGGTGTCAAGAAAACAACCTCTCCCTCAATGTCACAAAAACAAAGGAGCTGGTTGTGGACTACAGGAGAAATGGAGACAGGTTAGCCTCTATTGACTTCAATGGCTCTGGGGTTGAGAGGGTGAACAGCTTTAAGTTCCTCAGCACACACATCACTGAGGATCTCACGTGGTCTGTACATACTGACTGTGTGGTGAAAAAGGCACAACAGTGCCTCTTTCACTTCAGACAATTGAGGAAGTTTGGTATGGGCCCCCCCCGAATTCTAAGAACTTTCTACAGGGGCACAATTGAGAGCATCCTGACTGGCTGCATCACTGCCTGGTATGGGAACTGTACCTCCCTCAATCGCAGGACTCTGCAGAGAGTGGTGCGGACAGCCCAGCGCATCTGTCGATGTGAACTTCCCACTATTCAGGACATTTACAAAGACAGGTGTGTAAAAAGGGCCTGAAGGATCATTGGGGACCCAAGTCACCCCAACCACAAACTGTTCCAGCTGCTACCATCCGGGAAGCAGTACCGCAGCATAAAAGCCAGGACCAACAGACTCCAGGACAGCTTCTTCCACCAGGCCATTAGACTGATTAATTCATGCTGACACAACTGTATTTCTATGCTATATTAACTGTCCTGTTGCACATAATATTTATTATAAATTACTATAATCGCATGTTGCACAATTGAACAGAGATGTAACATACAGATTTTTACTCATCATGTATTTGAAGGATGTAAGTAATAAAGTCAATTCAATTCACTAGTTAAACCTGATAATATCCAGGTTAGCTTTATTAGCGAGAAGGGAAGTTGCCAGACCTATGCAGAAGCAAGCTGTTTGATCCTGGAGGACGTGCATGTAAGATGAGAGGGAAAGTTCAAAGGGGATGTGCCTGCCAGGTGTTTTTTTTTGCACAGTGTGTGTTGGTTGCCTTGGACTGAGCTGCCAGGGGGTGGGAGGATGCAGATACAATGAAGTTATTTAAGAGCCTCTTAGATAGGCATAGGACTATGCAGAGAATGGAGGGATATGGACATTGTGTAGGCAGAAGGGATTAGTGTAGTTAGGTATTTAATTACTAGTTAAATTAGTTCATCACAATGTAACAAGGCAAGACCTTTAACGGTGTTGATGAGCAGAGAGATCTTGGGGACAAAGTTCATAGTTCATTGAAAGTGGCTACATGGATCAATTGGGTGGTTTAACAAGGCTTAAGGAATGCTTGCTTTGATTAGTCAAGGCATTGAGTTCAAACATCAAGAGGTTATGCTGCAACTTTACAGAACTCTGTTAGGCTGCATCTGGAGTATTGCATACAGTTTTGGTCACCCCACTATAGGAAGGATGTTGAGGCTTTGGAGAGGGAGCAGAAGAGGTTTACCAGGATGCTGCCTAGTTTAGAGGGCATGTGCTATCATGAGAGGCTGGATAAACTTGGGTTTTTTCTGGAGTGTGAAGGCTGAGGGGAGATCTGATGGAGGTTAAGATTATGAGAGGCAGAGATAGAGTGGACAGGGAGTATCTGTTTCCCAGGTTTGAAATGTCTAATTCCAGAGGGCATGCATTGAAGGTGAGAGGGGATGGTAAAAGTTCAAAGGGAATTTTTTTATTCAGAGTGGTGGATGTCTGGAATGTGCTGCCTGGTATAGTGTTAGAGGCAAATACACTAGAGGCTTCTAAGAGACATTTAGATAGGCACGTGAATGTGTTGGGCATGTGGCCAAGTGGTTAAGGCATTCGTCTAGTGATCTGAAGGTCGCTAGTTCGAGCCTCAGCTGTGGCAGCATGTTTGTGTCCTTGAGCAAGACACTTAATCACACATTGCTCTAGTCTGTGCGAGGAGTGGTGCCCCACACAGACTTCCAATCTGCACCTGGTAAGGCATGAAAATGCCCGACGCAGGCCTCTCACGGTCTGAGTCGACATTCCCTCCCTCCCTCCCCATGAATGTGAGGAAGACATAGGGATATAAACATTGCGAAGGTAGGAGAGATTATTTTTAGGGGATTTATTGATTTACTTTCTAGTTGGTTCATCACAGAATTGTGGGCCCACGGACCTGTTTCTTTGCCGTACTGTTCTATGCTTTAACATGGTGGGATAAAGGGTCTGTATTGCTGTAAGTTCAATGTTATTCAGAGCAGCTCCAGCAGTACGGGAGGCCTTTTCTGCCCAGTGGACAACAATCAGACTAACCGGTGACACAATCCCCTGGCAACAAACATTTTAGAGCCCTGCCTGATCAAAGTCCCATGGCGATGACCGGGTAGAACCTCTCGGGGCATCAGCACTCTTTGTGAACATACTGAGCAAGTTGCACATTGACCCGTCCTTTCCCACGCACTTCTGTGAGATGTGAGTAGTTAACATCAGCAGATCAAGCACCTTGTTCCTGGTGAAATTTCTTTGCCTTTTCCTCGATAAACCACTCTCCAGATTTCACCTTCACCAGCCTGAAACACAGAAACAGCAGAAGTCATTTCAGGGACGGATCTCCAGAGCGTGAGATGACAGTTTGTGTTTGCTGGTTCACACAATCGTCCAGTCGGTGCAGTAGTATTACCATCAGGAAACATGGATGGATGGAACAGTTCTCAAGGGAAAATACAGTGAGGTCAATCACAGAGAAGGGAAATTAAAGAGTTCATAAACCTCCAGATATTTTACCCACTAGAATTGGAAACAGATGGTGGGAACACTGGTTACCATCTTCCTAAATCCAGATATTGTATCTACTAGAGTTGGAAACAGATGGAAGGAATGCTGGTTACCACTTTCCTAAATCCTATAGATTCTGGAATGGTTCCTGTAGATTGGAGGGGAGTAAATGTCACACTGTTGTTTAAGGAGGAGAGAGAGAGAATGGATAATTAGTGATCCTTTAGTCTGACACTGGAAAAGTGCTGGAACCTAACAAGAAATTGGAAACTTACATGATTGAGCAGAGTCATCATGGGTTATGGAAGAGAAATCACACTTGACCAATCCTTTGGTGTTCTTCAAACCTATGTCTAATAGGAGGATGCGGTAAATTTGAATTTTCATCAGGGTTTTGATAAGGTTACCGAAGAAAGTTGGAGCACATGAAATTAAAGGCATTGTGTTAGCCTGGTATTGAGAGTTGGTTTAATGGATAGAAAGCAGTGATTCTCAATAAACAAGCAGGGTTGCCAGGTTATAATCTGCATAAACAATAGATCACCAATTTTCATGCATGCTGAGAGCATGAGGTGAAGTGGGAACGTGGATCGTGATAAAGTAACAAAGAGGGAGGGGATGGGCAGGTCATGAGGGTGGCGGGGGGAGAGAAGGGGTGAGAGAACCAGCTGAATCAGGAAAGACAAGTAGGTATGGGCAAACCATGTGAATCAGCACCCACTTGACAAACGGAGTGCTTTGGGGAATATGTGAAGTTATCCCCTTTGGTAAAATTAGAAATAATGAGTAATTCATGAACAATGAAAGATTGGGAAATTTTTATGTTTGTGTACAAGTCAATGAAATCAAATGAGATTTGGCCTTCATAACAAAAATATTTGACTGGAAGAGTAAAGATATTAAACTTCAATTACACAACCAGTTGATGGGACAAGTGCTGATGATGTAGTGTTTGATCAGCAACTCCTTACAAAGTGTCTTTCACGGAAGGGAACCGAGAAATTCTGAGCCCAACCATGAATGAGTACGAATATCAGTTTAACAATGGCTTACCCTCGAGTGTGACATACGACGCATCTGCACGTTCCTTTGTTACTATAGACGCAGCAATCACTGCACACTCTGTGACTGCAGATACTGCACTCGACGCCCTTGTTAAACACGAGTCCCAAAGCAACCTGGCATCGGGCACAGGAACGGCGGCTGTATTCCCGCCTGCAACTCTTTGCTCCTTTCTGACGGATTTCCTGATATTCAGATTTCAGCTTTCTGTGCATAAGGGAGGAATCAGTAACACAGATCACAGACTCAGAGTTTCACAATGCAGTAACACACACATAAAATGCTGGAGGAACTCAGCAGATCAGGCAGCATCAATGGAGAGGAATAAACAGTCCATGTATTCAACCAAGAACCCTTAATCAGGACTGGAAATGAAGTCAAGTCAAGTCACTTTTTATTGTCATTTCGACCATAACTGCTGGTACAGTACACAGTAAAAACGAGACAACGTTTTTCAGGATCATGGTGCTACATGAAACAACACAAAAACTACACTGAACTACGTAAAACTACACAAAAACAACACTAGACTACAGACCTACCCAGGACTGCATAAAGTGCACAAAACAGTGCAGGCATTACAATAAATAATAAACAAGACTATAGGCACAGTAAAGGGCAGTAGGTTGGTGTCAGTCCTGGCTCTGGGTATTGAGGAGTCTGATGGCTTGGGGTAAGGAGGGGGTGGGGAAGGAGTAGAAACTGGCAGGTGACAAGTGAGTTCTAGTGAGGGAAAAGCTTGGTGGCTGAGAGATGGGGCAATGAAATGACGTGAAAAGCAAGGAGGTGATAGATGGAAGAGTAAAGAACTGAAGAAGAATGAATCTGACAGGGGAGGACAGTACACCATGAAATAAAGGGAAGGTGGTGGATGAGGGAGGGGGTGGACAGGTCATGAGGGTGGGAGGGGGGAAGAGAAGGGGTGAGAGGTCCTACCCAATCAAGAAAGACAAAGGATGGAGAGAATAGAGGGTTGTGCTTACTGGAAGTTAGAGAAATTGATGTTTATGCCATGAGGATGGAGATTACCCAAATGGAAGAAAAGATGTTGCTCCTCCAACCTGTATTTGTTTCATTGAGCAGTAGAGGAGACTTAGGCAGGCATGTCAATATGGAAATGGGAAGTGGAAGTGGAAGTGGAAGTGAAATACCTTTGCTCCATCCCGGCTGTTGTGGTGGATGCAGAAAAGGTGCTTGACAAAATGGTCCCCAGTCTGTATCAGGTTTCACCGATGTACTGGAGGCCATACTGGGAAACCCAAATACAGTGGATGACCACAACAAACCATATAACAATTACAGCACGGAAACAGGCCATCTCAGCCCTTCTAGTCCGTGCCAAATGCTTAATCTCACCTAGTCCCACCGACCTGCACTCAGCCCATAACCCTCCATTGCTTTCCTGTCCATATATCTATCTAATTTAACTTTAAACAACAACATCGAACCTGCCTCAACCACTTCTGCTGGAAGCTCGTTCCACACAGCTACCACTCTCTGAGTAAAGAAGTTCCCCCTCATGTTACCCCTAAACTTTTGCCCCCTAACTCTCAACTCATGTCCTCTTGTTTGAATCTCCCCCATTCTCAATGGAAAAAGCCTATCCATGTCAATTCTATTTATCACCCTCATAATTTTAAATACCTCTATCAAGTCCCCCCTCAACCTTCTACGGTCCAAAGAATAAAGATCCAACTTGTTCAACCTTTCTCTGTAACTTAGGTGATGAAACCCAGGTAACACTCTAGTAAATCTTCTCTATACTCACTCTATTTTGTTGACATCTTTCCTATAATTCGGTGACCAAAGCTGTAAACAGTACTCCAAATTTGGCCTCACCAATGCCTTGTACAATTTCAACATTACATCCCAACTCCTATACTCAATGCTCTGATTTATAAAGGCCAGCATACCAAAAGTTTTCTTCACCACCCTATCTACATGAGATTCCACCTTCAGGGAACTATGCACCATTATTCCTAGATCTCTCTGTTCTACTGCATTCTTCAATGCCCTACCATTTACTATGCATGTCCTATTTTAATTAGTCCTACCAAAATGTAGCACCTCACATTTTTCAGCATTAAACTCCATCTGCCATCTTTCAGCCCACTCTTCTAACTGGCCTAAATCTCTCTGCAAGCTTTGAATACCTACTTCATTATCCACAACTCCACCTATCTTAGTAACATCTGCATACTTACTAATCCAATTTACTACCCCATCATCCAGATCATTAATGTATATGACAAATAACATTGGACCCAGTACAGATCCTTGAGGCACACCACTAGTCACCAGCCTCCAATCTGACAAACAGTTATCCACCACTACTCTCTGGCATCTTCCATCCAGCCACTGCTGAATCCATTTTACAACTTCAATATTAATACCTAACAATTGAACCTTCCCAACCAACCTTCCATATGGGACCTTGTCAAAGGCCATAGTAAAGTCCGTATAGACAACATCCACCGCTTTACCCTTGTCAACTTTCCTAGTAACCTCTTCAAAAAATTCAGTAAGATTTGTCAAACATGACCTTCCACGCACAAATCTATGTTGACTTTTCCTAATCAGACCCTGTCTATCCAGATAATTATAGATACCATCTCTAAGAATACTTTCCATCAATTTACCCACCACTGACGTCAAACTCACAGGCCAATACAAACCTCCGTCACCTGACATATTTCATTCCCTAACAGGAGATCCAACACTGCCCCTTCTCTTGTTGGTAACTCTATGTTTTGCTGCAAAAAAACTATCCTGCACACATTTTACAAACTCCAAACCATCCAGCCCTCTTACCGTATGGGCTTCCCAGTCTATGTGTGGAAAATTAAAATCTCCCACAATCACAACCTTGTGCTTACTACAAATATCTGCTATCTCCTTAAAAATTTGCTCCTCCATTTCTTGCTCCCCATTTGGAGGTCTATAATACACCCCCATAAGTGTTACTACACCTTTCCCATTCCTCAATTCCACCCAAAGAGCCTCCCTAGGCGAGCCCTCTAATCTATCCAGCCAGAGCACCACTGTAATATTTTCTCTGACAAGCAATACACACCTCCCCCTCTTCTCCTTCTGATTCTATCACACCTGAAGCAATTAAATCCAGGAATATTTAGTTGCCAATCACACCCCTCCTGTGACCATGTTTCACTGATAGCTACCACATCATACTTCCAGGTATCATCCATGCTCTAAGCTCATCCACCTTTCTTATAATGCCCCTAGCATTAAAATAAATGCATTTAAGAAATTTTCCACCTCCTTCTCTCTGTTTATCACTAATGGTGCAAACAACTTTACTATTTTATTATTCTTCCTTCTCCCCTACATCTGTTCCTACACTCTGGTTCCCCTCCCCCCTTGTATCTAGTTTAAATCCACTGGAGCCTCTCTAGCAAACCTGCCTACAAGAATATTTGTCCCCCTCCAGTTCAGATGTAAACTGTCCTGCCGGAACAGGTCCCACCTTCCCTGGAAAACTGCTCAATTATCTATAATTCTGAAGCCCTCCCTTCTGCACAATGACTTCAGCCACGTGTTGATCTGCACTATCTTACCTGCCTGCACGCGGCACTGGTAGAAATCCTGAGACTGCTATCCTGGAGGTCCTGTCCTTTAACTCGGTGCCTAACTTCCTAAACTCACCTTTCAGGATCTCCTCACTCTTCCTACCCATGTCATTGGTCCCTACATGGACCACGACATCCGGCTGCTCACCCTCCCTCTTGAGAATACCGAGAACTTGATCCGAGATATCGCGGACCTTGGGACCAGGGAGGCAACAGACCATCCGGGATTCCTAATCTCTTCCACAGAACCTCTTATCTGTCCCCCTAACTATCGAATCCCCTATCACTACTGCTCTCCTCATTTTCCTCCTTCCCTTCTGAGTTGAGGGTCCCAACTTGATGCCAGAGAAACAACCACTGCAACTTGCCCCTGGTGGACAGTATCCAAAACGATGTACTTATTATTGGTGGGAACGGCCACAGGGGTGCTCTGCTCATCCTGTCTATTCCCCTTCCCTCTCCTGACAGTCATCCAGCTACCTGTCTCCTGACTCTTAGGGGTGACTATCTCCCTGTAACTCCTCTCTATTTCTGCCTCTGCGTCCCGAATGATCCAAAGTTCATCCATTTCCAGTTCCCTAACTCAGTTTGTCAGGAGCTGCAGCTGGATGCACCTTTCACAGGTGTAGTCATCAGGGACGATTGTGCTCGCCCTGACTTCCCACATACTGCAAACGGAGCACTCGACTGCCCTAACTGCTGCCTCCATTACCTACTCTTGAGGTAATCAGATTTATTAAAGGAACTTACCCAACCTTACCTCACTTGGAGTGAAGTTCCTCCTCAGCCTCTGCTCGCCGAAGCCTCAGGAGCCAAAGCCTTCCTACTCTGTCTCCCTCTACTCCGTCACCCAGTACAACGTTGCCCGCTCCATTAAACTGCTCTCTTTTAAATACTCCCACTGCCTCACAGTCCGACTTACATGCACTTGTGCAGTCGTGCCCCATTTAACTGCCAAAGAAAACTTAGAGGTGAAGTCGCCTCACTTGGAAGAACTATTTGGGGCCCTGACTGGTGATGAGGGAGGAGGTGTAGGGGCAGGTGTAGTAGTTGTCAGAATTGCAGGGGTAAGTGCCAGGAGGAAGATCAGTGGGGAGGAACAAGTAGAAAGGTGTGCCTTGTGCTAGGATTCCATTGGCGATGGCTGAATTTGTGGAGGAGGATGTGTTGGATGTAGTGGCTCATGAGGAGGTTGGTGAGAATAAGGAGAATCTTATGCCTGTTAATTTGGGGTTGGGGGAATGGGGTGTGTGCACACGTGTGGGAAACAGGGGAAATACAGGAGAGAGTGGCATTGATAATGGTGAAGGAAAAGCCCATTTTCTGAAAATAGAAAATATTTCAGATGTCCCAGAATGGAAAGCCCCACCCTGAGAGGCAGAGGCAGAGGAACTGAGAGAAGTGAAAAACATTCTTACAAGTGACAGGGTGGGAAGAGTGCAGTCAAGATAACGGTAAGAGTTACTGTGTTTGCACATTCCGCCCGTGTCTTGCATGGGTTTCCTCCAGGTGCTCTGGTTTCCTCCCACATTTCAAAGGCATACAGGTTAGTAGGTTAATTGGTCACTTGGGCAGCACAGGTTCATTGGGTAGAAGGGCCTATTACTGTGCTCTATCTCCAAACAAAAAAAAATTAAAACAAAAAGCTTGAGCTCGGGGTTAAACTGGGAAAAAGCTGATTACAACTGTATTCAGCAGGAAGTGAGGAGAGCAGATTGGGTGCAGATGTTACTAAGTAAGTCCACATCTGACATGTGGGAGCGTTTTAAAGGGTAGTCGATTAGAGTTCATAACTGACATTGATGGAAGATTGGTGTGGGAGAAGTGTATTTGAATCTGTGGGACATTTGCACCAGTATGGGGGAAGGACAGATGAGACAGGCAAAAATGACAAAGGACGGGTACCTGAGTTTTTTGGGAAATGTTGATTAGGTAAGGAATTGATTTCCTAAAGTATAGGAACGAGGGGAGATTCGACAGAGAAATAGAAAATTAAGTGGGGTATAGATACAGATAATGCAAGTAGTCTTTTTCCACTGTGATTGGGTGAGACTAAAACTAGGGGCCATAGGTTAAGGGTGAAAGGTGAAATATTTAAGGGAAACATGAGGGGGAACTTCTTCACTCAGAGGTTGGTAAGAGTGTGGAACAAGCTGCCAGTGTAAGTCGTGGATGCAGATTCAATTTCAGGGAAATTCGGATAGATACATGGATGGGAGTGGTATGGAGGGCTAGGGTTCCAGGTCTTTGGGACCGGACAGAATAATAGTTTGGCATGGAATAGATGGGCTGAAGGGCCTGCTTCTGTGCTGTACTGTTCTATGACTCTAATACAGGACAGAAGGTTTTATCTGAATGCACACAGTACATGTAATAAGGTAGGTGATCTCACAGCGCATTTAGAGATGGGCAGGTATGACATTGTGCACATCCCTGAGTCATGGCTGAAAGAAGATCATTGTTGGGAGCTTAACATCCAATGGTGCACATTGTATCAAGAGGACTGGCAGGTAGACAGAGAGGGTGGGACAGCTCTGTTGGTAAAAACTGAATTCAAATCCTTGAAAAGAGGTGACATAAGATCAGAATATATATGATTTCCTTGGAGGTAGAGTTAAGAAACCGTAAGGATCAAAAGACCCTGATAGGAGTGATATACAGGCCTCTAAACAGTCACCAGGATGTGAGGTACAAATTACAATGGAAGATAGAAAAGGCATGTAAAAAGGCCAATGGTATGGTAGTCACGGAGAATTTCAGTATGTGGTGAATTGGAGAAAATTAGGTTGGTGCTGGATCCCAGGAGATGGAATTTATAGAATGCCTACATAATGGTTTTTTTTCTCTAAGATTGAGCACACTAAGGAAAAGGCAATTTTGGCTTGGGTAATGAACCGGATTTGATTCGGGAGCTTAATGTAAAGGACCCCTTAGGAGAAAGTGAACATGATATGATAGAATTCATCCTGCAGTTAAAGAGGAAGAAGCTAAAGTCAGATGTATCAGTGGAATAAAAGGAACTACAGAGACCTGAGAGACGAACTGGCCAAAGTTGATTGGAAGGGGACACTAGCAGGTATTTTGGCAGAATAGCAACGGCTGGAATGTCTGGAAGCAATTTGGAAGGTGCAGGATGGATACATCCCGAAGATGAAGAAGCATTCTAAAGGAAAGATGAGGCAACTGTGGCTGACAAGAGAAGTCAAGGACAGCATAAAAGCAAAAGAGAAAGCCTATAATATAGCAACTATTGTTGAGAACCTAGAGGATTGGGAAGCTTTTAAAAACCAACAGAAGGCAACTTAAAAACAATAAAGAGAGAAAATTTGAAATATGAAGGTAACAAGAATACTAATGTTTTTCAGATATATGAAGAGCAAAAGACAGACAAGAGTGAACATCAGACCATTGCAAAATACTTCGGAGAATTTATAATGGGGACCAAGGAAATGGCAAACTGAAGAAATATTTTGCTTCAGTTACACTGTAGAGGACACCAGCAGTACGCCAGAAATTCAAGAGTGTCAGGGAGCAGAAGTAAGTGTAGCCGCTATTACATAGGAAGAGGAGCTTGGAAAGCTGAAACACCTGAAGATAGAGTAGATAACTCACCTGGAGAAGATAGAGGTAGCTGAAGAGATTGTGGAGGCATTAGTAATGACCTTTCAAGTATCAATAGATTCCGGAATGGTTTTGGAGGACTTAAAATTGCAATTATCACTCCACTCTTTAAGAGGGTAGGGATGCAGAAGAAAGAAAATTATAGGCCAATTAGCCTGATTTCAGTGCTTGGAAAGATGTTGGAGTCTATTATTCAGGATGAGGTTTCAGGGTACTTGGAGTCACAGTATAAAATAGGACAAAGTCAGCATGGTTTCCTTGAGGGGAAATGTTGCTGGTAAAATCTGTTGAAAGTCTTTGAGGAAATAACAGGCAGGATAGACAAAGAAGAGTCAGTGGATGCTGCTTAATTAGAATTTCAGAAGGCCTTTAATAAGGTGCCGCACATGAGGCTGTTTAACTAGATAAGAGACCATGGAATTACAGGAAAGATAATAACATTAATAGAAGATGGATTGGATCGGTGGTAAGGAAGGCAAATGCTATGTTGGCATTCATTTCAAGAGGAATAGTGTATAAGAGTAAGGAGGTGTTGATGAGGCTCTACGGGGCACTGGTGAGACCTCATTTGGAATGCTGTGTGCAGATTTGGGCCCCCTATCTTAGAAAGGATGTACTGATGTTGGAGAGAGTTCAGAGAAAATTTACGAGGATGATTCCTGGAATGCAGGGGCTAACATATGAGGAGCGTCTGTCGGCTCTTGGACTGTATTCATTAGAGTATAGAAGAATGAGAGGGGATCTCATAGAGACACTTCGAATGTTGAAAGGGTTGGACAGAGTAGATGTGGAAAGGTTGTTTCCCTTGGTGGGTGAGTCCAGGACAAGAGGCCATTGTCTTAGAATTAGAGGGTACCCAGTTAAAACAGAAATGAGGAGAAATTTTTTTAGTCAGAGGGTCGTGGATTTGTGGAATTTGTTGCCACATACAGCTGTGGAGGCCCGATCATTGAGGGTGTTTAAGGAGGAGATTGACAGGTATCTAATTAGTCAGGGTATCAAGGGATATGGGGAAAAAGCTGGAAATTGGAACTAGATGGGTGAATAGTTTAGCTCATGGGGGAGCTGTGGAGCAGACTCGATGAGCCGAATGGCCTACTTCTGCTCCTTTGCCTTGTGATCTTGTGAAGATTGGCTGACTGTCAAGAGGCAAACAGTGCGAATAAGGGAAGCTTTTTCTGGCTGGCTGCCGGTGACTGGCGGTGTTCCGCAACAGTTGATGTCCGGTCCACTGCATTTCATGTTATTTATGAATTATCTGGATGATGGAATTGATGGCTCTGCACCCTCTACAAAGCCTCAACATCCTTCCTGTAGCGTGGTGACCAGAATTGCACACAATACTCCAAATGTGATCTAACTAAAGTTTTATACCCCTGCAACATGATTTTCTGACTTCTCCGCACAATGTTCTATAAGCCTTCTGCACTTCCCTATCTACTTGTGCTACCACTTTTGGAGAGCTACAGACTTGGACCCAAATATCCCCTTGTGCCTCTAAAGGCCTTACCATTTACAGAATACTTTCCTCTTTCCTTTGACCTCCCAAAGCGCAACACCTCACAGTCGTCTAGATTAAACTCCATCTGTATTTCTACACCCAAATGGGGAAAGAAGTTACAAACATATTACAGTTTAGTCATGAACATAGACAGTACAGCAGAATATAAGCCTTACAGCCAATATGTTGCGCTGAAACTTCAACTTGCCCCAACGTCAGTCTAGTCTCCCTAGTCCATTCCTCATCTCCTTGTAACTCTCTAGAACCCTGTCTGATCCTTGCTTTCTCAACCTTAAGTAAGCCTTTTCCTTCCTCTTGACTAGATGTCCCACACTTCTTGTCAACCACAGTTCTTCAGCCTACCATGCTGTCCCTGCTGCATTGGAACAAACTTATCCATACAGGTGCTCGCTAAACAACCTCCAGCTTTCCATTGTGTGTTTCCCCAACAGGAAGGAGTAAAGGCATAGACTATTTTCTAAATAGGGTGCAAATTTGCAAATGGACTTTGGAGTTCTTGTGCAGGATGCACTAAAGGTTAACTTGCAGGCTGAGGCGATAGCAAGGAAGACAAACTCAATGTTACCATTCGTTTCAAGAAGACTAGAATACAAAAACAAGGATGTAATGCTGAAGCTTTATAAAGCTTTGGTCTGACTACATTTGGAGAATTGTGAGCAATTTTGAGCCCCATATCTAAGAAAGAATGTGCTGGCATTGGAGAGGGACAAGAAGAGAATGATAGGGTAAAAGTATGAGCAACACACATCTAAGTTGCTGGTGAACGCAGCAGGCTGGGCAGCATCTCTAGGAAGAGGTACAGTCGACATTTCAGGCCGAGACCCTCGTCAGGACTAACTGAAGTTAGTCTTCCTTCAGTTAGTCCTGACGAAGGGTCTCGGCCTGAAACGTCGACTGTACCTCTTCCTAGAGATGCTGCCTGGCCTGCTGCGTTCACCAGCAACTTAGATGTGTGTTGCTTGAATTTCCAGCATCTGCAGAATTCCTGTTGTTTGCGGGTAAAAGTATGAGGAGCTTTTGATGGTACTGGGCCTGTACTCACTGGAGTTTAGATGAATGAGGGGTAACTCATTGAAAACTACTGAATTTTGAAAGGCCTAGATAGAATGGACATGCAGAGGATGTTTCTCACATTGCAGTGGCTGATACCTGAGATAATTGGCTCAGAACACTGGAATAGAGAAGACGAGGAATTTCTTTAGGTGAAATTCATTGCCACAGATGGCTGTGGAGGCCAAGTCATTGGGAATATTTAAAGCAGAGGTTGATAGGTTCTTCATTAGAAAGGGTGTCAACGCTTATGGGGAGAAGGCAGGAGGAGAGGATCAAAAGGGTTATAAATCAGCCATGACGGAATTATGGAGCGGACTTAATGGGCCAAATGGCCCATTTCTGTTCCTGTATCTTATGGTTTTAACACGTTCCTGTAAGGATGAAAAATAAGGATGGCAAATTTCAGAGACCTTGGATGAAAAGAGATAATATAAGCTTAGTCAAAAAGGAAAAGGAAACAATATTTAGGAAACCGAAATAATTACAAAACCCTTAAAGGAAACAGGAAATAAGAAACAAAATAAAATGAGGGGTAAAGGGGGCCCTGAAATGCCCTTGGTGAGTGGAATTAATGAAAATCACATTTTATACATTCTTTAGCTGGGAAAGATTAGTCCATTCAAGGAAAAGAAATGAAGACAAAGGATGTGGGTGAGTTACTAAAGAGTACTTCGCCTTGGTATTCACCAAGGAAAAGGACATGAATGTTACCGAGTTCAGGGAGGACTACGTTGTCATTCTGGACCACATTCATATTAAGAGTGAGGAGATATTGTGTGTCTTGAAGAACTTTAATGTGGATAAGATCCCAGGTCCTCATAGGATCCATCCCAGGATACTGAGGCAAAGGAGGAGATTGCGGAGCCTTGTCAGGGAACTTTGCATCCTCCTCAGCCATGGCAAGAAGTCGGAAGACTGAAGAATAGCCTATGTTGTTCCTTGGTTTAAGTAGTACAATGGGGACAAAACAGAAAATTACAGGGTGATGTGCCTTATATTGGAGATAGGAAAATTATTGAAGAAGTTTCAGAGAGAAAGGACTTATTCACCTCTGTGAAAGCATGGACTTATTAGGAATAGTCACATGGCTTTGTGTAGGGGAGGTCCAGTCACACAAATGTGATTATACTTTTTTGACCAAGTGACAAAGAATGGGTAATGAGGGTACCATAAAGTACGTTATACATGGACTTTGGTAAGGCATTTAACAAAGTCCCTCATGGTAGGTTGAGCAGAAGGTTAAGTTACAAGAGATCCAAGTTGGCATGGTCACAGAGCACAGTGGTAGAGGGGCATTGTTGTAACTGGCGGTCTGTGACCAGTGCTGTTCTGCAAGTATCAGGACTAGGACCTCAGCGGTTTGCGATAAATGGTAATGATTTGAAGAAATTTAGGTGGTCTGATGATTAAGTTTGCAGATGACACAGAAACTTGCAGAGTTGTGGATAGTGAAGGAAGTTTTCAAAAGACACAGCAGGACATAAATTAGTTGGGAATTTGGGTGTAGAAATACAGATAGAGTTTAATCCAGTCAACTGTGAGGTGTTGCGCTTTGGGAGGTCAAAGGAAAGAGGAAAGTATTCTGTAAATGGTAAGGTCTATAGAGGCACGGGGGATATTTGGGTCCAAGTCTGTAGCTCTCCAAAAGTGGTAGCACAAGTAGATAGGGAAGTGCAGAAGGCTTATAGAACATTGTGTGGAGAAGTCAGAAAATCACGTTGCAGCTGTATAAAACTTTAGTTAGATCACATTTGGAGTATTGCGTGCAATTCTGGTTACCACGCTACAGGAAGGATGTTGAGGCTTTGTAGAGGGTGCAGAAGAGATCTACCGTGATGCTGCCTAGATTAGAGGGCGTGCACTATAAGGACATATAGGACAAAATCTTACATACTTTTTTTTTGTCTTAACTAAGTTCACCACCTCTCTCATAATGCAAGGTTCCATTCTTGTTCTTCTTTCTTACCGGAGCATATCTGTTCTGCACTCTTACAGTTGGAATTTAAACACTCTTCACATCAGTTCTGCTCACATTTAACTCTCCCTAGTTCTGAGCTAATACTCTCTCAATTTGCCCTGTTCCAATTTAATAGTCTCCAGCAAGCTCCATAATTACTTTAAAACAATATTTTACAGCTATATTAAAGTTAACAAGTTGTGATCTACACTCACTTCCCAATACCAGGTCCATTCTGGTCTCTCCTGTTACTTGACTACCTGCACATTGATTTAAGAAATCATCTGGTTGAAGGCAACAAATTCAGTCCCATCTCATCCTCTTGCACTGAGGAGGAACCAGCCTATATTAGAGAAGTATTTTAAATCACCCATGACAACCACCCTGTTATTTTACACTTTTCCCATATGGACTCAGTAGATGAGCCTTTCATTATGTCCCTTCATTATGTTTCCTCCAAAAGCAGCTGTGATACTGTTCTTGACTAATAGTGCAAATCACACTCACATCCCTTTCACCTCACTCTCCATCTTTTCTAAAATACCAAAACCCTGGAACATTTAGTATCCAGTCCTGTCCCTGTCTCTGTTATGGCCTTGACATCATAGCTCTATGAAGTGACCTCTGCTCTAAGTTCATCAGCTTCACCCTCAATATGCCTAGCATTCAAATAAACAGACATGAACCTGTCTGTCCTATCATGTAAATTATCTTGCTCATCCATCTGTACAAACTTATTGATTGTGGCATCTATCTTCCTTTCAAACCCTGCACTTCTGACCTGTTGCTCAAGGTCCCAACCTCCTAACAAACTAGTTCCAACCTTCCTGAGCAGCACCAGCAAACTTCCCAACCAGAATATTAGTCCCCCTCCATTTCAGGTGCAACCCATCCCTCTTATGCTGAACAAAATCCTTTGGTTTAGAAATGTACGGGCACACATTGCCTTGACAGTGTAAGCAGCAGAAATTGTTATGTAGTACCACATACCCCAACCCAAGAAGTACTGGGCTCTGGTACTCCCCTCTCTCGCTGTGTAGGTGAATAGCAGGTCTGGACCACACTGTTACCCCCTCCTCCTCATGCAGACCCTGCAAACCTTTAAATTTACGCCTCTCACCTTAAATTCATACCCCCTATTATTTGATATTTCCACCCTGGAAAAAAGATTCTGACTGCTTATTCTGTCTATAATGCTCGTAATTTTATAAACTTCTACCTTTGCCTCTGATGTGCCAGAGGGGCCATGAAAGGTCGGATTAAAGAGATCTCAAGCTATTCTCTGTATACTGTATATCAAGAGCAAGAAGAAAACTAGGGAGAAGGTAGCTCACTCAAAGGATGAAAGAGGGAACATGCGCTTGGAGGCAGGGGACACGGGCCAGGGAGAAGAATGTGAAGGATAGTGAGGTCAGAGTGGAGGGTTTTTAATATGCCAGGGCCTTTCTGACATAAAGAAAAGTGGCAGTTAGATTGCTTGAAAACATTAAGTTGGATAATATGCACAGATACACAAGAATTTTTAGGGTTTCCTTCCCTCACCATTAGTGCTGTCCTCACCCACATCTCCTCCATTTCCTGCACATCTTCCCTCACCCCATCCTCCTGCCACTATAACAGTTCTCCATGTCCTTACCGACCATCCCACAAGCCTCTGTATCCAACACATCATTCTCCGTAAATTCCGCTGTCTACAGTGGGACTCTACCACAAAATACATTTTTTCCTTCAGGCCCCCCCCCCCGCAACTCTTCACTTTCCATAGGGATCACTCTCTATGTGACTCCCCTGTCCACTTGTCCCTCCCCATTGCTCCCTCCTGGCACCTACCCCTGCAAGTGGGGAAAGTGGTATACCTGCCCCTACACCTCCCCCTCACCACCATTCAGGAGCCCAGACAGTCTTTCCAATTGAGGCAACACTTTGCCTGTGAGTCTGTCAGCATCATCTACTGTAACTGGTGCTCCTGGTGCAGACTCCCCTACATCGCTCAGACCTGATGTCGATTGAGGGACCGCTTCGTCGAGCACCTTTACTCCACCCACCAAAAAAGGTGAGATTTCCAGGTGGACAAGCATTTCAATTCAATTTTCCACTTCCATTCCGAGGTGTGACCCATGGCCTCCTCTAATGCCATAACAAGGCCACACTCAGGGTGGAGGAGCAACACTTCATATTCCATCTGGGTAGCCTCCAACCTGATGGCATGAACATTGATTGCTCTATATTCTGGTAACTTCTCTGCCTTCCCACCTTTTCTCTTTTTCCATTCCCCATTCTGGTTCCCCTCCCAGCCCAAAGCATCGACTTGCTTACAGTATTCCCCTCTGTAGGTGCAGCCTAACTTGCTGAGTTCCTCTGCACTTTATGTGTTGATTAAGGTGGATAGGTCTCCAGGGTCTGATGGAATATACCCCAAGTTGTTGAGAAAGGCAAAAGGTAAAATTGCTGGGGCCTTGGTCAAGGTACTTGTGTCGTCTCTAGCCTTAGGCAAAGTTCAGGTGGACTGGTAAGTAACTTCCCGTTATTCAAAAAAGGAAATAGTGATAATTCTGGAAACCATGGACTGCTGAGTCTCACTTTAGTGGTAGGAAAGCAGTTGGAGAATATTCTTGGGGATAGGATCTATAAGCGTTTGGAAAAGCATGGTCTAATTAGGGACAGTCAGCATGGCTTTGTGCAGGGCAGGCCACGTCTTACTAACTTGAGTTTTTCAAGGAGATGACAAGGGTGATTGATGAAGGTAGAGCTAAGGATGTTTCCTATGTGGATTTTAGTGAAGTACTCAGCAAGCTCCCTTATAGTAGCCTCATTCAGATGATTAAGGTGCAGAGGATTCTCAGTGTCTTGGCCTATTGAGTTCAGAACTGGCTTGCCTTTAGAAGATACAGGATAGTGGTTAATGGGACTTATTCTGCTTGGCGGTCCATGACTACTGGTGTTCCACAGGAATCTGTACTAGGACCTCTGCTGTTTGTGAATGACTTGGATGGAAACATAGATTGGTGGGTTAGTAAAATCATTGACAACCCAAAAGTTGATGGCATTGTGCGTAGTGAGGAACAGGGGCTCCCAACACTTTTTATGCCACGGACCAATACCATTAAGCAAGGGGTCCGTGGGCCTCAGATTCAGAACCACTGGTGTAAGAGATTATCGAAGAATACAACAGGTTATAGATCAGTCGCAGATGTGAGCAGAGCAATGGCAGGTGGTATTTTATCCAGCTAAGTAGGAGACATTGCACTTCGCCAGATCAAATGTAAAGGGGCAGTACGTGGTTAATGGGAAAAATTGATGCACTGAGGGGATTTTGGAGTCCAAGTCACAGCTCCCGGGTTTATAGGATGGTGAGGAGGTATACAGTATACTTATATTTGTTACCAAGGAAATAGGTTCAAGAGTCAGGAAGTTATACTGCAGCTTTATGTAACTCCGGTTAGGCTGCATCTAGAGTATTGCAGTCAGTTCTGGTCTCCCCATCATGGGAAGGATGTGGAGGCTTTTTACAGGGTGCAGAAGATGTTTACAGGATATAATGGGAGGATGGACAAATTTGGGTTGTTTTCTTTGGAGTTGCATGGGCTGAGAGGAGACCTGATAGAGGTTTATAAGACTATGTGAGGCGTAGCTAGAGTGGTACCTTTTACCCTGGAGACAAAATATCCAATATACTAGAGAGCACGCATTTACGGAGAGGGGGTGAGTTCAAAGAGGATGTGCAGGACAAGCTTTTTTTTAAACACAGAAATTTAGTGGGTGCCTGAAATGTGTCGTTAGGGGTAGTAGTGAAGCAAACAGAACAGAGGGTCTTAAATAGGCACATGAACTTGTCGAGAATGGAGGGATACAGACTTAAGACATATGAGCAGAATTAGGCCATCTGGCCCATCGAGCTATTCAAACATGGCTGTTTCTTTTTTTTTAATTTCCTCCTCAACCCCAGTTCCCGGCCTTCTCCCCATAACCCTTGATGCCATGTCCAATCAAGAACCGCTCAATCTCTGCCTTAAATACACCCAACAACCTGCCTCCACAGCTGCATATGGCAACAAATTCCACAAATTCACCACTCTTTGGCTAAAGAAATTTCTCTGAATCTCTGTTTTGAAAGGGTGCCCCCCTATCCTGAGGCTGTGCTCTCTTGTCCTAGACTCTCCCACCATGGGAAAGATCCTTTCCACATCTACTCTGTCTAGGCCTTTCAACATTCGAAAGGGTTTCAATGAGATTCCCCCCTCATCCTTCTGAATTTCAGCGAGTACAGACCCAGAGTCATCGTATGATAACCCTTTCATTCCTCGAATCGTCCTTGTGAACCTCCTCTGGACCCTCTCCATTACCAGCACAGCTTTCCTTGGATGAGGGGCCCAAAACTGTTCACAACACTCAAGGTGAGGCCTCACCAGTGCCTTATAAAGCCTCAGCATCACATTCTTGCTCTTGTATTCTAGTCCTCTTGAAATGAATGTTAACATGGCATTTGTCCTCCTCACCACAGACTCAACCTGCAAATTAACCTTCAAGGTGTACTGCACAAGGACTCCCAAATCCCTCTGTGTCTCAGATTCCTGGATTTTCTCCCCATTTAGAAAATAGTCCACACATTTATTTCTACTACCAAAGCGTATGACCATGCATTTTCCAACATTGTATTTCATTTGCCACTTTCTTGCCCATTTTCCTAATCTGCCTAAGTCCTTCTGCAGCCTACCTGTTTCTCAACACTACCTGCTCCTCCACCAATCTTCGTATCATCTGCAAACCTAGCAACAAAGCCATCTATTCCATCATCTAAATAATTTATATACAGCATAAAAAGAAGTGGTCTCAACACCAACCCCTGTGGAACACCACTAGTCACTGGCAACCAAGCAGAAAAGGATCCTTTTATTCCCACTCACTGCCTCCTACCAATCAGCCAAAGCTCTAACCATGTTAGTAACTTTCCTGTAATACCATGGGCTCTTAACTTAGTAAGCAGCCTCATGTGTGGCACCTTGTCAAAGGCCTTCTGCAAGTCCAAATATACAACATCCACTACATCCCCTTTATCTATCCTGCTTGTAATCTCCTCAAAGAATTCCAACAGGTTCATCAGGCTGGACTTTCCCTGAAGGAAACCATGCTGACTTTGTACTATCTTGTCCTCTGTCACCAAGTACTCCATCACCTCATCCTTAACAATTGATTCTGACATCTTCCCAACCACTGAGGTCAGGCTAACTGGTCTATAATTTCGTTTCTGCTGCCTTACTCCTTTCTTAAAAAATGGAGTGACATTTGCAATTTTCCAGTCCTCCGGCACCATGCCAAAGTCCAGTGATTTTTGAAAGATCATTTCTCATGCCACCACAATCTCTGACGCTGCCTCTTTCAGAACCCTAGGGTGCAGTTCATCTGGTCTGGGTGACTTATGTACCTTTAGGTCTTTCAGCTTTTTGAGCACCTTCTCTCTTGTAATAGTAACTGCACCCACTTCTCTTCCCTCACACACTACAATATCAGACATACTGCTAGTGTCTTCCACAGTGAAGAATGACATAAAATATTCATTTAGTTCATCAGCCATCTCCTTGTCCCCTGTTATTATTTCTCCTGCCTCATTTTCTAGTGATCCTATATCCACTCTCATCTCTCTTTTATTTTTAACATACTTGAAAAAACTTCTACAATCCACTTTGATATTATTTGCTAGCCTGCTTTCATATTTTGCTGTCTGTAGGTTTTTTAAAACTTCCCAATTCTCTGTCTTCCCACTAATTTTTGCTTTGTTGTATGCCCTTTCTTTTGCTTTTACAATAGCTTTAACTTCCCTTGTCAGCCACGGTTGTACTATTTTACTATTTGAGTATTTCTTCAGTTTTGGAATACACATGTCCTGCACCTTCCTCATTTTTCCCAGAAACACACGCCTTTGCTGCTCTGCTGACATCCCTGCCAGCAGCTCCTTCCAATTTACTTTGGCCAACTCCTCTCATACCACTGTAATTTCCCTTACTCCACTGAAATACTGCTATGTCAGACTTTACTTTCTCCCGATCAGATTTCAAGTTGAACACAATCATATTGTGATCACTGCTTCCTAAGGGCTCTTTTACCTTCAGCTCCCTAATCGCCTTTGGTTCATTTCATAACGCCCAATCCAGTATAGCTGATCCCCTAGTAGGCTCAACGACAAACTGCTCTAAAAAGGCATCTCTTAGGCATTCAACAAACTCACTCTCTTGAGATCCATTACCAACCTGATTTTCCTAATCAACCTGCATGTTAAAATCTCCCATGACTACCATAACATTGCCCTTTTGACACACTTTTTCCAATTCCTTTTGTAACCTGTCATCCACCTCCCAGCTACTGTTGGGAGGCCTGTATATAACTGCCACCAGGGTCCTTTTACCCTTGCAGTTTCTTAACTCAACCCACAAGGATTCAACATCTTCCGATCCTATGTCACATCTTTCTACTGATTTGATGCCATTTTTTTACCAGTAGAGCCACACCTCCCCCTCTGCCTACCCTCCTATCCCTCCGATTGGACATTTGGACATGTGTAAGGAGAATTGATTATTTTATTTGGGCATTTAATTACTAGTTTAATTAGTTTAGCACAACATGGTGAGCTGAAGGGCCTGTTCTCTGCTCTCTGTTCTATTTCTGTACCGGTGGTCGATGAGATAATGGGTCAAACCGAACAACATAAAGGATCAGGGTCAAGCCTCGACTCACCCTACTGAGGACACATGAGGGTGAGCATGCACTCAGTTTTCCACTTCTTCCACCACACCAACCCTTTCAGAACAAAAATGTTGCCCTACTCATTTGCCCAACACAGCTCTGGAACATTCTACCAGGAATCATTTGACCACATTTGTGTTTTAGGCCACATCAATGTTTGAATGGATGCCTTTGGTGCTTGGGTGCCAAATCCATCGCTGAAACTTTCCAAGGGTTTTCCCTACCTTATCCGTTCTTCTTCCACTTTTCGCAGCCGTTCGTCCCGATGAAGGACCTCCAGAACTTTGTCCCTTTCTTGATCTTTGAGAGATTTGATGTCAACTTCCACATTCATTCTGCTCTCGGACCAGTGCAGCTGACAGTCAAACTCCAAAACTAGGCGGGACTCCAGATGTAGCCACTGAGAAGGGTTATGTTGATCAGGCAGAAAGCCTCTGTGTTGACTTCCTACTGTTGTGCAGCATCACCAAATACTGATAATGATATTGAGCTCAGCTTCAGAGTTTCTTGATCATAAATTGAAGCATCTTAACACCTTCCGACTGCCAGTTTATAAACTTACTGCTTCCTCTTTCTTTTAGCTCAAAACCTTCAACGTTGTCTCCCCTGAAAGACAGTTAGAGGAAAAATATTGAAATTTATTTATTTATTTATTGAGATACACTGTGAAGCTGGCCTTTCTGGACCTTCGAGCCACGCCACCCAGTAATCCCCTGATTTGATCCTAGCCTAATCACGGGACAGTTTACAATGAGCAATTATCGAACCAATCTGTAAGTCTTAGGACTGTGTGAGGAAACCAGAGTATCCGGAAGAAACCCACGCGGTCACAGGGAGAACATACAAACTCCTTACAGGTAGCAGCGGGAACCGAACCTGGTTCACCTGTACTGTAAAGCATCGTGCTAACCACAATGCTACAAAAGCACTGAATAAAGCTTCCCCTTTAAATCCAAAACGATATCTCAACCTGAATGAGTGCTGGTGTAAAATTCTGCTACATGATAATCATGCAACAACTCTAATTAGATTACAGGCAGAAAGTCACCCATCAACTGTTCCATAATAGGACTACTTCCACAGCACCTACAGTACCAAACCCTAAACCTCTGTGACCAAGGAGACGGCGCCACCTGCAGGTTCCACAGACTTCTTGATTTGCTGAAACATCATTGCTTCTCACTGTTGCTGGATGCAAGGCCTAGAGCAACACGATGGAGTACCTTCACCAGAGGAACTGCAATAGTTCAAGCTGGCACCCTACCACATTCTCGAGGGCAATTAGAGATGGGTAATAAACACTGGCTTTACCAGCAGCATCCAGAGCACAACACCAAGAATGAATAAAAAGGAATTCGTCTTCATAGCAACCTAATATCAATTCACCTGGAGTCCCCTCTGTCCATGTTGCCCAACAACATAAACCCAGAGTGCACTGCATGGATTTTGTTACAAGACGACTGGTGAAAGAACCACATTTGAAAATTGTCATTCATTCTTTAATCTCATTGCAACAACAGAACAAAATCCTCTGCCTTGTGCAACATTTCCGCAGATAGCGTATCTTAAATCTATCAGATTACATTAAGATGTGCAGCAAACGACTGCTTAAAGTCACAGAAAAGCAACTGGCATTGCACTGTAGACACAGGTCTCCACTCTGACTACATGGCTCATTCTACCAGGGGAAGGCATGAGGAAATCAAATAAACACATCTCTTAGCACCCAACGGTAGAATGGGAGTCACCTTTGGACAAAGGGAAAACTCCTAGCTACAAAGCTAGTGCCAAGATCTTAATCATGACAGGTTTTGCTTTGGCAGTCTTTGGTACACACGTGGTGGAGCTAGGAACTATCAAGAGCAGAAAATCTTGGCGGGTGTTGCTTTAGACTTCTGAATACAAGTCATGATGTAGAATAGGCTATAAGTGATGTTATTACAGGGACTTAAATCTACATATAGACCTAGCAAAGACATTTTACATGAATAATGACCTGGATGGGTTCCTGAAATATAAGAGTAGGATCTCTTGTTCAATGAATTGAGGATTCCCAACCTTTTTATGCCATGGAGCCTTCCTGTTAACCAAGAGGTCCACTGACCCCAGGTTGGGAATCCCTGTACAAAACAGATTTAGATCCGGATTAGATGGGGAATGAGAAAGGACTACACAATAATATTGCTGCAAAATAGACCCCTGTTTAGAGCGACTGTAGACAATACAATTTTACATCAAGTTGGATTAAGTTTACATTAAGTTGTGAGGTAACATAGTGTTAGGCTACCGGTTGATATCGATCTGTTGATAAGATGTGTCCAAGAGCGTTAAAGTCCGAAGATCCCTGAAGGAGGTAACACAGGCAGATAAGTTGGTGAAAAAAGGTAAGTGTAATGCTTGTATTCAGTAACTGGGCTACAGAATAAAAGAACAAAGAATCTGTGGTACGACTTAAAAAAAAACTTAACAAACTGGTCTAATGGTTCTAAATTGGGGTAAGGCTAATTTTGATGTTATTAGATAGAAACTTGCAAAAGTTGGAGACACAGAAAAGTGCAGATGCTGGATTCGGGAGCAACAAACAATCTATTGGAGGAACTCAGTAAGAAGCATCTGTAGGAGGGAAGGAATTGCCAATGTTTCAGGTAAACCCTTCATGTGGACAAAAAGACGTTGAGGCAAAAAAGGGGGAAGGGAGTGGTGAGATGGGAGTCCTATGGTGATTGGTGCATTGAGGAGGGGTGTAAGATGACTGGTAGTTACAAGTATGGGAGGGGGCAGCGGTGGAGTTGGGAGAAAGTGGCAAGTAGGCTGCAGTCGGTGGTCTCAATGTGACCTTCTCTGGTGAGACCAAGCAAGACTAGGAGATCACTTGGCAAAACACCTTTGCTCAGTCCACAATGGCCGTCTGGAGCTCCTATTTGTAGGCCATTTCAACTGCCCTCCCCATTCCTACTGTGACCTGCCTATCCTTGGCCGTCTCTACTGCCAGGATGTGGCCCACACTAACTGAAGCCACAACACCTTATATTCTGTCTAGGTGGTCTACAACCCCATGGCGTGGACACTGAATTTCCTAATTTAAGGCAACCCCCCCCCCCCCATTTCCAGTTTGTTGTTTCTCCCCTTTCTTCCCCTCCCCCCTCTCTCCACTTCTCTTCTTCTCTTCTGATCTTTCTATTTTTCTCTCCTTTCTCTTAGTTCCACCCCTCTTGCCCCTCCCACCCATCTTCATGCCCTTCCCCTTCCTGGCTCCATCCACCCACTGCACACACGCAACTCCCGTAAAGGCTTCTCCCCTCCCACCTGTCTACTCCTTGTTCCGACTGTTGTTCAAATGGTTTCCAATCTCAGAGCTCAGCCCTGTAATGCTTCCTGCTCATCTCCCTTCAGCGACTGTCTCCACTTTCACACTCACCTTCCCACACCTTTCTCCACCATTATTATGTAATGAGCTCTTCGGGCCTGTACGTGGCACCGCAGAGTATTGGGCGTGGGCTTTTCAGAGAACCTGAAATGGTTAATTGTTGTTTAATAAGAGACATTAATCATTTAACGTTCCTTGTGCTTTTCTCAAGCGAATTACTCTTCCTAATGTGGTCTCCTGGTGCTTCCTGTTTAAGCTTATTAAATTTATTTTGATAGGCTCAGGGATTCTGTGTTACTGGTATTATTTAAGTAGATGCCTGATTAGCACTAATTGCAGGGTCCTAGTTTTGAAATTATGAGAGGCATAGATAGAGTAGTCAGAGAGTATCCTTTCCCCAGAGTAGAAGTGTCTAATACCAGAAGGCATGCATTGTAAGTGAGAGGGACCAGGTTCAAATGGGATGTCTTTTTTTACTCAGATGCCTGGAATACTCTTCTTAGTATGCTGGTAGAGGCAAATACATTAGAGGCTTTTAAAAGATGTTGAAATAGGCACATGAAATGAGGAAGATGGAGGGAAATGGACATTGTGTAGGTAGGAAGAATTTTTTTTGGGGGGGGGAGGGTTGATTTACTTTTTAGCTGGTTTGGTGCTGTGAGCTGACGGGCCTGAACCTGTACTGTACTGTTCTAAGTTCAATGAGAAGAGCACGGGACCATGGGCCATAAGGTAATTAATGGGAAGGCCTTGGGGATAGGCCACATTATAACAGAAGAGGCACCGGATGTCTTAAAACAAATGAAGGTAAGTATATCTCTGGAGCCTAACCATTAATATCCAAGGACAACTATGGGAAACAAGAAGAGATTGCTGGAGCCTTGGCTGAGATATTTGCAACAGCACCACGAGTGAAGTGCCAGAAGACAACGGTGACTAATGTGGTGCCTTTATTTAAGGACAGCAAAGAAAAACCTGATACATATAGACCAGCAGGTCTAACATCTGTGGTAAGTAAGTTACCAGAAGGGATTCTGAAGGATCAAATATACAAGCATTTTGGAAAGACAGGAGCTGATGAGGGCTAGTCAGCACAGGTTTGTGCATAGAAGATCGTGTCTCATGAATTTGATTGAGTTTTTTTTGTAGAGGTAGCCAAGGTGGTTGATAAGGGCAGAGGAGAAGTAGTAGTTTATATGGACTTCAGTAAGACCTTTTCATGAGGGTCTGCATGATAGGCTGCTCTGGAAAGTTAAGATTGCATGGGATCCAAGGAAAGCTAATGGGTACAAATTTGGCTTGATGGTAGGAAGCAGAGAGTGACAGTGGAAGGCTGTTTTTTTGGAGTCGAAGCCCGTAACTTGTGGTGTTCCCTAGGGGTTAACGCTAGGCCCGTATCATTTGACATCAATATCAATAGCTTTGATGAGAATGCTCACGGTATGCTTATCAAGTCTGCAGATGACGCAAAAATGTATAGCGTTCTTGACAGTGAAGAAGGTAATCAGGATTTACAAACAGATCCCAATCAATGGGCTGAGGGGTGGCAGATTCAGATAAGTGCAGGATGTTGCACTTTGGGAAGATAAATGCGGGTAATTTATCTTCATTTCACAGTGAATGGTAGGGTTCTAGGTGTTGCAGAACAGAAGGATCTACAGTAGCTGAACAAGTACATGGTTCCTTGAAAGTGATGTTGCAAGGAGACAGAGTGGTGATGAAGGCTTTTGGCTTGCAGGGAGCTGAGCCTTGAAGGTGGGATGTTAGAATGTAGTTGTACACGACGTTGGTGAGACAGCGTTGCAATATGGTGTTTAGTTTTAGTCACCCTGCTGTGAGGAGGGTGCTATCAGGCTGGAAAGAGTGCCGTGGCAACTTACACAGATGTTGCTGGGACTCAGGGGAGAGGTTGAGCAGGTTGGGAGTTTTATCATTAGAGCATGTAATGATCTTATAGAGGTGTATAAAATTATGAGGAGAATAGCTAGGATCAGTGTGCAGAGTCTTTTTCACAGGATTGAGGAATCAAGAACTAGAGGGTGTAGGTTGAAGGTGAAAGGGAAGAGATTTAAGAGAAACCCAGAGGGTGGTTGGTATATGGAACGAGCTGCAGACGAGGCAGTTGAGCCAAGAACATTAACAACATTTAAAGGTGCCTTGACAGGTACATGGGTAGGAAAAGTTTAGAGCAGCAGTTCCCAGCCTGCGGTCCACAGATCCCTCAGTTAGTGGTAAGGATCCAGGGCGTAAAAAAAGTTGGAACCCTGGTTTAGAGGGATATGTGGGCGAATGTGGGCAAATAGGATAAGCTTTGACAAATATTGATCAGCATAGAGCAGAAGGCCTAGCTCCATGCTCTGTAATGATGATTCTATAAATATATTCACCACTGAGTGAGGCTCTAAAGCATGAGGCAAGAACTTTTGGAAAAGGCTTTTCAGAAGTACAAGTGCAAATCTCCAGAAAACACAAGAAATTACATCAGAAACACCATAAATCCAACAGTCTCACTGATTTAACTGTGAGACGTTTGACAAAATCTATACACCACAGATCATTGGTAGGAAGCTTCTACCCAGTTATTTTTGCATATTCAAGATCGACTTAAATCAAACATGTATTTGTGGCAACAAGCTGCCTGCAGGAATGTATCGCAAACAACTTGGATCTAATCATTACTCAGTCACTATGACTTTGTGTTATTCTTGTAATTGAGTTAATGGGACATAATTCCTTCCAAGATGGTGGGAGGTAGTGGGAAGCACTGTAGAGAAGGACACAACATTTATGGCATCTCCACAACTGTTACTTAAAAAAGCCATTGTGTGACTATGTCAATAAACTAAAATTGAAAATCAGATGACAGCTGGATCTATAGGTCTTTCCAAACAATGGACAGTGATGAGGAATTAGTCACAGAGAAGGCGGCAAAAACATCTGTTTCTATTCTTAGATGGCCCATCAGGGCAGAATCTGCATTCAGACTCTTCCACAAGAGCAGCAGATGGCACCTGGCAGAATGGATTGTGAGGTGCTGCTCTCCATCTGGCGAGAGTGGTGGAAAGGCTGGATAACATAGTTTGCAGTGAATGGAGTCAAGGAAACCATGTCACCATTCCTTCCAGCAGTTGTTCTCCATTCTTAGTTCCTTGTGTGCTTGGTCTGCAGATGGTCTGGACAGCTTTGAACCATGGCCATTAACAAATGGTTGGATGTCTTGCCCCTTCCACCCACTGTCTGTTCTTTAGATCAGGGTTTTTCTGCTTAATCTTAGAATTTAGTACTGTTTCATTCCATGGCGGTGTGGTTGAGCTCTTGGTCTAAGAACACCTTGTATTTCTGCTGTAATAGTTCTTAAACCTTCTCCATAAACCAATCCAGATTCTTTTTGGCAGAGAAGACAAAAATCTTTTCGTAGGTGCTAATCCCGGTGGGCCAGGGCAGCCCAACAACCCCGGGCACTCTGTAACTACTATTCTTTTTGTGATGATCTCAGGGTGAAGTGATTCACTTTGGAAGGTTGAATTTTAAGGCAGAATGCAGGATTGTTAGCGATGTGGAGGAACTGAGGATTTTTAGTGTCCGGGTCCATAGGATCCCTCAATGTGGCACTGCGAGTGAATAGAGTGGAGAAGAAGATGTCTTGTGTGTTGACCTTTATTAGTCAGGGGATTGAGTTGAAGAGCTGCAAGGTAATGTTGCAGGTCTATAAACTCTAGTTAGACAACATTTGGAATATTGTGTTCCATTCTGGTTGCCTCTGTATAGGAAGGATGTAGAAACTTTAGAGAGGGTTTAGAGGAGATTCACCATGTTGCTCCCTGGATTAGACCATAAGACACAGGAGCAGAATTAGGCCATCTGGCCCATCAGGTCTGCTCCACCATTCAATCATGGCTGATCTTTTTTTTTAAATCTCCTCCTCCACCCCAGTTCCCGGCCTCTTCCCTGTAACCTTTGATGCCATGTCCAATCAAGAACCTATCAATCTCTGCCTTAAATACACCCAACGACCTGGCCTCCACAGCTGTATGTGGCAACAAATTCCACAAATTCACCACACTCTGGCTAAAGAAATTTCTCCACAGTTCTGTTTTGAAAGGGCATCCCTCTATCCAAAGGCTGTGCAGTCTTGTCCTAGACTCTCCCACCATGGGAAACATCCTTACCACATCTACTCTGTCTAGGCCTTTTAACATTCGAAAGCTTTCAATGAGATCCCCTTCATCCTTCTGAATTCCAGCGTGTACAGACCCAGAGCCATCAAACGTTCCACGTATGATAACCCTTTCATTCCTGGAATCATCCTTGTGAACCCCCTCTGGATCCTCTCGAATGCCAGCACATCTTTTCTAAGATGAGGGGCCCAAAACTGTTCACAGAATTCAAGGTTAGGCCTCCCAGTGCCTTATAAAGCCTCAGCATCACATCCTTGCTCTTGTATTCTAGACCTCTTGAAATGAAGGCTAACATGGTATTTGCCTTCCTCACCACCGACTCAACCTGCAAGTTAACCTTTAGGGTGTTCTGCACAAGTCTCCCAAGTCCCTTTACATCTCAGATTTTTGGGTTTTCTCCCCATTTAGAAAATAGTCTGCACATTTATTACTACGACCAAAGTGCATGACCATACATTTTCCAACATTGTATTTCATTTGCCACTTTCTTGCCCATTTTCCTAATCTGTAAGTCCTTCTGCATCCTACCTGTTTCCTCAACGCTATCTGCCCTTCCACCAATCTTCATATCATCTGCAAACCTAGCAACAAAGCCTTCTATTCCATCATTTAAATATCTTATATACAGCATAAAAAGAAATGGTCCCAACACCAACCCCTGCTGAACACCACTAGTCACTGGCAGCCAACCAGAAAAGGGTCCTTTTAATCCCACTCACTGCCTCCTACCAATCAGCCAATGCTCTAACCATGTTAGTAACTTTCCTGTAATACCATGGGCTCTTAACATGGTAAGCACCTTGTGAGGCACCTTGTCAAGGGCCTTCTGAAAGTCCAAACATACAACATCTACTGCATCCCCTTTATCTATTTTACTTGTAATCTCCTCAAAGAATTCCAACAAGTTCGTCAGGCATGATTTTCCATGAAGGAAACCATCTTGACTTTGTACTATCATGTCCTGTGTCTCCAAGTACTCCATCACCTCATCCTTAACAATTGACTCTAACATCTTCCCAACCACTGAGGTCAGGCTAACTGGTCTATAATTTTGTTTCTGCTTCCTTCCTCCTTTCTTAAAGAGTGGAGTGACATTTGCAATTTTCCAGTCCTCTGGCACCATGACAGAGTCCAATAATTTTTGAAAGATCATTTCTAATGCCACCACAATCTCTAACCTACCTCTTTCAGAACCCTCGTGTGCAGTTCCTCTGGTCTGGGTGACTTATGTATCTTTTGGTCTTTTAGCTTTTTGAGCACCTTCTCTCTTGTAATAGTAACTGCACCCACTTCTCTTCCCTCACACACAACATCATCAGGCATATTGCTAGTCTTGCACAGTGAAGACTGACGCAAAACACTCATTTAGTTCATCAGCCGTCTCCTTGTCCCCCGTTATTATTTCTCCTGCCTCATTTTCTAGCAGTCCTATGTCCATTCTCATTTCTCTTTTATTTTTAACTTACTTGAAAGAACTTTTACTATCCACTTTGATATTATTTGTTAACTTGCTTTCGTATTTCATCCTTTCCATTCTAATGATTTTTTTAGTTGCTCTGTAGGCTTTTAAAACCTTTCCAATCCTCTCTATTCCCACTAATTTTTGCTTTGTTTTATGCTCTTTCTTTTGGTTTTACAATAGTTTTGACCTCCCTTGTCAGCCACGGTTGTACGTTTATTGTGATCACTTGATTAGAGAGCATGTCTTGTAAGGATAGGTCAGGAGATTCAGGACGTCTCTCTTTGGAGCGAAGACTGATGAAAGGCAACTTGATGGAGGTGTATAAGATACTGAGGCATAGAGAGGTCAACCAGATACTTCCCTCC
The DNA here is from genome assembly GCF_963921235.1 of Mobula hypostoma. NCBI lineage: Eukaryota > Metazoa > Chordata > Chondrichthyes > Myliobatiformes > Myliobatidae > Mobula > Mobula hypostoma. The sequence continues at coordinate 108,239,499 of NC_086104.1, forward strand.
AGGCAGAAATGGCTGATATAAGGGGACATCACTTTAAGGTGTTTGGTGAAAAGTATAGGAGATAGGGTTTTTACTGTACACAGAAAGGGATCGGTGCGTGAAACAAGCTGCCAGGAGTGGTGGTAGAGATAGATACATTATGGATATTTAAGAGACTCTTAGATAGGCACATGGAAGTTAGAAAAATGGGGGCTATACTCTTGTACTCTACCTTTAAGGTCAACCTCAAGTAGTATCACTTCACACTTTTATGGATTGAACTCCATCTGCCACTTCTCAGTATAAACAACCAGCATCCATTTGTAACCTCTGACAACTTTCCACAATATCCACTATGCCAGCAACCTTCATGTCATCTGTAAACTTGCTAACCCTTCCAATTCCTCATCCAAGTCATTTATAAAATTCACAAAGAACAGGGGTCCCAGAACAGAATAGAGCAGAACACCAACAGGTCCCAGCAGTGTACACTCGGTCTATTACCAGCCTCTGCCTTCCATGGACAAGCAAATTCTGAATCCTTGTAGCCAGGTTTCCCTGGATCTCATGTCTCCTGATTTCCTGAATGCATATCTCATGGGCAACCTTTCTGAACGTCTTACTTAAATCCATGAACTGCTCTACCTTCATCAATTTGTTTTGCCATTTCCTTGAAAAGGTTAATCAGGTTTGTGAGGCTTGACCTGCCCCTAACAAAGCCATGCTGACTATCCCAAGTCACATTAACATTCTCCATGTGCTCACAAGTGCTGTCATTAACAGCCCTCTATATGCAATGAGCCCTGCGGGCGTCTGCAGCTTGCCGTTGAGTGTTGGACTTCCAGGTTTCTCAGACACCCGTACTTACTAATTGCTGTCTTAACAAGAATCACTAAGCCCTTTACTTTCTGATTAATCTCAGTTAGAAACCATAGAAAAACTACAGCACAGAAACAGGCCTTTTGGCCCTTCTTGGCCGTGCCAAACCATTTTCTGCCTAGTCCCACTGACCTGCACACGGACCATATCCCTCCATACACCTCCCATCCATGTATCTGTCCAATTTATTCTTAAATGTTAAAAGATAACCCACAATTATCACCTTGTCTGGCAGCTCATTCCATACTCCCACCACTCTCTGTGTGAAGAAGCACCCCCCCCCAATGTTCCCTTTAAACTTTTCCCACTTCACCCTTAACCCATGTCCTCTGGTTTTTTTCTCCCCTTGCCTCAGTGGAAAAAGCCTGCTTGCATTCACTCTATCTATACCCATCATAATTTTATATACCTCTATCAAATTTCCTCTCATTCTTCTACGCTCCAGGGAATAAAGTCCTAACCTATTCAACCTTTCTCTGTAACTGAGTTTCTCAAGTCCTGGCAACATCCTTGTAAACCTTCTCTGTACTCTTTCAACCTTATTTATATCCTTCCTGTAATTTGGTGACCAAAACTGAACACAATACTCCAGATTCGGTCTCACCAATGCCTTATACAACCTCATCTTAACATTCCAGCTCTCAGACTCAATACTTTGATTAATAAAGGCCAATGTACCAAAAGCTCTCTTTACGACCCTATCTACCTGTGACGACACTTTTAGGGAATTTTGTTTCTGTATTCCCAGATCCCTCTGTTCTACTGCACTCCTCAGTGCCCTATCATTAACCCTGTATGTTCTATCTTGGTTTGTCCTTCCAACCTGCAATACCTCACACTTGTCTGTATTAAACTCCATCTGTCATTTTTCAGCCCATTTTTCCAGCTGGTCCAAGTCCCTCTGCAGGCTCTGAAAACCTTCCTCACTGTCTACTACACCTCCAATCTTTGTATCATCAGCAAATTTGCTGATCCAATTTACCACATTATCATCCAGATCATTGATATAGATGACAAATAACAATGGACCCAGCACTGATCCCTGTGGCACACCACTAGTCACAGGCCTCCACTCAGAGAAGCAATTCTCTGCTACCACTCTTTGGCTTCTACCATTGAGCCAATGTCTAATCCAATTTACCACCTCTCCATGTATACCTAGCGACTGAATTTTCCTAACTAACCTCCCATACGGGACCTTGTCAAAGGCCTTACTGAAGTCCATGTAGACAATATCCACTGCCTTCCCTTCATCCACTTTCCTGGTAACCTCGTCGAAAAACTTCAATAGGTTGGTCAAACATGACCTACCACGCATAAAACCATGTTGACTCTCCCTAATAAGTCCCTGTCTATCCAAATGCTTGTAGATTCTGTCTCTTAGTACTCCCTCCAATAACTTACCTACTACCGACGTTAAACTTACCGGCCTATAATTTCCCGGGTTACGTTTCGATCCTTTTTTAAACAACGGAACAACATGAGCCACTCTCCAATCCTCCGGCACCTCACCTTTAGACAGCGACATTTTAAATATTTCTGCCAGGGCCCCTGCAATTTCAACACTAGTCTCCTTCAAGGTCCGAGGGAACACTCTGTCAGGTCCCGGGGATTTATCCACTTTAATTTTCCTCAAGACAGCAAGCACCTCCTCCTTTTCGATATGTACATTTTCCATGATCTCACTACTTGTTTCCCTTAACTCCATAGACTTCATGCCAGTTTCCTTAGTAAATACAGATGCAAAAAACCTATTTAAGATCTCCCCCATTTCCTTTGGTTCCGCACATAGCCGACCACTCTGATCTTCAAGAGGACCAATTTTATCCCTTACAATCCTTTTGCTCTTAATATACCTGTAAAAGCTCTTTGGATTATCCTTCACTTTGACTGCCAAGGCAACCTCATGTCTTCTTTTAGCCCCCCTGATTTCCTTCTTAAGTATTTTCTTGCACTTCTTATACTCCTCAAGCACCTTATTTACTCCCTGTTTCCTATACATGTCATACAACTCTCTTCTTCTTTATCAGAGTTGCAATATCCCATGAGAACCAAGGTTCTTTATTCCTATTCACTTTGCCTTTAACCCTGACAGGAACATACAAACTCTGCACTCTCAAAATTTCTCCTTTGAAGGCTTCCCATCTACCGATCACATCTTTGCCAGAGAACAACCTGTCCCAATCCACGCTTTTTAGATCCTTTCTCATTTCTTCAAATTTGGCCTTCTTCCAGTTCAGAACTTCAACCCTAGGACCAGATCTATCCTTGTCCATGATCAAGTTGAAACTAATGGTGTTATGATCACTGGAACCAAAGTGCTCCCCTACACAGACTTCCGTCACTTGTCCTAACTCGTTTCCTAACAGGAGATCCAATATTGCATCCCCTCTAGTTGGTCCCTCTATATATTGATTTAGAAATCTTTCCTGAACGCATTTTACAAACTCTAAACCGTCTAGACCCGTAACAGTATGGGAGTCCCAATCAATATATGGAAAATTAAAATCCCCTACCACCACAACTTTATGTTTCCTGCAGTTGCCTGCTATCTCTCTGCAGATTTGCTCTTCCAAGTCTCGTTGACTATTGGGTGGTCTGTATTACAATCCCACTAATGTGGCCATACCTTTCCTGTTTCTCAGCTCCACCCTTAAGGACTCAGCAGATAAGCCCTCTAATCTGTCCTGCCTGAGCACTGCTGTAATATCTTCCCTAACAAGCAATGCTGCTCCCCCACCTTTCATTCCTCTGCCTCGATCACATCTGAAACATCGGAACCCTGGAATATTAAGCTGCCAGTCCTGCCCCTCCTGTAGCCAAGTTTCACTAATTGCTATAACGTCGTAATTCCACGTGTCAATCCACGCCCTCAACTCATCCGCCTTCCCCGCAATACTCCTAGCATTGAAATATATACACCTCAGAAGATTTTTACCACCACTCACAACCTTTCTATCAGCGGATTTGCTTGAACTTTTAACATCATTTATTTTCACCCCAGCCACACTGTCAGCTCTGGCACTCTGGTTCCCATTCCCCTGCAAACCTAGTTTAAAGCCTCCCCAATAGCACTAACAAACCTCCCTGAAAGGATATTGGTCCCCCTGTAGTTCAAGTCTAATCCGTCTCTCTTGTACAGGTCCCACCTGCCCCAGAAGAGGTCCCAATGATCCTGAAATCTGAAACCCTGCCCCCTACACCAGTTCCTCAGCCACTTGTTCCTCCTCCAGAGCATCCTATTCCTACCCTCACTGGCACCTAGCACAGGTAGCAATCCTGAGATTACCACCCTTGAGGTCCTGCTTTTCAACTTCCTACCAAGCTCTCTATACTCACTCTCCAGGACCTCCTCACTCTTCCTTGCTATGTCATTGGTACCGATGTGCACCTCGACATCTGGCTGATCACCCTCCCACTTCAGAATGTCATGCAAGCGATCAGAGACATCCTTGACCTTGGCACCCAGGAGGCAACAAACCATCCTGGATTCTCTGTCACAACCACAGAACCTCCTATCTGCACCTCTAACTATCGAGTCCCCTATCACTACCGCTCTCCTCTTTTTCCACCCTCCCTTCTGCACTGCAGAGCCAGACTCAGTGCCAGAGATCCGGCTACTGCAGCTAGTCCCAGGTAAGTCATCCCCCGCAACAGCATCCAATGCGGTATACTTGTTGTTGAGGTGAATGGCCACAGGGGAACCCTGCTCTGCCTGCCTTTTCCTCTTCCCTTGCCTGACAGTGACCCAATTTCCTGACCTCTGCTCCTTTGGCGTAACTACCTCCCTGTAGCTACTATCTATAATCTCCTCATTCTCCCGAATGATCCGCAGGTCATCCAGCTCCTGCTCCAGTTCCCTAACGCGGTTTGTTAGGAGCTGCAGCTGGATGCACTTCTTGCAGGTGTCGTTGTCAGGGACACTGGAGGGCTCTCTGACTTCCCACATCCTGTAAGAGGAGTATTCCAACATCCTGCCTGGCATTCTCTCTACTCTAAACAATCTGAACAAAAAACTTACCGGAACCTACCCTGGCCTCTGCCTGTTCTCGCCGAAGCCTGTTTAGCCAAAGCTGTCCCACTCTGCTCCCTCTCACTCCGCTGTCCACTGTATATGGTGGTCTGTTTTTAAACCTTGGCGCGCTACGTCACGCGCCTGCGCAGTGCAGACCCTTCTCCCCAAGCATTGTGACTGGCACGGGTTTCCCATATTCTATGATTATTTAAAGAGGACTCTCATTTAGTGCCTTAGTGTAGCCATTGTGTTGGGGAGAATGAATTATCTCGCAGGGTTGCTCAGTCGGCAATGCTCTGTCGGTATTCCTATGTCTAAGCACTTGTTCCCGTCTCTTCATGGGGTATCTGCCACTCTCCACTCCTGAGGTCGAGTCATTGTCTGTGCTGTCTTCCACTGAACCTGGGTTGAGTGGGTGCTGGTAACTGGTGTGACAGAGAGAGACTGCTGTAGGGGCTGGTACTGCAAGTACACACTGTGACACTATAATAGTTTGCCCACAACAAGTGTAAGACTCACTAGTCTATAATTTCCACAGTTATCACGATTACCTTTCTTGCTCAAAGGAATAACTTTTTTTTTAATTAAGTGCAATCGTGAACAATAGCCAGATCAGAAATGCTGATCAAGTCAACTAGTTCCCAAAGATAACTCTGATAGGCCAGTCAGATGATTCACTACTGCTCAGCAATAGAACTCAAAAAAAAAATCATATGTCAAGTATATAGAACAAGCAAAAGGGTCGCTAGCCCCTGTACCACAGAAACACACCTGAGCAGTGCGCTGCAGGTATGTGCCGTGCATGACCTGATCGGAAAGCATCATGTTGACTCATAACAGATCGTGTTCACGGTGGAACTGCTTAGTGGTGTGAGGGAGGATGTAGCTTGCACCATTGGTGACAATAGCATGAGGGTCAGTTGTATCTGGTATGATATCTGGATGGGGTGATCAGCACAGACGGAAAAATTATACCTCCACTACCCTGAATTATACTACTCCACTGGCATCTTCCACTCATCATTTCTACTGCTGTAGCCAGTGAAGATGCAAAGATGCAGCAATCTCTTCTCTCGCATCCCATAATAATCTGTGGGACAATGAATGGGCTCCAGAGTGGTGCTCCTGCCCTAGTAATACAAGTCTCTCATCCCACAGATCAAGAGATTGGCATCAGTTACAAATGGCTCTGTACACTGATCAAGGCGGACTCTCCTGATTTCATGAACCTCCATAAGATCACACCTCAGTCTCCTTCACTGCAGGGCAAACAGTCTCAACCTTTCCTTCTATCTCAAGATACTAATACTGGTAACATCCTTGTGAAACTTTTCCGCACCATTTCCAGCTTGATCTCATTCTTCCTACAGTTGGACACCTAAAACTGAACAGAATATTCCATACATGTTCTCACCGGCTACTTGACCCACTGAAACATTAAGTCCCAGCTTCAGTAATCAGAGCTCTGTCTGATAAAGGCCAGTATACCCAACACCGTCTTCTTCACCTTGTCTAACTCTCACGCTACCTTAAGGTAACAACCCACTTGTACCAGAACATCTCCCTTCTCCACAATTCTCTTCAAGGCCTTGTCATTCACTGTGCAACTCCTGTCCTGGTTTCACTTCCCAAAATACATCGCTTTGCCGAGGCCCTGTAATCACAGCTTGCAATCCTTGGCCAACTTTTCCAGTTGGTCTAATACATCATTTGGAGTTCCTGCTTCGCCCATGCTCAAAGCAAGCAAGGTATACCCATTCCTCACCCATTTTCATCATCGTACCAGATAGAACTGACCCTCACACTATGGTCACCAATGGTGCAAGCTACATCCTCCCTCACACCACTATCAGTAATACTGCAAGATATACCCATATCACAGTCGTGCAACTACCACACACACCTCACACCACACCACAATCGTGAAAGGTCCATCGTCTCTCATACCACCATCATCAAAAGTGCAAGGTACACCCATCTCTCTCACCATGTCACAATCTTGCAAGGTACATTGTCCCTCACACCACTGTCACTAATAGTGCAAGATTACACATTTCCCTCACACTATATCACTAGTGAAAGGTCCATCATCACACAACACTATCACCAATACTGCAAAACAACCTATTTCTCACACCATGTCACAATCATGCAAAGCACATCGACTATCACACCACTGTTACCAATAGGGTAAGATACATCAGTCTCTCACACCACTGTCACCATTAGTGCAAGTTACACACAACTGTCACCCCATGTTACAATCACATCACTGTCACCAATTGTGCATGGCACACCTATCCCTCACACCACTATTACCAATACGGCAAGTTAGTTTTGCCTCTCCTTTCATAATATGAAGTTTCTTCCGCCTACCTTGAGGTGACTTGGATAGCACATTGCAGCTAGTAATGACTTCACCATGGTGATCAGTAATCTTTCCAACAGACAGAAAACTTCCAGCGATGAGTGCTGGAGGTTTATTTAGCCAAACATGCCTCCTTCAAGGCCTCACTACAGTCTAGTTGCAGCAGCTAATTTCCCTCAGAAAAGTACAACACATCATTTTCTCAAAGTAAGTTCACAACAGAGACACAAGATGCAGAACTTACCGTTCACTTTGAACTGATCAGAGACTTCACCTTAATCATTTCCGTTTGCAAGTACACTCTCAGTGAATAGTTGAAACCACAAACCACAGAACTAATGTCATGATAAAGAATACTGCTGTCACCAAAAGCTGCAAACAGCTTTAAAATAAACCATCCACAGCACTCTGTCTCAATATGCAGAGGGGGCTTCATGCAGGAAACCCCTCTCTTCTTGCTCGTGGATGTCCAGTTCAAGTCAGCTGAGAAACAATTTGCCAAACACCGCCTATCCTTCAGCGCTCTGGACATCAGCTTTCTCGCAGAGTGCACTGCCTGCGATAGCAAATAGGTCAGGCTGCATACACATACTGGAGGAATGCAGGCAGACCCACTGATGAAGTCATTCCTCACACAATGTTGATCAGAGCTAGGCCTGACAACGCACGCCACATCCAACTAATGAACAGCATTAATGGAGCCCGGGAAACCACCCCACTGCCTGTACGAAGGACCCCTACTTACTTCTGTTCTGTTTAATGAGCCAATTCATTCAGATGTGCCCAGAATCAATTATCTCACTTTAAGGACTCTTTATCTTATTTCATGTTCCTGTTATCTATTGCTATTTATTTATATTTGCATTTGCACAGTTTGTTGTCTTCTGCACTCTGGTTGATTTTTCATTGATCCTGTTATAGATACTGTTCTATAGATTTGCTGACGATGCCCATAGGAAAATGAATCTTAAGATTGTGTGTGGGGACATACTGTGTACGTACCTTGGCAATACAATTTACTTTCAACTTTGTGCTGACAGGCTGTCTTCAAAGAAGGTGGAGTGCACCTCATTCAGATCAGAAGCAGGGACTTGAGTTTCAACAGAAAGGTGGGAAGAGCGGAGCAAAAGATAAATGACTTGGCCGGAAAAAGCTGAAGGGGTCAGGAACGGCAGCCTCGGTCCTGGGAGATAAGAGGATGATTAGGGATCAGATGTCAATCTGAAGGATGAAGGGGTCCAGAATCGCTGTTCCTAAACATGGTGGTGAGTGATTTCAGGCTTCGTCCCTCCTGCCTGATGGAAGGTGTAAGAAGATAACACACCCCAGATGGTGAGGATATTTGATGAAGTATGGTACCTTCTTGTGGGAGCACCTGCCGTGGTGCATATTTGCAAGGTCAGAAATAGAAAGACAGGCCAGATGAATTTCTGACTCAAGAGCTGGTGCAGGAAACAGAGATTCAAACTCTTGAATCATTGGGATCCCTTCTGAGGCAGAGGCGATCTGTACGAGAGGGAGGGATTGCACTTGAGTCGGAGGGAGACCCATGTACTTGCAGGGCTGGGGGTTGGGACTGTGAGCGGGAGCGAGTCATGGGATATATTTCAGTAGGAGCAAGGTAATCAGGGTAGCCAGCGGCAGAGTAAAACTCAGGAAAAATGAATGTATTTCAATGCACAAGGCTTAACAAGGTCGGGCTGACAGACGCAGACTGCAGTTGGCACTGAGGACAATGTTATTGGCAGAACAGAAACATGGCTGAGAAAACAGTGGGACTGGCAGCTCAATGTTCCAGGATACAGATGGTACAGACGTGGCAGATATACAGGTCAGCAAGGAGGGGCGGCAGCCTCTTTGATAATGTAGGACGTAACAGCAGTTCTCAAAGACAACTTTCTTCCAGGATCAAGTGAGGCCATATGGGTAGAACAAGTAGGGGAAGATCACTCTGGAGCGGTGGTTCCCAAACACTTTTGGGTGACCACTGTCACCCCTTCTTACCCGGCTCCCAGACCACATCCCCTGTGCCCGCTCTCCCTTTCTGGCCACACTGCGAATTCAAAGTGTGACAACGAACTGCAAAAATTATTCAAATCCAGTTAAAACTACAAATCAAATTAGTTAATTGCAGTAAAAACTATTTTCAACAACAATTTTAGAGTGTGTATTAGTAGTCCATTTACTCACTACTTCATTGCTTTTTCGTCTTTCAGTGAGATGGATGGGCTTAGTGCAAGTGATATCAGTTTCTCAACTCAGGCTGGAGGTCACTCAGGAGTACCAGAGCTCCATGTTCAAAAGGAGGGATGTGGTTGCTCTAGAAAATCCCAAGGGTCTCTACAGAAATATTAAGAGCAAAAGGATAGCGAGGGACAAGATTGGTCCTCTTAAAGATCAGAGTGGTAATCTATGCATGGAGTTGAAAGAGTTGGGGTGATATTAAATGGATTTATTGCTTTTGTATTTGCACAGGAGATAGACAAGACATCTATAGAAGTGAGGCAAAACCGCATGGACCGTGTACAGGTTACAGAGAAGTAGATGTTTGCTGTCATGAGGCAAATTCGGGTGGATAAATCCACAGGGCATGGCAGGGATTCCCTTGGACATGATGGGAAACGAGTGCAGAAATTGCATGGTCCCCAGCAGAGATCTTTAAAATGTCCTTAGCCACGGATGATGTGTCGGATTTGGGAGGATGGCTAATGTTGTTCCATGGTTAAATAAAGGCTATAAGAATAAGTCAGCAAATTACAGTTTGGTGAGTCAGTGAGCCTGACAAGTAAACTCAAACTACAAACTATCGGTAGTTGGAATGTTATTGGAAGGTATTCTAAGCGTCCGGAAATGTAAATATTTGGATAGACAGGAACTGATTAGGAGTAGTCAATGTGGCTTGGTGCATGGTAGGTCATGGCTAACCAGTATTACAGAATTTTTAAAGTTCAAGTTCAAATTTAACTGTCATTCAACCATACATGAATACCCATGAATACAGCCAAATGAAACAGTGTTCCTCTGGGGCTGCGGTGCAAAGCACAGTACGTACAGTCACACACAGTACAAGGTACATATAGAACATATAAGATCGCAGTGAAATGCAGTCTCACAAAAAAATAAATAGTCCACGTTCCTGAGTCCATGGATGTTGCAGCACTCTGCAGGCAAATACAACACAGCCTGCCTTCCGCCAAGCGAACACTGGGGAGTAGCACCAACTCCAGCCAGCAAGTGTCAATGAAAGTTCAGAGATATGACTCAATCTGACATTTCTGAACCATACAACTGAACAGTACTCTGCAGTCAGCTGAAGGCCCATTGTATACAAATACTGAAGCAACAATTCATTTCCACATTCATAATTCTCTTGTTACCTTGCATCATGAAAGTTAATGTGATACAGCAAAGCCAATTATAATAAAGCACAGAAATATAGTTATTTATATTTTCTCCCTTTTAATCATGTAAATTAATTGACTGCCTTCGAGGAAATGTCTTGATTGAGCATTGAGTTTCCAGAGGAGACACAAGAACTCATCTCTAGTTCTAATAGAGTCCTGACCTGAAATGTTGACAGTTCCTTTCCCTCTGTAGATGCTGCCTGACCCACTGAGTTCCTCCTCCAGCAGATTGTTTGTTGCAGTTCTGCTGAATCTTTCCCAAATCATAATTTCTTAACCCAATTATTTCACAATATACCTAACTTCAGTGTTGACAGACAATAAAAAAGTTTCATCAGACAGTTTTTAGTGTGCAGAGGCAAGATCAGACATAATTCCACCCAGCTTTCTATCCAGGTTAACAGACTGAGAACAATCCATACTCTCCCCAGTGGCCCTTCACTTGCAATTAGAGTCAAATAAGCCTGTACCTCTCATGGGACTTTTCATAATGAACTTACTGTCACCTGTTACCTCCAGACAAACAAATTACTTAAATCAAGGACATCTTTAAAATGAGAAGGTAAACCATAGATGGCGGAATACAGAAATAAGTAAAATTAGAAGAGTTAACATGTCTCAGCTGTGCTCTCAACAACTGCCATTAAAGCTTAACGTCTTCAAATGAAGCTGCTCTCCTCAGAGAATATCCCCGACACAGTGACAAACGACCTGCTGCTTTAAACTGCTACTGCCAGCAAGTTTGTATTGAAAGACTAATATCAACCTTCATTCTCTTTGTTTCCAGAAGTACGAAATTTAACGACTACTCACAAGTAGACTGCCCTCCACATTTCTAGGGCCATGTGTTCTTGTGTAGAACGCCAGCACACACTACATGCCTGGAGGACACCATTGCTTCTCCTTCACTCTCTGCATTCTGGGTAATAATCCCCAGACATATCGTAACTCCACAGTTTATTCTGGTCATGGGTAACTAAAAAAATCTTCTTTCCCAGTAAACAGACAATATAACTGCCTGCGGTACTAATTCATTTCATCAAGGGTGATGCATGTTCTTGCAGAAGACCTTAAAATGTTCCATTCACTTTAACAGGTCTCCTCCCTGCCACTTTTCCCAATAGATGCTTCATGGGTCAAGTTTTTTTGTCAAAATATCTGACACTCAGGAGGTCAGGTAGCATCTGGAGGGAGAGAAATTGAATTTACTTCCATTACCCTTGGATTCGTGTCCCTCAGAGGAAATAACTGTCTTAAATGAGTGACCTTTCATTTTTCAATTCGACACTCTCCCGCAATTATACACTCCGCATGAAGCCTGCCAAGCAGCCTCGGGACCTGAGGGAATTACAGAGGCATGAGAGAGGAGCTGGCCAGTGTTGACTGGAAGGGGACACTAGCAGGGATGACTGCAAAGCAGCAATGGCTGGGGTTTCTGGAAGCAATTCGGAAGGCACAGGATAGATACACCCCAAAAAAGAAGTATTTTAAAAGCAGGACAACACAACCGGAGTTGATAAAGGATTAAAATTCAACATAAAAGCAGAACAGAGGGCATAAAATTGAGTAAAAGTGGGAAGTTAGAGGATTGGGAATTTTTTTTTTAAACCAGCAGAAGGCAACTAAAAAAGCCATAAGGAATGAAATGATAAAATATGAAGGTAAGCTACCAATAACACTAAAAAGGATACCAATATGTTTTAGTCAGATATATAAAGAGTAAAAGAGAGGTGAGATTAGATATCAGATCACAGGAAAATGATGCTAGAGAGGTAGTAATGAGGGACAAGGGAAGTGGACAAACTGTAAAAGTATTTTGCACCAGACTTCACTGTGGCAGACTCCAGTGGTGTGACAGATATTCGAGAGTGTCGGGGCAGAAGTGAGTGCACTAAGGAGAAGGTGTTTTGGAAGCTGAAAGGTCTGAAGGTAGATATGTCATCTGGACCAGATGGACTACACCCCAGGGTTCTGAAAGAGGTATTTGATGAGATTGCAGAGGCATTAGTAATGATCTTTCAAGAATCACTAGATTCTAGCATAGTTCTGGTGGACTAGAAAATTGCAAATGGCCATTGAGTGTATTTAAGGCCGAGGTTGATAGATTCTTGATAAGTCAAGGAGTGAACAGTTTTGGTGAGAAGGAAGAGGTATGGGGTTGAGAGAGAAATGGATCAGCATGTTCAAATGGCAGAGCAGACGATGGGCCAAATGGCCTAATTCTGCTCCATTGTCAGATGGTCTTATTGGATCTTTTAAGTTACCACCCACTCTTACACTTCATTGGTTACAAGCCCAGCTTGTCCAACTCCCTTGCATCAGATATCTCTGTCAATTCAGACATTCAGTGTTGCAGAGTACAGCTAATCACTAGAAAGTGAAAGATTGGGAAGGATAAATCAACCAAGACCTCTATGCTCGATCAAAGGACACGCTCAAATGTTTCCTTCCACATCGTAAATTAGTCAGCCGCTGTAAATTGTAACTGGAATACAGGTGAGTGTAGAATCTGAGGGGATTCAATGAAACTGTGGGGAAATAGGTTAGGGTGAAACTTAGTGAGAAAAGGGATTGCTCTCTATGCCAGCAGAGACCTCAGTAGACTGAAATAGCCTCCTTCTATGTCATAAGGAACTATGGACACTAAACAACTTATGGAAGGAGGACAAAGAACAGAGAAGCGGGGATTTTTATAACACACAGGAGTGCTTGAAAGATCAATTATTGTGAATACAAGCACCTGCGCACAACTTACCAAGCTTATTCCTTCTATCCACAAAATGCCAACGTGCACGTGATCCAGAGTGACTTGGCCATTTGGATTCGGAATTAGCTTGTCCATAGAAGACAGACAGTAACAACTGGTGTGACTTATTTTGGCTGAAGATCCACGATGAGTGGTATTCCACAGGGACCCATACTGGGATATCACAGACTTGGGTGAAAACATGTACCGGTGAGTTGGTAAGCTCACAGACCAGTCAAGGATTGTTGGTTTTGTGAATGGTATAAAAGGTTGCCAAAAAAATACAGCGGGAGATGGATGAATTGCAGATTGGGGCAGACGAATGGCAGATGGGGTTTAATCCAGCCAAGTGTGAGATGCTGCACATTGGCAGATTGAATGTAAAGGGATAGGACAAATGGCAGGATGCTAAACAGTGTTGATATACAGATGCTGTTGAAGATGCTGCTTGGGTTAAAGACCATGTGTTATAAGGGGAGTGGTACAGCAAGGAAACTAGTTCCATCTGCCCACGCTTGGCCTCAAAACCTCTCCTATTCCTTATCTAGATGGCTTTACAATGTTGTGAATGTGCCCTGCTCAACCATACTTTCTGGCCGCTCCTGTCAAATACACACCACCTGTTGTGTGAAGCAGCTGTCCCTGATGCTCCTTTTAAATCCGTCACCTCAGATGTTAAACCAATGCTCTTTTGTTTTTAGTACTCCCTCCTTCTGAAAATGACCATGTGCTCTCACCCTCTCTATGCCTTCATTGTCTTATCCCTCTCAGGTCACCCCTCAATCTTCTACATTCCGAGGAATAAAATCTTGCACTCAACCAAAGACTAAAGAACTGATCGTGAACTTCAGAAAGGGTAAGACGAGGGAAAACTCAGCAGTCCTCAGGAGTTGCTGGGTGTCAATATCTCTAAGAATCTAACCTGGAGCCAACATATTGATACAGCAGCTGTATTTCATTAGGAGTTTGAGGAGATTTGGTATGTCACCAAAGACTCTAACAAATTTCTACAAATGTACCATGGAGAGCTTTCTAACTGGCTGCATCACTGTCTGGTATGGTGGGGGTGGGGGGGTTGGAGGTGGAAACTACTGTCCAGGATTGAAATAACCTGCAGAGAGTTATAAACTTAGTCAACATATCATGGGCACTAGCCTCTGTAGTGTCCAGGACATCTTCAAGGAGCGATGCCTCAAAGAGGTGGCATTAAGGACACCCATCATGCAGGTCAGGCCTTGTTCGCATTGCTACCATCAGGAAGGAGGTACAGAGCCTGAAGGCACATACTCAGTGAACCAGGAACAGCTTCTTCCCTTCTGCCATCCGATTTCTGAATGGACATTGAATCCATGAACCCTTCTTCAATACTTCTTTTATTTCTCATTTGCACTACATATTTAATTGAAATATTTTATATACAGAATGTGTGTGTATACATATATATATATATACACACACACTGTAATTCAGTTTTTTTTCTATTATCTTTTGCACTGTACTGCTGCCACAAAGACAGCAAAATTCACAGCCTATGCCAGTGATATTAAACCTGATTCAGATCTAGGTCTACACAACATCTCTTATAACCCAGGTCCCCAAGACCAGGCAACATCCTGTCAAATCTTTTCTGTAGTCTTTCTAGTTTAATAACAATTTTCCTATGACAAGGTGATTAAAAGTGTGTACAATACTTAAAAAGAAGTTAGACAAACTAGGATTGTGTGTGTCTGGAGCTGTGGTGGCTGAGGGGAGGCCTGATAGATGTTTACAAATATTTGAGAGGCAGAGGGATAATGGACAGCCGTTTCTTTTTCAATGGCTGAATGTTTCTATTTAATATCAGAGAATGTACACAGTATGCAACCTGTAATTCTCGCTCTTCACAGACATGCATGAAACAGAAGAAAAATTCCCAAAGAGTGAATGACAAAAATGTTAGAACCCAAGGTCAAACAACTCCAAGGTTTAAAATGTCTTATTTATAAAGGGGATGTATATGAGGGGGTAAATTCAAAGGAGGTGTGTTGGGTAAGGTTTTTTTCCATAGAAAGTAGTGGGTATCTGGAATGCACTGAAGGAGTGATGCTGGAGACAGATAGAGATGTTTGACACTCTTGGACAAGTGTATGAATACACAGGGAGTGGAGGCAGATGTACCTACGCGCAGGCAGAAAGGATTAGGTGTCAATAGCTCAGTCAGTTTGGGACAACATCATTGGCTAAAGGGCCTGTTGCTCTTCCATGTTATAACCAAGCAATTTTAATGAAAGTGTAAACCAGCAAAAGCAGAACTGTAGGCACCCACAACATCGTGCTTTGCCGTCGGAGACATCAGCAAAACAGCTCTACCTCCTCTGATGCAACACCCTCAAACTCCACCCCATGGTCCCATGACAACTGCCCTGCCCTCTTTCTGACTTTTAATGACAGTTGGCAGTCCAACTTAAAGGTGCATTACTGCCACCTACTAGACTGGAGTGTGGTGCAGAGAGTTGGGAAGTAAAACCCCTCCTAGTTCCTTTATCAAATGAAAACTAAATTACACCAGAGAGCCCGATAGATTGTAAATATGAGAGACAATACTGTGAATTAAAGTCACTTCCATAACTTGGTAATGTTTTTTAAATGAAAACTGTCAACCCCCTAAGCTCATAGTGCAGTCTGCATGCTTTCTTTCAACCTTAGATGGCTCACACAGTAAAAGAATGCTTCAGCTGTTTCATAATGCTGACAAAATCCACACACCGCAGAGCGATGTTTGCCAACACCAATGTTCCCAGTTAACTTTTGATCCATCAGTTAAAATGGTTAACAAGCCAAAATAATTTCCTGAACCATATATCCAGGCCATACATGTCTAAGTGAGAGTTGAACTGACAACCTGATGGTGAGAAACAAGAGCCTGTGTAAACAGGGTGTGGAAACTATAGAAAGGGTGCAGAGGAGATTTACAAGGATGTTGCCTGGATTGGGGAGCATGCCTTTTGAGAATAGGTTGCGTGAACTCGACCCTTTCTTCTTGCTGCGACAAAGGATGAGAGGTGACCTGATAGAAGTGTATAAGATGATGAGAGGCATTGATCGTGTGGATAGTCAGAGGCTTTTTCCAGTGCATGGAATGGGCTGCCGGCGACGGTGGTGGAGGCGGATGCGATAGGGACTATGGGTAAGCCTAGGTAGTTCGGCACAGCTTTGTGAGCCGAAGAGCCTGTATGGTGCTGTAGGTTTTCTACGTTTCTGTTACTATTGATGAACCAACAGACCCTGAGGCATAACACGATGCTCGGAACCGACAGCCCGCCCCGATGACGTCAGAGAGAAGGCCCCGCCCCCTGAGGCGCTGCGTCGGCCGGCACGGTGGGAGGAGGCTCGCTCGAGCGGGGAAGGCAGTTGGGAAAATGGACGCTTATGAAAGTGGGGAGGAGGTGGGGAGTGGTGCGGGATGAGGGATGAGGGGGGGATGAACAGCGAGTCTTTATAGAGGGTGTGGCCTGGGGAGAGGGCAGAATGCAGTGATGGGGTTGCTGACAGACTGAACTGTACCAGCATGGGTGTCTTGTAAAGTTGAATCTGAGGGGAATCACCCCGGAGCAGTTTGCAATCTGGAGGCTGAAGTGCCCTCCTGCCACTTTTCCCTACAAGTGGCCAAAGTGCCCCCTCAGAGCGCCAAACAGTCCTCCCATCACTTCACCTGCCAGTGTGCTGGGGTCATCTATTGTCTAGTGCTACCGATGCGGCTCCTCACAGCGGGAGAGACGCGCCGTAAACTGGGGGGGCAGCTTCGTCGAGCCCCTCCGCTCCATCCGCCAAAAGCGGAACTTCCTGATGACCAAGTATTTTAATTCCATAAGACCATAAGATAGAGGAGCAGCAGTAGGCCATTCAGCCCTTCAAGTCTTTTCTGCCGTTTAGTCATGGGCTGATCCAATCGTTCCAGTCATCCCCACTCCCCTGCCTTCACCCCAAACCCTTTGATGCCCTGGTTAATCAAGAACCTTTCTATCTCTGCTTTAAATGCACCCGATGACTTGGCAACAAATTCCACAGATTTACCACACTCTGACTAAAGTAATTTCTCTGCATCTCAGTTCTAAATGGATGTCCTTCAATCCTGAAGTTTTTCCCTCTTGTCCTAGACTTCCCAACCATGGGAAATAACTTTGCCATATCTAATCTGTTCAGGCCTTTTAACATTTGGAATGTTTCTGTGAGATCCCCCCTCATTCTCCTCAACTCCAGGGGATACAGCCCAAGAGCTGCCAGACATTCCTCATACGGTAACCCTTTCATTCCTGAAATCATTCTCATGAATCTTCTCTGAACCCTCTCCAATGTCAGAATATCCTTTCTAAAATAAGGAGCCCAAAACTGCACACAATACTCCAAACGTAGACTCACGAGTGCCTTTTAGAGCCTCAACAACACATCCTTGCTCTTATATTCTATACCTCGAGAAATGGATGCCAACATTGAATTGGTCTTATTCACCACTGACTCAACCTGCAGGTTTACCAAGTCCCAAGTCCCTTTGCATCTCTGCATTTTGAATTCTCTCCCCATCTAACTAATAATCTGCCTGTTTATTTCTTCATCCAAAGTGCATGACCATACACTTTACAAGATTGTATTTCATACACTTTCCAACATTGTATTTCAATTCTCTTTCCCATTCATGTCAGTCCATGGACTTCAACCTGATGCCACAAACATCGATTTATCCTTTCAGTAGATAAGTTCCCTCCCTCATACCGCTTCTTCACCTACCTATTGCCTCCCCCTCATTCCCTTTCTCCTACGGTCCATTCTTCCCTCCTATCAGATTTCTTCACCTTTCATCCTCCACTTATTCCTCCTTTCCTGCTCCCCCCCCCCCCCCGTTATTCTGGCATTTCCTTTTCTTTCCAGTCCTGAAAAAGGGTCTTGGCTTGAAACGTCCACGGTTTATACATTTCCATAGATGCTGCCTGATCTGCTCAGTTCCTCTGCATTCTGTGATTGTTTCATAAGTACAGGTTGTGGACCATTTTGAGTTTTCACATAATGTTTAAACAATTAAAAGTCTGCAGTCTGGTGCCAGGCATTCTCACAAATTTTAAAGTGTGGATGCATGTGAATGCAAATCCACGTGGGAAAGTTTTCAAAGACACCCATAAATGCTTTTCCTTTTTCAGACTGCATTTATTGGTGATGAAGTAACAGGTATCATTACAGAGGTAAGACGTTAAAGGTGATTTGGGTGCATTGAAATTGACTGGAGGTAATCAGCTGTTGAAATTACTAAATGCTATACTTTTTCTAGTCAATAGAGACTGTAATTGGTGAAAATGGGTATCAGGCAAGTAGAGTTAACCACTGGACAAACAGCGTGATGGAACTCAGTCTACGTCAACTCAGCAGACTGGGCAAACCCTTCAAGTACATTTGTAAGTGTTGCGAAAGATTGTTGACCAAGACGAAATATGAATTATGTGACACACTCTGGCCCTGTAGAATGCCATCCTGTGCAGACTGCGTTTCGCTGCTATTCCCTTAAACCTTCCCATCCACATCTTACTTAAATTGTATCCATCTCTACAGATTCTTCTGACAGCTCATTTCATTGACTCACCACCTTCTTGGGAAAAACTTGTCCTTTCTCCTTCAATTCAAGGAAGTGATCACAGGCTCTCCACATTATTCAAGCTTTCCAATCTCAGCAACATCCTTGTGAATCTTTTACACATTATTCAAGTTTTACAGTCCTAGCAACATCCATGTGAATCTTTTCTGCACCCTTTCTAACTCAATCACATGCTTCCTACAGTATGATGACCAGAACTGTACACAGTATTCCATTGTGCAGTCTACCAGTGTCCTATACTGTTGTAACAGGATGTTCCAATTCTTGTTCTCAATGCCTGTCCGATGAGGAGAAGCATGTTGTTGTATAAGACCATAAGACATAGGAGCAGAATTAGGCCATCTGGCCCGGAGTCTGCTCCACCATTCAGTTAAGGCTGATCCTTTTCTGTCCTCATCAACCCCACTTCCCGACTTTCTCCTCATAACTTTTGATGCTGTGTCCAATCAAGAACTAATCAATCTCTGCCTTAAATACACACGACAACCTGGCCTCCACAGCTGTATGTAGTAATAAATTACACAAGTTCACCATGCTACTCTGTCTGAGCCTTTCTGCACAAGGATTCCTAAGTCCCTTTGCATCTCCCCGTTTCGAAAATAGCCACTACGAAAGTGCATGACCACGTACTTTCTAACATTATACTTCATTTGCCACTTTCTTGCCCACTCTCCAGATCAGCTTAAGTTCTTCTGCAGCTTACCTGTTTCTTCAACACTACCTGCCCCTCCACCAATCTTCATATCATCTGCAAACTTGGCAACAAAGCCATCTAGTCCATCATCTAAATCACTGATATACAGCATAAAAAGAAGCGATCCCAACACCAACCCCTGCAGAACACCACTAGTCACTGGCAGCCAACCAGAAAAGGGTCCTTTTATCCCACTCACCACCTCCTACCAATAAGCCAATGCTCCAACCATGTTAGTAACTTTCCTGTAACACCATGATTTCTTAAGTTGGTAAGCAGCCTCATGTGTGGCACCCTGACAAAGACCTTCTGAAAGTCCAAATATACAACATACACTGCATCCCTTTATCCCACTTCTAATCTCCTCAAAGAATTCCAACAGGATCATCAAGCAAGATTTTCCCTTAAGGAAACCATGCTGACTTTGTCCTATCTTGTCCTATGTCTTCATTAATTTCTGGGAACTTTCTCTGTGTTCTACAACACTCCCCAAGACCTTCTCTTTACTAACTTGCCAAAATGCCAAAAATAACTGTCACTGTGTAGCATTGTGCGAATCACTATGTTACCCTGTCAAACCTGTGTGAAAGTACCTGAACAGTGGGATACTGACCAGTGAACTGTACTTGACTGCAGTGACCACTGTGATAATGCAGAAGAATGGAGCCGGTCTGAGCGCAGCTAATTCTTGCTACTGGGATGCTAATACCGACGGTAAGTTTGATGTTGTAACAATTGCATTTCTGCTTAGCTGCTGAATGACTGTGACTTGTCGAGAAAGGATTCTTTTTGTGCAACTTGGAATCATCTCAGCATTAAGCTGTGTATGAAGGGAAGGATTGTGAGCCTCCTCATACTTTGTTCTTTTCTTATAGGCAAAGTAAATTAAGCCCAGGGAACTGGGTATGATGTTCTGTAAGTGGTGCAGTCAAGTCAGTCATCTGCAAATACCAAAGTGGTGGCATGGTAGCGTAACAATGCCAGCCACCCAGGTTCAAATCCCCAACTGCCTGTAAGGAGTTTGAACGTTCTCCTAGTGACCGTGGGAGTTTCCTCCAGGCTCTCCCGTTTCCTTCCACTTTCCAAAGACGTATGGGTTTGTCGGTTAATTGGTCACATGCGTGTAATTGGGTGGCGTGGGTCATTGAGCCAGATGTTCCTGTTACTGTGATGCATCTCTTAAGTTCAAAATAAATAAAATGTACCAATCGTAAAAAGTGATAAGCATCTAAAATACTGCTGAATAGTCAACTAGAATTTAAAAGTGAAAGCCTTGCTTTAATACTCTCATTGCATTCTTTGAAGAGGTAATAGCAATCAAGAATAAATACTGGATGCAATTCGTTTTGCTATCCAGCAAGCCATCTGTATAATCTAATGCTATAGAATAGTGACAAATAGAAATAATTCATACAGTCAGAAACAAATGTGTTCAAACAAATAGCTATCCAACCAAAAGCAAAGTAATTCAGAACGTCAGTACAGGAACAGGCCCTTTGCCCCAACATCCTCCCGTCACCACAACGGGGACAGATTTCCCCTTGTCCTCACCTACCACCCCACCAGCCTCCGGATCTAGCACATTATCCTCCGCAACTTCCGCCACCTTCAACAGGACCCCACCACTAAGTACACCTTTCCTTCTCTACCCCTCTCCACTTTCCGCAGGGATCAGTCCCTCTGCAACTCCCTGGTCCACACGTCCCTCCCCACAGATCTCCCACCCGGCACTTATCCCTGCAAGCGTAAGTGCTACACCTTCTCTCTCACCACCATTCAGGGCCCCAAACAGTCCTTCCAGGTGAGGCAACACTTCACTTGTGAGTCTGTTGGGGTCATCTATTGCATCCGGTGCTCCCGGTGCGGCCTCCTCTACATCAGTGAAACCCGACGCAGATTGGGGGACCGCTTCGTCGAGCACCTCCACTCCGTCCGCCATAACAGATAGGATCTCCTGGTTGCCACCCACTTCGACGCTGCTTCACATTTCCACTCGGATATGTCCATACATGGTCTCCTCTACTGCCATGATGAGGCTAAACTCAGGTGGGAGGAGCAACACCTCATATACCGTCTAGGTAGTCTCCAGCCCCTTGGTATGAACATAGAATTCTCCAACTTCCGGTAATTCCCTTCCCCTATCCCTATGTCACTCTGCCCCCTCCCCCAGCTGCCTATCACCTCCCTCATGGTTCCGCCTCCTTCTACTACCCATTGTGCTTTCCCCTATTCCTTCTTCACCTTTCCTGCCTATCACCTCCCTGCTTCCCCTCCCCGACTCCTTTATCTTTCCCCTTACTGGTTTTTCACCTGGAACCTACCAGCCTTCTCCTTCCCACCCTCCCCCCACCTTCTTTATAGGGCCCCTGCCGAAGGGTCTCGGCCCAAAACATTGACTGTTCGTTTCCACGGATGCTGCCCAACCTGCTGAGTTCCTCCAGTGTGTTGTGTATGTCTGCACAGATAATGATACCAATCTGCAGTAAACCTTTCTGGCTGCCCCTGGTCTATACCCTTCCGTTCCCTGTCTGTTAATGTCTGTCTAATCGCCTTTTAAACATTGTTATTGTATCTGCTTCCACCACCTCCCCGGCACAAGCCACTCTCTGTAAATAAAATGTCACTTGAATATCACTTTAAACTTATGCCCCCTAGCTTTTGACATTTCCATCTGGGGGCGGTGTGTGGGGAGTCTCTGTCTGCCCTATCTATGCCTCTCATAACCTTACAAACTTCCTTTCAGCTTCTGACGTTCCAGACAAATCAACCCTCATACATCCAACAGAACTTGCCACATGCTGGTGGGCTGGGGAAGTGGAGCTGGCACTGCTTGCTTTCAGAAGTAGAACATGGGGATGAACCGTGGGATTAATTTAATTGCTATCAGAATGTCCAAATGCTGATTCATGGGACTGTGACGTGGAGTACTTAAACAATATATAAATAAAAATAACATGCACTCTGTCAAGTAGTTTGCCCAAGCATGTGGCAATGTTGAAACAATTCCTAACTGTGCACCTTTTAACTGTTTTCAGGGAGCTGCACTGTGAGATGGGAGAATAATACCACGTATTGTATTGTCACTGTGTTCGGGCTGGGCATCTGAAATCTTGCTGACTGCCAGACACCACATTGAACCCTCCCTCAGAGACCCTGACTGTGAAGCACAATTGAGTGTAATACTAATTAAAGGGTGCAACAGTTACTATTGTACATCCTCCGTTCACTACATCTTACCTTCAGTATTGCTTTGTTACCATGTTACATTTTTATTTGCCATCATTTTAATTTTATGTTGTGCATTAAGGAATAGTTAATACC
Source organism: Mobula hypostoma (assembly GCF_963921235.1). Taxonomy (NCBI): domain Eukaryota; kingdom Metazoa; phylum Chordata; class Chondrichthyes; order Myliobatiformes; family Myliobatidae; genus Mobula; species Mobula hypostoma. Next base: position 108,262,525 of record NC_086104.1, read on the forward strand.
AGTTTCATGTGAAGTTCTGTTGTTACTTTAAAATAAATATGGAGTGTTTAATTTAGTCCTTGTTTCCATCATTTAAGGTGTTCAGCAATCCTTCCCTTGAGTGCTGTGTTCCTAAGTTCTTTTCTTGTCATAACTTCACAAGAAGTTTCTGTCTTTGTGTCAAGTAATTCCACAGCTGGTGGAATCAGTGTTGAAGTGAGTGAAGTTATCCATACTGGTTCAGGAGCCTGGTGGCTGAGGAGTAAATAGGCTGTTATTAACTTGGTTTTGAGGAACCTCAGGGTCCTGTACCTCTGCCCCACCAAAGGCAGCAGTGAGAGAGAACATGATCTGATGGTGCTGGATGGCAGCACTCCATGTCAGTGTGCTTCACAGTGGGGAAGGCTTTGTCTGTGATGAAATGAGCTACGTCCATTATCTGATGTAGACTTTTCTGTTGCTGGACATTGCTGTTCACATACCAGGCTGTAATGCAACCAGTTAGGATACTTCCCACTGTATATCTATAGAACCTGTCAACATTTTAGGTGACATGCTGAAGTTTTGCAAATTTCTAAAGAGATATTGTTGAGCTTTCTTTGTGAAACATAGAAACATAGAAAATAGGTGCAGGAGTAGGCCATTCGTCCCTTCGAGCCTGCATCGCCATTTATTATGATTATGGCTGATCATCCAACTCAGAACCCCACCCCAGCCTTCTCTCCATACCCCCTGACCACCGTAGCCACAAGGGCCATATCTTACTCCCTCTTAAATATAGCCAATGAACTGGCCTCAACTGTTTCCTGTGGCAGAGAATTCCACAGATTCACCAGTCTCTGTGTGAAGAAGTTTTTCCTAATCTCGGTCCTAAAAGGCTTCCGCTCTATCCTCAAACTGTGGCCCCTCGTTCTGGACTTCCCCAACATCGGGAACAATCTTCCTGCATCTAGCCTGTCCAATGCCTTTAGGATTTTATACATTTCAATCAGATCCCCCCTCAATCTTCTAAATTCCAATGAGTACAAGCCCAGTTCATCCAGTCTTTCTTCATATGAAAGTCCTGCCATCCCAGGAATCAATCTGGTGAACCTTCTTTGTACTCCCTCTATGGCAAGGATGCCTTTCCTCAGATTAGGGGACCAAAACTGCACACAATACTCCAGGTGTGGTCTCACCAAGGCCTTGTACAACTGCAGTAGTACCTTCCTGCTCCTGTATTCGAATCCTCTCGCTATAAATGCCAGCATACCATTCGCCTTTTTCACCACCTGCTGTACCTGCATGCCCACTTTCAATGACTGGTGTATAATGACACCCAGGTCTCGTTGCACCTCCCCTTTTCCTAATCGGCCACCATTCAGATAATAATCTGTTTTCCTATTTTTGCCACCAAAGTGGATAACTTCACATTTATCCACATTAAATTGCATCTGCCATGAATTTGCCCACTCACCCAACCTATCCAAGTCACCTTGCATCCTCTTAGCATCCTCCTCACAGCTAACACTGCCACCCAGCTTCGTGTCATCCGCAAACTTGGAGATGCTGCATTTAATTCCCTCATCCAAGTCATTAATATATATTGTAAACAACTGGGGTCCCAGCACTGAGCCTTGCGGTACCCCACTAGTCACCGCCTGCCATTCTGAAAAGGTCCCGTTTATTCCCACTCTTTGCTTCCTGTCTGCTAACCAATTCTCCACCCACACCAATACCTTACCCCCAATACCGTGTGCTTTAAGTTTGCACACTAATCTCCTGTGTGGGACCTTGTCAAAAGCCTTTTGAAAATCCAAATCTACCACATCCACTGGTTCTCCCCATCCACTCTACTAGTTACATCCTCAAAAAATTCTATGAGATTCGTCAGACATGATTTTCCTTTCACAAATCCATGCTGACTTTGTCCGATGATTTCACCGCTTTCCAAATGTGCTGTTATCACATCCTTGATAACTGACTCCAGCAGTTTCCCCACCACCGATGTTAGGCTAACCGGTCTATAATTCCCCGGTTTCTCTCTCCCTCCTTTTTTAAAAAGTGGGGTTACATTAGCCACCCTCCAATCCTCAGGAACTAGTCCAGAATCTAACGAGTTTTGAAAAATTATCACTAATGCATCCACTATTTCTTGGGCTACTTCCTTAAGCACTCTGGGATGCAGACCATCTGGCCCTGGGGATTTATCTGCCTTCAATCCCTTCAATTTACCTAACACCACTTCCCTACTAACATGTATTTCGCTCAGTTCCTCCATCTCACTGGACCCTCTGTCCCCTACTATTTCTGGAAGATTATTTATGTCCTCCTTAGTGAAGACAGAACCAAAGTAATTATTCAATTGGTCTGCCATGTCCTTGCTCCCCATAATCAATTCACCTGTTTCTGTCTGCAGGGGACCTACATTTGTCTTTACCAGTCTTTTCCTTTTTACATATCTATAAAAGCTTTTACAGTCCGTTTTTATGTTGCCTGCCAGTTTTCTCTCATAATCTTTTTTCCCCTTCCTAATTAAGCCCTTTGTCCTCCTCTGCTGAACTCTGAATTTCTCCCAGTCCTCAGGTGAGCCACTTTCTCTGGCTAATTTGTATGCTTCTTCTTTGGAATTGATACTATCCCTAATTTCTCTTGTCAGCCACGGGTGCACTACCTTCCTTAATTTATTCTTTTGCCAAACTGGGATGAACAATTGTTGTAGTTCATCCATGCAACCTTTAAATGCTTGCCATTGCATATCCACCGTCAATCCTTTAAGTGTCATTTGCCAGTCTATCTTAGCTAATTCACGTCTCATACCTTCAAAGTTACCCCTCTTTAAGTTCAGAACCTTTGTTTCTGAATTAACTATGTCACTCTCCATCTTAATGAAGAATTCCACCATATTATGGTCACTCTTACCCAGGGGGCCTCTCATGACAAGATCGCTAATTAACTCTTCCTCATTGCTCAAAACCCAGTCCAGAATAGCCTGCTCTCTAGTTGGTTCCTCGACATGTTGGTTCAAAAAACCATCCCGCATACATTCCAAGAAATCCTCTTCCTCAGCACCTTTACCAATTTGGTTCACCCAATCTACATGTAGATTGAAGTCACCCATTATAACTGCTGTTCCTTTATTGCACACGTTTCTAATTTCCTGTTTAATACCATCTCCGACCTCACTACTACTGTTAGGTGGCCTGTACACAACTCCCACCAGCGTCTTCTGCCCCTTAGTGTTACGCAGCTCTACCCATATCGATGTCACTTGAGTATTGGTCTCAGACTGGATCCTCTGATATGACAACACCAAGAAGTTTAAAGTTACTGAACTTCTCCACCTCCGATCCCCGAATGAACCTCTGGACCTCTGGTTTCTTCCTCCTGTCGTCAATAATCAGTTCTTTGGTTTTGCTGGCATTGACCGAGAGGTGTTGTTGTGGTACCATTCATCCAGATTTTCAATCTCCCTCCTGTATGTTGACTTGATACCATCTTGATTCGACCAACAACACTGGTGTCATTGTCAAACATGAATTCAACATTGTCACTGTGCTTAGACACATGATCATAGGGATAAAGTGAGTAGTGCAGGGGGCTACTCACAAAACCTTGTGGCACTAGTTGTAGTGGATGGAGTCAAGGAAACCATGTCACAGTTCCTTCCATCAGCTGTTCTCCATTCTTAGTTCCTTGTGTGCTTGGTCTGCAGTTGGTCTGGACAGCTTTGAACCATGGCCATTAACAAATGGTTGGATGCCTTGCCCCTTCCACCCACTGTCTGTTCTTTAGATCAGGGTTTTTCTGCTTAATCTTAGAATTTAGTACTGTTTCATTCCATGGCAGTGTGGTTGAGCTCTTGGTCTAAGAACACCTTGTATTTCTGCTGTAATAGTTCTTAAACCTTCTCCATAAACCAATCCAGATTCTTTTTGGCAGAGAAGACAAAAATGTTTTCATAGGTGCTAATCCCGGTGGGCCAGGGCAGCCCAAGAACCCCAGGCACTCTGTAACTACTATTCTTTCTGTGATGACTTCAGGGTGAAGTGATTCACTTTGGAAGGTTGAATTTTAAGGCAGAGTACAAAGCTAATGGCAGGATTGTTAGCGGTGTGGAGGAACTGAGGATTTTTAGTGTACGGGTCCATAGGATCCCTCAATGTGGCACTGCAAGTTAATAGAGTGGATAAGAAGATGTCTTGTGTGTTGACCTTTATTAGTTGGGGGATTGAGTTGAAGCACTGCAAGGTAATGTTGCAGCTCTATAAACTCTGGCTCAACCACACTTGGAATATTGCGTTCCATTCTGGTTGGCTCAGTATAGGAAAGATGTGGAAACTTTAGACAGGGTTCGGAGGAGATTCATCAAGATGTTGCCTGGATTAGAGAATCCAGGCAGAAATGGCTGATATAATGGGACATAACTTTAAGGTGTTTGGTGAAAAGTATAGGAGATAGGGTTTTTACTGTACACAGAAAGGGATCAGTGCGTGAAACAAGCTGCCAGGAGTGGTGGTAGAGATAGATACATTATTGATATTTAAGAGACTCTTAGAAAGGCACATGGAAGTTAGAAAAATGGGGGCTATACTTTTGTACTCTACCTTTAAGGTCAACCTCAAGTAGTATCACTTCACACTTTTATGGATTGAACTCCATCTGCCACTTCTCAGTATAAACAACCAGCATCCATTTGTAACCTCTGACAACTTTCCACAATATCCACTATGCCAGCAACCTTCATGTCATCTGTAAACTTGCTAACCCTTCCAATTCCTCATCCAAGTCATTTATAAAATTCACAAAGAACAGGGGTCCCAGAACAGAATAGAGCAGAACACCAACAGGTCCCAGCAGTGTACACTCGGTCTATTACCAGCCTCTGCCTTCCATGGACAAGCAAATTCTGAATCCTTGTAGCCAGGTTTCCCTGGATCTCATGTCTCCTGATTTCCTGAATGCATATCTCATGCTAGCCATTTCAGCCCTGGGCTGGGACACCAACACTCTTTGCAGTGTGGAGGATCGGAGGGATCTTGGGGTCGGAGTCCATAGGACATTCAAAGCTGCTGCGCAGGTTGACTCTGTGGTTAAGAAGGCATACAGTGTATTGGCCTTCATCAATCATGGGATTGAGTTTAGGAGCCGAGAGGTAATGTTGCAGCTATATAGGACCCTGGTCAGACCCCTCTTGGAGTACTGAGCTCAGTTCTGGGCACCTCACTACAGGAAGAAGGTGGAAACCATAGAAAGGGTGCAAGGAGATTTACAAGGATATTGTCTGGATTGGGGAGAATGCCTTATGAGAATAGGTTGAGTGAATTCGGCCTTTTCTCCTTGGGGTAACGGAGGATGAGAGGTGACCTGATAGAGGTGTAGAAGATGATGAGAGGCATTGATCATGTGGATAGTCAGAGGCTTTTCCACAGCGCTGAAATGGCAACATGACAGGGCACAGTTTTAAGGTGCTTGGAAGGAGGTACAGAGGAGATGTCAGGGGTAAGTTTTTTACACAGAGAGTGGTGAGTGCGTGGAATGGGCTGCCGGTGACGGCGGTGGAGGCAGATATGATAGAGTCTTTCAAGAGACTCCTGGACAGGTACATGGACCTCAGAAAAATAGAGGGCTATTGGTAACCCTGGGTAATTTTTAAGGTAAGGACATGTTCAGCAGAGCTTTGTGGGCCAAAGGGCCTGTATTGTGCTGTAGGTTTTCTGTATTCTATGTTTTATGTTTTATGTTCACCAATTGTGCATGGCACACCTATCCCTCACACCACTATTACCAATACGGCAAGTTAGTTTTGCCTCTCCTTTCGTAATATGAAGTTTCTTCCACCTACCTTGAGGTGACTTGGATAGCACATTGCAGCTAGTAATGACTTCACCATGGTGATCAGTAATCTTTCCAACAGACAGAAAACTTCCAGCGATGAGTGCTGGAGGTTTATTTAGCCAAACATGCCTCCTTCAAGGCCTCACTACAGTCTAGTTGCAGCAGCTAATTTCCCTCAGAAAAGTACAACACATCATTTTCTCAAAGTAAGTTCACAACAGAGACACAAGATGCAGAACTTACCGTTCACTTTGAACTGATCAGAGACTTCACTTTAATCATTTCCGTTTACATGTACACTCTCAGTGAATAGTTGAAACCACAAACCACAGAACTAATGTCATGATAAAGAATACTGCTGTCACCAAAAGCTGCAAACAGCTTTAAAATAAACCATCCACAGCACTCTGTCTCAATATGCAGAGGGGGCTTCATGCAGGAAACCCCTCTCTTCTTGCTTGTGGATGTCCAGTTCAAGTCAGCTGAGAAACAATTTGCCAAACACCGCCTATCCTTCAGCGCTCTGGACATCAGCTTTCTCGCAGAGTGCACTGCCTGCGATAGCAAATAGGTCAGGCTGCATACACATACTGGAGGAATGCAGGCAGACCCACTGATGAAGTCATTCCTCACACAATGTTGATCAGAGCTTGGCCTGACAACGCACGCCACATCCAACTAATGAACAGCATTAATGGAGCCCGGGAAACCACCCCACTGCCCGTACGAAGGACCCCTACTTACTTCTGTTCTGTTTAATGAGCCAATTCATTCAGATGTGCCCAGAATCAATTATCTCACTTTAAGGACTCTTTATCTTATTTCATGTTCCTGTTATCTATTGCTATTTATTTATATTTGCATTCGCACAGTTTGTTGTCTTCTGCACTCTGGTTGATTTTTCATTGATCCTATTATAGATACTGTTCTATAGATTTGCTGACGATGCCCATAGGAAAATGAATCTTAAGATTGTGTGTGGGGACATACTGTGTACGTACCTTGGCAATACAATTTACTTTCAACTTTGTGCTGACAGGCTGTCTTCAAAGAAGGTGGAGTGCACCTCATTCAGATCAGAAGCAGGGACTTGAGCTTCAACAGAAAGGTGGGAAGAGCGGAGCAAAAGATAAATGACTTGGCCGGAAAAAGCTGAAGGGGTCAGGAACGGCAGCCTCGGTCCTGGGAGATAAGAGGATGATTAGGGATCAGATGTCAATCTGAAGGATGAAGGGGTCCAGAATCGCTGTTCCTAAACATGGTGGTGAGTGATTTCAGGCTTCGTCCCTCCTGCCTGATGGAAGGTGTAAGAAGATGACACACCCCAGATGGTGAGGATATTTGATGAAGTATGGTACCTTCTTGTGGGAGCACCTGCTGTGGTGCATATTTGCAAGGTCAGAAATAGAAAGACAGGCCAGATGAATTTCTGACTCAAAAGCTGGTGCAGGAAACAGAGATTCAAACTCTTGAATCATTGGGATCCCTTCTGAGGCAGAGGCGATCTGTACGAGAGGGAGGGATTGCACTTGAGTCGGAGGGAGACCCATGTACTTGCAGGGCTGGGGGTTGGGGCTGTGAGCGGGAGCGAGTCATGGGATATATTTCAGCAGGAGCAAGGTAATCAGGGTAGCCAGCGGCAGAGTAAAACTCAGGAAAAATGAATGTATTTCAATGCACAAGGCTTAACAAGGTCGGGCTGATAGACGCAGACTGCAGTTGGCACTGAGGACAATGTTATTGGCAGAACAGAAACATGGCTGAGAAAACAGTGGGACTGGCAGCTCAATGTTCCAGGATACAGATGGTACAGACGTGGCAGATATACAGGTCAGCAAGGAGGGGCGGCAGCCTCTTTGATAATGTAGGACGTAACAGCAGTTCTCAAAGACAACTTTCTTCCAGGATCAAGTGAGGCCATATGGGTAGAACAAGTAGGGGAAGATCACTCTGGAGCGGTGGTTCCCAAACACTTTTGGGTGACCACTGTCACCCCTTCTTACCCGGCTCCCAGACCACATCCCCTGTGCCCGCTCTCCCTTTCTGGCCACACTGCGAATTCAAAGTGTGACAACGAACTGCAAAAATTATTCAAATCCAGTTAAAACTACAAATCAAATTAGTTAATTGCAGTAAAAACTATTTTCAACAACAATTTTAGAGTGTGTATTAGTAGTCCATTTACTCACTACTTCATTGCTTTTTCGTCTTTCAGTGAGATGGATGGGCTTAGTGCAAGTGATATCAGTTTCTCAACTCAGGCTGGAGGTCACTCAGGAGTACCAGAGCTCCATGTTCAAAAGGAGGGATGTGGTTGCTCTAGAAAATCCCAAGGGTCTCTACAGAAATATTAAGAGCAAAAGGATAGCGAGGGACAAGATTGGTCCTCTTAAAGATCAGAGTGGTAATCTATGCATGGAGTTGAAAGAGTTGGGGTGATATTAAATGGATTTATTGCTTTTGTATTTGCACAGGAGATAGACAAGACATCTATAGAAGTGAGGCAAAACCGCATGGACCGTGTACAGGTTACAGAGAAGTAGATGTTTGCTGTCATGAGGCAAATTCGGGTGGATAAATCCACAGGGCATGGCAGGGATTCCCTTGGACATGATGGGAAACGAGTGCAGAAATTGCATGGTCCCCAGCGGAGATCTTTAAAATGTCCTTAGCCACGGATGATGTGTCGGATTTGGGAGGATGGCTAATGTTGTTCCATGGTTAAATAAAGGCTATAAGAATAAGTCAGCAAATTACAGTTTGGTGAGTCAGTGAGCCTGACAAGTAAACTCAAACTACAAACTATCGGTAGTTGGAATGTTATTGGAAGGTATTCTAAGCGTCCGGAAATGTAAATATTTGGATAGACAGGAACTGATTAGGAGTAGTCAATGTGGCTTGGTGCATGGTAGGTCATGGCTAACCAGTATTACAGAATTTTTAAAGTTCAAGTTCAAATTTAACTGTCATTCAACCATACATGAATACCCATGAATACAGCCAAATGAAACAGTGTTCCTCTGGGGCTGCGGTGCAAAGCACAGTACGTACAGTCACACACAGTACAAGGTACATATAGAACATATAAGATCGCAGTGAAATGCAGTCTCACAAAAAAATAAATAGTCCACGTTCCTGAGTCCATGGATGTTGCAGCACTCTGCAGGCAAATACAACACAGCCTGCCTTCCGCCAAGCGAACACTGGGGAGTAGCACCAACTCCAGCCAGCAAGTGTCAATGAAAGTTCAGAGATATGACTCAATCTGACATTTCTGAACCATACAACTGAACAGTACTCTGCAGTCAGCTGAAGGCCCATTGTATACAAATACTGAAGCAACAATTCATTTCCACATTCATAATTCTCTTGTTACCTTGCATCATGAAAGTTAATGTGATACAGCAAAGCCAATTATAATAAAGCACAGAAATATAGTTATTTATATTTTCTCCCTTTTAATCATGTAAATTAATTGACTGCCTTCGAGGAAATGTCTTGATTGAGCATTGAGTTTCCAGAGGAGACACAAGAACTCATCTCTAGTTCTAATAGAGTCCTGACCTGAAATGTTGACAGTTCCTTTCCCTCTGTAGATGCTGCCTGACCCACTGAGTTCCTCCTCCAGCAGATTGTTGCAGTTCTGCTGAATCTTTCCCAAATCATAATTTCTTAACCCAATTATTTCACAATATACCTAACTTCAGTGTTGACAGACAATAAAAAAGTTTCATCAGACAGTTTTTAGTGTGCAGAGGCAAGATCAGACATAATTCCACCCAGCTTTCTATCCAGGTTAACAGACTGAGAACAATCCATACTCTCCCCAGTGGCCCTTCACTTGCAATTAGAGTCAAATAAGCCTGTACCTCTCATGGGACTTTTCATAATGAACTTACTGTCACCTGTTACCTCCAGACAAACAAATTACTTAAATCAAGGACATCTTTAAAATGAGAAGGTAAACCATAGATGGCGGAATACAGAAATAAGTAAAATTAGAAGAGTTAACATGTCTCAGCTGTGCTCTCAACAACTGCCATTAAAGCTTAACGTCTTCAAATGAAGCTGCTCTCCTCAGAGAATATCCCCGACACAGTGACAAACGACCTGCTGCTTTAAACTGCTACTGCCAGCAAGTTTGTATTGAAAGACTAATATCAACCTTCATTCTCTTTGTTTCCAGAAGTACGAAATTTAACGACTACTCACAAGTAGACTGCCCTCCACATTTCTAGGGCCATGTGTTCTTGTGTAGAACGCCAGCACACACTACATGCCTGGAGGACACCATTGCTTCTCCTTCACTCTCTGCATTCTGGGTAATAATCCCCAGACATATCGTAACTCCACAGTTTATTCTGGTCATGGGTAACTAAAAAAATCTTCTTTCCCAGTAAACAGACAATATAACTGCCTGCGGTACTAATTCATTTCATCAAGGGTGATGCATGTTCTTGCAGAAGACCTTAAAATGTTCCATTCACTTTAACAGGTCTCCTCCCTGCCACTTTTCCCAATAGATGCTTCATGGGTCAAGTTTTTTTGTCAAAATATCTGACACTCAGGAGGTCAGGTAGCATCTGGAGGGAGAGAAATTGAATTTACTTCCATTACCCTTGGATTCGTGTCCCTCAGAGGAAATAACTGTCTTAAATGAGTGACCTTTCATTTTTCAATTCGACACTCTCCCGCAATTATACACTCCGCATGAAGCCTGCCAAGCAGCCTCGGGACCTGAGGGAATTACAGAGGCATGAGAGAGGAGCTGGCCAGTGTTGACTGGAAGGGGACACTAGCAGGGATGACTGCAAAGCAGCAATGGCTGGGGTTTCTGGAAGCAATTCGGAAGGCACAGGATAGATACACCCCAAAAAAGAAGTATTTTAAAAGCAGGACAACACAACCGGAGTTGATAAAGGATTAAAATTCAACATAAAAGCAGAACAGAGGGCATAAAATTGAGTAAAAGTGGGAAGTTAGAGGATTGGGAATTTTTTTTTTAAACCAGCAGAAGGCAACTAAAAAAGCCATAAGGAATGAAATGATAAAATATGAAGGTAAGCTACCAATAACACTAAAAAGGATACCAATATGTTTTAGTCAGATATATAAAGAGTAAAAGAGAGGTGAGATTAGATATCAGATCACAGGAAAATGATGCTAGAGAGGTAGTAATGAGGGACAAGGGAAGTGGACAAACTGTAAAAGTATTTTGCACCAGACTTCACTGTGGCAGACACCAGTGGTGTGACAGATATTCGAGAGTGTCGGGGCAGAAGTGAGTGCACTAAGGAGAAGGTGTTTTGGAAGCTGAAAGGTCTGAAGGTAGATATGTCATCTGGACCAGATGGACTACACCCCAGGGTTCTGAAAGAGGTATTTGATGAGATTGCAGAGGCATTAGTAATGATCTTTCAAGAATCACTAGATTCTAGCATAGTTCTGGTGGACTAGAAAATTGCAAATGGCCATTGAGTGTATTTAAGGCCGAGGTTGATAGATTCTTGATAAGTCAAGGAGTGAACAGTTTTGGTGAGAAGGAAGAGGTATGGGGTTGAGAGAGAAATGGATCAGCATGTTCAAATGGCAGAGCAGACGATGGGCCAAATGGCCTAATTCTGCTCCATTGTCAGATGGTCTTATTGGATCTTTTAAGTTACCACCCACTCTTACACTTCATTGGTTACAAGCCCAGCTTGTCCAACTCCCTTGCATCAGATATCTCTGTCAATTCAGACATTCAGTGTTGCAGAGTACAGCTAATCACTAGAAAGTGAAAGATTGGGAAGGATAAATCAACCAAGACCTCTATGCTCGATCAAAGGACACGCTCAAATGTTTCCTTCCACATCGTAAGTTAGTCAGCCGCTGTAAATTGTAACTGGAATACAGGTGAGTGTAGAATCTGAGGGGATTCAATGAAACTGTGGGGAAATAGGTTAGGGTGAAACTTAGTGAGAAAAGGGATTGCTCTCTATGCCAGCAGAGACCTCAGTAGACTGAAATAGCCTCCTTCTATGTCATAAGGAACTATGGACACTAAACAACTTATGGAAGGAGGACAAAGAACAGAGAAGCGGGGATTTTTATAACACACAGGAGTGCTTGAAAGATCAATTATTGTGAATACAAGCACCTGCGCACAACTTACCAAGCTTATTCCTTCTATCCACAAAATGCCAACGTGCACGTGATCCAGAGTGACTTGGCCATTTGGATTCGGAATTAGCTTGTCCATAGAAGACAGACAGTAACAACTGGTGTGACTTATTTTGGCTGAAGATCCACGATGAGTGGTATTCCACAGGGACTCGTACTGGGATATCACAGACTTGGGTGAAAACATGTACCGGTGAGTTGGTAAGCTCACAGACCAGTCAAGGATTGTTGGTTTTGTGAATGGTATAAAAGGTTGCCAAAAAAATACAGCGGGAGATGGATGAATTGCAGATTGGGGCAGACGAAGGGCAGATGGAGTTTAATCCAGCCAAGTGTGAGATGTTGCACATTGGCAGATTGAATGGTAAGGGATAGAACAAATGGCAGGATGCTAAACAGTGTTGATATACAGATGCTGTTGAAGATGCTGCTTGGGTTAAAGACCATGTGTTATAAGGGGAGTGATACAGCAAGGAAACTAGTTCCATCTGCCCACGTTTGGCCTCAAAACCTCTCCTATTCCTTATCTAGATGGCTTTACAATGTTGTGAATGTGCCCCGCTCAACCATTCTTTCTGGCTGCTCCTTCCAAATACACACCACCTGTTGTGTGAAGCAGCTGTCCCTGATGCTCCTTTTAAATCCGTCACCTCAGATGTTAAACCAATGCTCTTTTGTTTTTAGTACTCCCTCCTTCTGAAAATGACCATGTGCTCTCACCCTCTCTATGCCCTTCATTGTCTTATCCCTCTCAGGTCACCCCTCAATCTTCTACATTCCGAGGAATAAAATCTTGCACTCAACCAAAGACCAAAGAACTGATCGTGAACTTCAGAAAGGGTAAGACGAGGGAAAACTCAGCAGTCTTCAGGAGTTGCTGGGCGTCAATATCTCTAAGAATCTAACCTGGAGCCAACATACCTCATGTTAGAATATAAAAAAGATAACGTGCAATTATCAGTTCTGAAACAAGCAGTGCTGAAAATGCAAAATAGGCAGCCACTTGTGAAGAGAAGTTTGTATTTCAGATTCTGTCTCTGTAATCCTTCAGGTATGAAGCCTGCTGTGCAGGAATTTAAGAAAAGTTGTAGCAAGTTCAGAAAATGAGAAGCATTTCAATAGATGGATGTGTAGTGGGTACAAAAGTAATGAATGGCTGTGTTTGAAAACAGTGATATTGCAGTTTCTGGTGGAATTGCAGTTGGTTTGTCCTGTAGTCAGTTTGATCACTTGTTTTGGGTAGTTTGTAAATTTTGTTAAAGAAATTTTTCACTGATGTGTGTTAATTTAGAAAATTGCATTACTTTTAAAAAATTTTTTAATTCAATTTTCAAACTTGATTACGTGGAATAATAATATCTACCCTCCCCCTCCCCTTAACCCTTCTCCCGATACATACCCCTACCTAAAAGAAAAGATAGAAAAAGAAAAAAAAACAGAAAGAAAAGAAAGAAAGACTGCCTGGATATTGGAAGGTCTCCATATGCTCCATGGGATTTGAAATAAGTTTAATATATGTATTTGTTTCTTTCCCCAAAGGACCAACATCTTTATGGAACACCTATATATACAATCCTATCTTTTGTAAATAAGGGCACCAAATATTCAAAAATGTATCATATTTATTTCTTAAATTATGAGTAATTGTTTCATGCAGAATACAGCTAAAAATTTCATTATTCCAATGATCCATACTTAAATACGAATCCGATTTCCAAGTAACTACAATAGCCTTTTTGGCTACTGCCAGTGCAATTTTATAAATTCTTTCTGGTATTTATTCAATTTAAGTTTCGGTTTTATCCCTTCAATGTCACCTAATAGAAATAATACAGGGTTATGTGAAAGTTGAGTTCCAATAATTTGTTCCAATAAAACTCTTAAATTTATCCAAAAAGGTTGAATTTTGGAACAGGACCAAGTAGAATGTGAAAAAGTACCAATTTCTTGATTACACTGAAAACATTGATCAGATAAGTTTGAACTTAATCTATTTATTTTTTGCGGTGTAATATATAATTGATGTAAAAAATTATATTGTACTAATCTGAGTCGAACATTTATTGTATTTGTCATACTGTCAAGACACAGTCTTGACCAACTTGTTTCATCAATATTAATATTCAAATCCATTTCTCATTTTTGTTTTGACTTGTGGATTCCTTGTTTAAGTGTCTGTTTTTGAATCAGATTATACATAAAAGTAGTAATTTTTTAAATTTTTCCTTTTTGAATTAAAGTTTCAATTTCATTAGGTTTCGGCAATAATATTGTTTGACCCAGTTTATCTCTTAAATAAGCCCTTAATTGAAAGTAACAAAAGTAAGTGTTATTTGATATTTTATTGAATAATATTAATAAATATTAATAAAATAAATATTTCATTTGATATTTATTCTTTAATTGTCCAAATGACATCAATATACCTCCTTCATAACAGTCTCCTATACATCTAATCCCTTTTTGGTACCAATTATATAAAAGTTGATTATCCATTGTAAAAGGAATAAGTCTGTTCTGAATCAAAGGTCTCCTTGCTAATAAAGATTTCTTTATTTCATCAACATTTATCTTATTCCATAGATCAATCAAATGTTTTAATATAGGAGATTCTTTCTTTTCCCGTATCCATTTAGATTCCCATTTATATATAAAATCTAAGGGAGAATTTTCTCCTATCTTATCTAATTCTATTCTAATCCATGCTGGTTTTTGTTTGTCAAAAAAAGATGCAATCAATCTAAGTTGATTTGCTTTATAATAATTTTTAAAATTTGGAAGTTGTAACCCTCCTAAGTCAAGAGGACATCAGTTGAGAGTTAAAGGGCAAAAGTTTAGGGGTAACATGAGGGGGGACTTCTTTACTCAGAGAGTGGTAGTAGTGTGGAACGAGCTTCCAGCAGAAGTGGTTGAGGCAGGTTCGATGTTGTCATTTAAAGTTAAATTGGATAGCTATATGGACAGGAAAGGAACGGAGGGTTATGGGCTGAGTGCGGGTCAGTGGGACTAGGTGAGAGTAAGAGTTTGGCACAGACTAGAAGGGCCAAGATGGCCTGTTTCCATGCTGTAATTGTTATATGGTTATATTGATACAACTGCAAAGAAGGCTCGACAGCAGCTGTATTTCATTCGGAGTTTGAGGAGATTTGGTATGTCACCAAAGAATCTAACAAATATCTACAGATGTACCATGGA
Source organism: Mobula hypostoma (assembly GCF_963921235.1). NCBI lineage: Eukaryota > Metazoa > Chordata > Chondrichthyes > Myliobatiformes > Myliobatidae > Mobula > Mobula hypostoma. The sequence goes on from NC_086104.1 coordinate 108,277,678, forward strand.
GAGCATTCTAACTGGCTGCATCACTGTCTGGTATGGGCAGGTGGAGGTGGAAACTATTGTCTAGGATTGAGATAAGCTGCAGAGAGTTATAAACTTAGTCAACCTATCATGGGCACTAGCCTCTGTAGTGTCCAGGACATCTTCAAGGAGCGATGCCTCAAAGAGGTGGCATTAAGGACACCCATCATGCAGGTCAGTCCTTGTTCGCATTGCTACCATCAGGAAGGAGGTACAGAGCCTGAAGGCACATACTCAGTGAACCAGGAACAGCTTCTTCCCTTCTGCCATCCGATTTCTGAATAGATATATACACACAGTAATTCAGTTTTTCTTCTATTATTATCTTTTGCATTGTACTGCTGCCACAAAGACAGCAAAATTCACAGCCTATGCCAGTGATATTAAACCTGATTCAAATCTAGGTCTACGCAACATCTCCTATAACCCAGGTCCCCAAGACCAGGCAACATCCTGGCAAATCTTTTCTGTAGTCTTTCTAGTTTAATAACATTTTTCCTATGACAAGGTGATTAAAAGTGTGTACAATCCTCAAAAAGTTAGACAAACTAGGATTGTGTGTGTCTGGAGCTGTGGTTGCTGAGGGGAGGTCTGATAGATGTTTACAAATATTTGAGAGACAGAGGGATAATGGACAGCCCTTTCTTTTTCAATGGCTCAATGTTTCCATTTAATATCAGAGAATGTACACAGTACAATTACACAACCTATAATTCTTGCTCTTCACAGACATCCATGATGACCAGTGGTGTGCCCCAAGGATCTGTTCTGGGACCCCTACTCTTTGTGAATTTTATAAATGACCTGGATGAGGAAGTGGAGGGATGGGTTAGTAAATTTTCTGATGACACAAAGGTTGGGTGTGTTGTGGATAGTGTGGAAGGCTGTCAGAGGTTACAACAGGACATTGATAGGATGCAAAACTGGGCTGAGAAGTGGCAGATGGAGTTCAACCCAGATAAGTGTGAGGTGGTTCATTTTGGTAGGTCAAATTTGATGGCAGAATATAGCATTAATGGTAAGACTCTTGGCAGTGTGGAGGATCACAGATATCTTGGGGTCTGAGTCTATAGGATACGCAAAGCTGCTACGCAGGTTGACTGTGTGGTTAAGAAAGCATACGGTGCTTTGGCCTTCATCAATTGTGGGATTAAGTTTAGGAGCCGAGAGGTAATGTTACACACCACTTGGAGTACTGTGCTCAATACTGGTCCCCTCACTACAGGAACGATGTGGAAACCATAGAAAGGGTGCAGAGGAGATTTACAAGGATGTTGCCTGGATTGGGCAGCATGCCTTCTGAGAATATGTTGAGTGAACTTGGCCTTTTCTCCTTGGAGTGACAGAGGATGAGATATGACCTGATAGATGTGTACAAGATAATGAGAGCCATTGATCATGTGGATAGTCAGAGGCTTTTCCCCAGGGCTGAAATGGCTGGCATGAGAGGGCATAGTTTTAAGGCACTTAGGTACAGAGGAGATCTCAGGTAAGTTTTTATGCAGCGAGTGGTAAGTGCGTGGAATGGGCTGCCGGTGCTGGTGGTGGAGGCAGAAACAATAGGGTCTTTTAAGAGACTTCTGGATTGCTACATGGAGCTTAGAAAAATGGAGGGCTATGGGTAAAGCCTAGGTAGTTCTCAGGTAGGGACATGTTCAGCACAGCTTTGTGGGCCAAAGGACCTGTATTATGCTGTATGTTTTTCTAGGTTTCTATGAAACAGAAGAAAAATATCCCAAAGAATAAATGACAAAAATGTTAGAACCCAAGGTCAAACAACTCCAAGGTTTGAAATGTCTTATTTATAAAGGGGATGTATATGAGGGGGTAAATTCAAAGGAGGTATGTTGGGTAAGGTTTTTTTCCCCCATAGAAAGTAGTGGGTATCTGGAATGCACTGAAGGAGTGATGCTGGAGACAGATAGAGATGTTTGACACTCTTGGACAAGTGTATGAATACACAGGGAGTGGAGGCAGATGTACCTACGCGCAGGCAGAAAGGATTAGGTGTCAATAGCTCAGTCAGTTTGGGACAACATCATTGGCTAAAGGGCCTGTTGCTCTTCCATGTTATAACCAAGCAATTTTAATGAAAGTGTAAACCAGCAAAAGCAGAACTGTAGGCACCCACAATATCGTGCTTTGCCGTTCGAGTATCAATTCCAAAGAAGAAGCATACAAATTAGCCAGAGAAAGTGGCTCACCTGAGGACTGGGAGAAATTCAGAGTTCAGCAGAGGAGGACAAAGGGCTTAATTAGGAAGGGGAAAAAAGATTATGAGAGAAAACTGGCAGGGAACATAAAAATGGACTGTAAAAGCTTTTATAGATATGTAAAAAGGAAAAGACTGGTAAAGACAAATGTAGGTCCCCTGCAGACAGAAACAGGTGAATTGATTATGGGGAGCAAGGACATGGCAGACCAATTGAATAATTACTTTGGTTCTGTCTTCACTAAGGAGGACATAAATAATCTTCCAGAAATAGTAAGGGACAGAGGGTCCAGTGAGATGGAGGAACTGAGCGAAATACATGTTAGTAGGGAAGTGGTGTTAGGTAAATTGAAGGGACTGAAGGCAGATAAATCCCCAGGGCCAGATGGTCTGCATCCCAGAGTGCTTAAGGAAGTAGCCCAAGAAATAGTGGATGCATTAGTGATAATTTTTCAAAACTCGTTAGATTCTGGACTAGTTCCTGAGGATTGGAGGGTGGCTAATGTAACCCCACTTTTTAAAAAAGTAGGGAGAGAGAAACCGGGGAATTATAGACCGGTTAGCCTAACGTCGGTGGTGGGGAAACTGCTGGAGTCAGTTATCAAGGATGTGATAACAGCACATTTGGAAAGCAGTGAAATCATCGGACAAAGTCAGCATGGATTTGTGAAAGGAAAATCATGTCTGACGAATCTCATAGAATTTTTTGAGGATGTAACTAGTAGAGTGGATGGGGAGAACCAGTGGATGTGGTAGATTTGGATTTTCAAAAGGCTTTTGACAAGGTCCCACACAGGAGATTAGTGTGCAAACTTAAAGCACACAGTATTGGGGGTAAGGTATTGGTGTGGGTGGAGAATTGGTTAGCAGACAGGAAGCAAAGAGTGGGAATAAACGGGACCTTTTCAGAATGGCAGGCGGTGACTAGTGGGGTACCGCAAGGCTCAGTGCTGGGACCCCAGTTGTTTACAATATATATTAATGACTTGGATGAGGGAATTAAATGCAGCATCTCCAAGTTTGCGGATGACACGAAGCTGGGTGGCAGTGTTAGCAGTGAGGAGGATGCTAAGAGGATGCAGGGTGACTTGGATAGGTTGGGTGAGTGGGCAAATTCATGGCAGATGCAATTTAATGTGGATAAATGTGAAGTTATCCACTTTGGTGGCAAAAATAGGAAAACAGATTATTATCTGAATGGTGGCCGATTAGGAAAAGGGGAGGTGCAACGAGACCTGGGTGTCATTATACACCAGTCATTGAAAGTGGGCATGCAGGTACAGCAGGTGGTGAAAAAGGCGAATGGTATGCTGGCATTTATAGCGAGAGGATTCGAGTACAGGAGCAGGGAGGTACTACTGCAGTTGTACAAGGCCTTGGTGAGACCACACCTGGAGTATTGTGTGCAGTTTTGGTCCCCTAATCTGAGGAAAGACATCTTTGCCATAGAGGGAGTACAAAGAAGGTTCACCAGATTGATTCCTGGGATGGCAGGACTTTCATATGAAGATAGACTGGATGAATTGGGCTTGTACTCGTTGGAATTTAGAAGATTGAGGGGGGATCTGATTGAAATGTATAAGATCCTAAAGGGATTGGACAGGCTAGATGCAGGAAGATTGTTCCCGATGTTGGGGAAGTCCTGAACTAGGGGTCACAGTTTGAGGATAGAGGGGAAGCCTTTTAGGACCGAGATTAGGAAAAACTTCTTCACACAGAGAGTGGTGAATCTGTGGAATTCTCTGCCACAGGAAACTGTTGAGGCCAGTTCATTGGCTATATTTAAGAGGGAGTTAGATATGGCCCTTGTGGCTACGGGGGTCAGGGGGTATGGAGGGAAGGCTGGGGCAGGGTTCTGAGTTGGATGATCAGCCATGATCATAATAAATGGCGGTGCAGGCTCAAAGGGCCGAATGGCCTACTCCTGCACCTATTTTCTATGTTTCTATGTTTCTATCAGCAAAACAGCTCTACCTCCTCTGATGCAACACCCTCAAACTCCACCCCATGGTCCCATGACAACTGCCCTGCCCTCTTTCTGACTTTTAATGACAGTTGGCAGTCCAACTTAAAGGTGCATTACTGCCACCTACTGGACTGGATTGTGGTGCAGAGAGTTGGGAAGTAAAACCCCTCCTAGTTCCTTTATCAAAAGAAAACTAAATTACGCCAGAGAGCCCGATAGATTGTAAACAATGAGAGAATGATTGTGAATTAAAGTCACTTGCATAACTTTATAATGTTTTTAAAGGAAAACTGTCAACCCCCTAAGCTCACAGTGCAGTCTGCATGCTTTCTTTCAACCTTAGATGGCTCACACAGTAAAAGAATGCTTCAGCTGTTTCATAATGCTGACAAAATCTACACACCGCAGAGCAATGTTTTCCAACACCGATGTTCCCAGCTAAGTTAACTTTTGATCCATCGGTAAAAATGGTTAACTTGCCATAATTTCCTTAACCTATTGATGAACCAACAGACTCTCAGGAATAACACAATCCTCAGATGTCACAGTGGGGCATTGGGAGCGGACCCAAATGCAAGACACAGACACTGAAGTACAAGAAACAGGACTTAACCAGAGTAGGGACGTGACAGAATACAGACAAGGAGCAAGGACAAGAATGCAGACTTGGGCTAGGACATGGACTAGACAGGGAACCCGGACAAGGAACTATGAACTAGGAGCCTGGGCTAGGGAAGGCAGGACCAGGACTTGGAACCATGAACTTGGAGCCTGGGCTTGGGGCTCCGAGCCAGAGACTGGACTCAGCACCTGGGTCTTGCCTTGGGTTCAAACCCCAGAATTTAGGCAAGGACATGACATGACTACAGGATAGGACGTGGCTGGGGTCTTGGCTTTGAGGCTGGTGCCTTGGCCTTGAGGCAGGAGCTTGGAGACTCAACTTTATCTCCACACCAAGGTGGGACAGGTCCACCTGTTGGGTAATAGCAGAACAGCTGGACTTACCCAACAGAGGCCAAGACAAGACAAGACAAAGATCCCCCCACAGGGAAACAGCAAAATGGCCTGACTTACCCCACAGAGGCAAGGACAAGACAAGACAGGACCCCCCCACAGGGCAATGGCAGAACAGCCTGTCTTACCCCACAGAGGCGAGGACAAGAAGAGACAAACACCAAAGAACAACAGACAGTTCCATCTCTGCTTCAGGGTAACTCTGAGTCTCAGTTCAGCCAGCAAACTCAGCTGGCTACAGAAACAGCCAGATCCGTACCTAGCTCAGAGTGGCTGTCAGCCACCCAGCTGGCCCAGGAAACAGCCATATCCATACCACAAAGACAGCTCCAACTACTGACAGCAAGGCTCCATGAGGGGATGGTTCCCCAACACAGCCTGAAGATGGCAAGTGGCTACTCTAGACTTCCACCAGCTTGTTACTCCCAGGGGATCTTGACAAGCCAAACCAGCCACCCACCCACACCACCAAGGCTACTTATATTCCAAGCCCCAAGATGGGAATCAGGTGCCCATGATTAACTCAATCAAAACAATTGGACAGCTGGAAGACCCCCAACTCCTGAGTCCACGGATCGGACCATGAACCGGAATGCAGACTTCATGGACCGGACCATAGCATCAGAACTCCCAGCCGGCCCCACCTCCTGTGACGTGCCCCGCCCTGATGACATCAGAGAGATGGCCCCAACCTTGTAACATTGCATAAGCTGGCCCGGTGGGAGGAGGCTTACTCGAGCGGAGGAGGCAGTTGGGAAAATGGACGCTTATGAAAGTGGGGAGGAGGTGGGGAGTGGTGCGGGATGAGGGATGAGGGGGGGATGAACAGCGAGTCTTTATAGAGGGTGTGGCCTGGGGAGAGGGCAGAATGCAGTGATGGGGTTGCTGACAGACTGAACTGTACCAGCATGGGTGTCTTGTAAAGTTGAATCTGAGGGGAATCACCCCGGAGCAGTTTGCAATCTGGAGGCTGAAGTGCCCTCCTGCCACTTTTCCCTACAAGTGGCCAAAGTGCCCCCTCAGAGCGCCAAACAGTCCTCCCATCACTTCACCTGCCAGTGTGCTGGGGTCATCTATTGTCTCGTGCTCCCGATGCGGCTCCTCACAGCGGGGGAGACGCGCCGTAAACTGGGGGGGTGGCAGCTTCGTCGAGCCCCTCCGCTCCATCCGCCAAAAGCGGAACTTCCTGATGACCAAGTATTTTAATTCCATGAGACCATAAGATAGAGGAGCAAGAGTAGGCCATTCAGCCCTTCAAGTCTTCTCCTCCATTCAGTCATGGGCTGATCCAATCGTTCCAGTCATCCCCACTCCCCTGCCTTCACCCCAAACCCTTTGATGCTCTGGTTAATCAAGAACCTTTCTATCTCTGCTTTAAATGCACCCAATGACTTGGCAACAAATTCCATAGATTTACCACCCTCTGACTAAAGTAATTTCTCAGCATCTCAGTTCTAAATGGATGTCCTTCAATCCTGAAGTTTTGCCCTCTTGTCCTAGACTTCCCAACCATGGGAAATAACTTTGCCATATCTAATCTGTTCAGGCCTTTTAACATTTGGAATGTTTCTGTGAGATTCCCCCTCATTCTCCTCAACTCCAGGGAATACAGCCCAAGAGCTGCCAGACATTCCTCATACGGTAACCCTTTCATTCCTGAAATCATTCTCATGAATCTTCTCTGAACCCTCTCCAATGTCAGAATATCCTTTCTAAAGTAAGGAACCCAAAACTGCACACAATACTCCTAGTGTGGTCTCACAAGTGCCTTATAGAGCCTCAGCATCACATCCTTGCTCTTATGTTCTATACTTCTAGAATGCAAAGCTGGCATTCATTTTTAGAAGTATAGAATATAAGAGGCCAGCATTGCATTCGCCTTCTTCACCACTGACTCAACCTGCAGGTTAACCTTTAAGGTATCTTGCACAAGGATTCCCAGGTCCCTTTGCATCTCTGCATTTTGAATTCACTCCCCATCTAAATAATAGTCTGCCCTTTTATTTCTGCCACCAAAGTGCATGACCATACACCTTCCAAAATTGTATTTCATACAGTTTCCAACATTGTATTTCAATTCTCTTTCCCATTCATGTCAGTCCATGGACTTCAACCTGATGCCACGAACATTGATTTATCCTTCCAGTAAATAAGTTCCCTCCCTCCTACCTCTTCTCCCCTACCTATCACCTCCCCCTCCCTCATTCTTCTATGCTCCATTCTTCTGTCCTATCAGATTTCTTCATCCCCTGACCTTTACCTTTCAGACACACTTGGGTTCACCTCTCATCCTCCAGTTATTCCTCTTTTCCCTCTCTCACCACCACCTTGTTATTCTGGCATTTCCCCTTCTTTCCAGTCCTGAAAAAGGGTCCTGGCTTGAAACGTCCATGGTTTATTCATTTCCATAGATGCTGCCTGATCTGCTCAGTTCCTCTGCATTCTGTGATTGCTTCATAAGTACATGTTGTGGACCATTTTGAGTTTTCACATAATGTTTAAATGATTAGAAGTCTGCAGTCTGGTGCCAGGCATCCTCACAAATTTTAAAGTGTGGATGCATGTGAATGCAAATCCACATGGAAAAGTTTTCAAAGACACCCATAAATGCTTTTCCTTTTTCAGACTGCATTTATTGGTGATGAAGTAACAGGTATCATTACAGAGGTAAGACATTAAATGTGATTCGGGTGTATTGAAATTGACTGGAGGTAATCAGCTGTTGAAATTAATAAATGCTTTACTGTTTCTGATCATTAGAGACCGTGGTTGGTGAAAATGGGTATCAGGCAAGCAGAGTTAACCACTGGACAAACAGTGTGATGGAACTCAGTCTACGTCAACTCAGCAGACTGGGCAAACCCTTCAAGTACATTTGTAAGTGTTGCATCAGATTGTTGACCAAGACGAAACATGAATTATGTGACACACTGCGGCCCCGTAGAATGCCATCCTGTGCAGACTGCGTTTCACTGCTATTCCCTTAAACCTTCCCATCCACATCTTACTTAAATTGTATCCATCTCTACAGATTCTTCTGACAGCTCATTTCATTGACTCACCACCTTCTTGGGAAAAACTTGTCCTTTCTCCTTCAATTCAAGGAAATGATCACAGGCTCTTTACAATATTCAAGCTTTCCAATCCCAGCAACATCCTTGTGAATCTTTTACACATTATTCAAGCTTTCCAATCTCAGCAACATCCTTGTGAATCTATTACACATTATTCAAGCTTTCCAATCCCAGCAACATCCTTGTGAATCTTTTCTGCACCCTTTCTAACTCAATCACATGCTTCCTACAGTATGATGACCAGAACTGTACACAGTATTCCATTGTGCAGTCTACCAGTGTCCTATACTGTTGTAACAGGATGTCCCAGTTCTTGTTCTCAATGCCTGTCCCATGAGGAGAAGCATGTTGTTGTATAAGACCATAAGACATAGGAGCAGAATTAGGCCATTTGGCCCGGAGTCTGCTCCACCATTCAGTTAAGGCTGATCCTTTTTCTCCTCCTCAACCCCACTCTCCAACTTTCTCCTCGTAACCTTTGATGCTGTGTCCAATCAAGAAGCAATCAATCTTGGCATTAAATACACACAACAACCTGGCCTCCACATCTGCAAGTGGTAACAAATTCCACAAGTTCACCATGCTACTCTGTCTGAGCCTTTCTCCATAAGGATTCCCAAATCTCTTTGCATCTCAGATTTTTGGATTTTCTCACTGTTCAGAAAATAGCCTGCACATTTATTTCTACTATGAAAGTGCATCACCATGCAGTTTCTAACATTGTACTTCATTTTCCACTCTCTTGCCCATTCTCCTGATCTGTTTAAGTTCTTCTGCAGCTTACCTGTTTCTTCAACACTACCTGCCCCTCCACCAATCTTCGTATCATCAGCAAACTTGGCAATAAAGCCATCTAGTCCATCATCTAAATCATTGATATACAGCATAAAAAGAAGCGATCCCAACACCGACCCCTGCAGAACACCACTGGTCACTGGCAGCCAACCAGAAAAGGGTCCTTTTATTCCCACTCGCCACCCCCTACCAATGAGCCAAGGCTCCAACCATGTTAGTAACTTTCCTGTAACAGCATAGTTTCTTAACTTGGCAAGCAGCCTCATGTGTGGCACCTTGTCAAAGACCTTCTGAAAGTCCAAATATACAACATACACTGCATCCCTGTATCCCACTTCCAATCTCCTCAAAGAATTCCAACAGGATCATCAGGCAAGATTTTCCCTTAAGGAAACCATGCTGATTTTGTCCTATCTTGTCCTATGTCTTCATCAATTTCTGGGAACTTTCTCTGTGTTCTACAACACTCCCCAAGACCCTGTCTTTACTAGCTTGCCAAAATGCATCACTCACAATTGTCTGAGATGAATTCCATCTGCTGTTCCTTTGCCCATTTTCCCAGCTGATCTAGATCTTCTTGTAACCTTTGACAATGTCCTTTGTTGCCCACCAAACCACCATTTTGGTGCCATCCACAAATTACTAACCAACCACATTCCCATCCAAATCATCATTATCTAGCATGGATACCTGTGGTACACAACTAATTATTTGCCTCCAATCTAAAAAGCAAGTCTCTTCTACGTCCCTCTGACTCCTTTGAAGCCAATTTTTTTTCCAATTGGCTGGCTGACCTGGATCACATGTGCTCTCACCTTTTGGACATGTCTACGATGCAAATCCCTGGTAAAAGCTTAGCTGAAGTCCATGTAGACAATTTTTCTCACCTTTTCAAATAACTCTATAAATTCACGAGACATAACCTTCCAAGCACAAGTTATAAATACGAGAGATTCGGCAGGTGCTGGAAAGCTTCAGCCACACACTAAAAAGGTGCTGGAGAAACTCAGCAAGTCAGCTGCATCTATGAAGGGGAGTGAATAATCAGCATTTTGGGCCGAGACCCTTCATCAACGAGGGGTCACAGTTCGAGGATAAAGGGGAAGCCTTTTAGGATCGAGATGAGGAAAAACTTCTTCACACAGAGAGTGGTGAATCTGTGGAATTCTCTGCCACAGGAAACAGTTGAGGCCAGTTCATTGGCTATATTTAAGAGGGAGTTAGATATGGCCCTTGTGGCTAAAGGGATCGGGGGTATGGAGGGAAGGCAGGTACAGGGTTCTGAGTTGGATGATCAGCCATGATCATACTGAATGGCGGTGCAGGCTCAAAGGGCTGAATGGCCTACTCCTGCACCTATTTTCTATGTTTCTGTCAGGACTGGAAAAACAAAGGCAGAAGCCAGAAGAAAGTGGTGGGGGATTGAAAGAAGTACAAGCTAGCAAGTGATAGGTGAAACTGGATGAGGGGGAAGGTGAGAGAGTGGGTGGGAGGGGGGGAGTTGATAAGTGGAAGAGGTAAAGGACCGAAAAAGAAACCTAGAAGAGGACAATGGATCATGGAAGAAAGGGAAAGAGGGGCACCAGAGAGAGGTGCTGGGCAGGCAAGTGAGGAGAAGAGAAGAGGTGAGAGGATAACCTAAATGGGGAATAGAATAAGAAAGGAGGGAGCATGGAGAAATTACTGGAAGTTACAGAAATTGATGTTCCTGTCATCAGATTGGAAGCTACCCAGACAGATTATGAGGTGTTTCTGCTACAACCTGAATTTGGACTCATTATGGCCATAGAGAAAGCCATGGACAGATATGTCAGAATGGGAATGGAAGGTTGAATTGAAATGGAAGACCACCAAGCGATCCTGCCTTTTGTGGTAGACAAAGTGAAGGTGTTCCACACAGTATTTCCCCAATCTATGTTGGGTCTCACCGATGTAGCAGAGGCTCCACTAGAAGCACCAGATACAAATACACGGGTGAAGTGTCTCCTCACTTGGAAGGACTGTTTGGGCCCTTTAATGGTGGTGAGGAAGGTGGTGTTCGAGCACTGGTCACAATCACACAATTAACTACCAGGAGGGAGATCTGTGAGCCCCAGCAATTTCTTTCCTTGGTTCCCCCGATGTACTTGGTCAGACTATGGAGGTTTATCTACCTTTATGTAACTCATGTCTTCCATCACCTCCTCGTTTTCTATGATATCACCTAATCCAGAATCTGTCTACCTCTTGTTTATTCAAAGAGTTATCCCAGAAGAAATATTGCCTCAACTCTTATTAATACAGAACTTCCTATTTTTCAACAGTGACCTCCACTTCCAGATTCTCCCACATGAGCAACCATTCTCTGATTTCTCCATCAAGAACCTTAAGTAAGGAATGTAATACTACTGTCGATCTGCCTCTCTACCAGAGGCCTTTGGGTTCAGACACAGGGAATAACTGTCAAACAGATTCTACTTAAAAGTACATACTGTTTATTAGCAAGTTTGCATTCTCAGTTGGCAACACTCTGCTCACCAAGTTTGAGAAAATCTGCAGCCAAGTGAGCCCAGAATACTGTTTGGAGCTGCTGATATACATTGTTATCACATACAGATGGGGGTAGACCAAAAAGCTTCTCATGGAACAAACACTTCTTTGTTCATACATTATCCCCACAGCATGACATATCAAGCTGCCAATAAGTCAGTTAGGTTTTAGCCCTTTTAATTCTGCATATAATTCCTCATTCCCTCCTCTTGTCATTCCATGACAACTAGGATTATCAATGTCGGGGTTGTTGTACATCTTAATTTTCATATTCATGTAAGAAGGGTGAATAGTAACCCTTGGGATAAGCCGAAGGGCTTTCCGCATCATCAGAGTCTCCATTCTCATCATTTGCACCTCGGTCTCTCTGGGGTCCCCTTCCTTCTAGGGGGACTCTTTGTATAAATATCCCTGTTGGTGCAGGGCAAAAGCACCGGCTGACAAGGGGCTGTAAACATTGGAAAAGTTCAATAAGTATGAGTACTCCCATGATGATGATAGCATAATGTAGCAGTACACCGCTCCATCCTGTAAAGATGCCACTGAAAGGCCACAATCCTCCTTTTGAGCTAAAGCCATGTAGGTCAGCCCCGATTTTCCGGATTTTATTTACTCCTTTTGAGTGTGAACAGAGAAATAGGCAATATTCTCTGATTCATCTGGGATGTTGGTGCAGCACTCTTGTCCTATAACAGCACATGCATCTCCTTTTTCAGCCAGAACAAAATCGAGGGCCATTCGGTTGTGTAAAGCTGTCTGTCGTAGCACAATCATTTCAGCGGTGATGGCCCTCACCTGATCCTGGACGCCATCCATGGCCTTAGTGGTGCTATTGTCCATCTCCTTCAAAACTGCAGCCGGGTTGATGATTTCCCTTGAATTGCAGGCCACCCCGTAGAAGGGGAAAGCTATCATCCAGAAGCACTCTGGTTGTGAGATTCCTTGCTTTTGCTGAAGGAGGGAAGGGTGCTGGTCCAAGGTTTTCAGCATTCACATGTGGGGTACAAGGTAAGCCAGGAAGCAGTATCCCATCCAATTTCTGCTCTCTTGTTGGGTATCCCATCAGCTAGCTGTCTCTCCTGGGAGCTACAAGTAGGCCCTTTCCCCACAAACCCATTGAGTTCCATTCAGGGGGCGCAGTGGTTTGGCCGTTGCAGAAATGGGACAAGTGCTATTGCCTGGAAAGTAAGGAGTATTCACTGGTTGGTCAGATCTGACAGTGGTGGAGGGCCATGATGTCTTTTTCCAGGGGGACAAGTGTACCAACCAACTATCTTCCCATGGTAAGGAATCACTGCACACACCCAGCAGGCAGATGAGTTAGTTTTCCCAGCATAACTATAGCAAAGTGACAGGAAGGTGTTTGGCTTGGTTACTACAATACAAGTGCTTAAGATTACTAGTAATAGCTTAGTCATGAATGCACACGTTTGACGTGTCCTAGATATGTCCATTTTGGAAGTCCTTGTAGTTTGAGTGCCGTTGGAGTGGTCAGTAACACTTGGCTGAGTCCTTTCCAGTGAGGCTTCAGCTTCTTTCTAAGATGGTTCTTTACGAGAACATAGTCACCTAGGCGAACTCGATGTTCATTTTCCAGTTCCTCTCCTTCCTGACAGGCCTTCTTCACCTGCGAATGCAAGACCTGGAGAGATTTGGTTAGTGCCAGGATATATCCTATAATTTCATTCAATGTTTGATTCAGGTCCATCTCAGGTAATTTTGGGAGGCAGCCTTCCAGGAGTTCTTAATGGTCTGCCATGTACTATTTCAGCCGCCGACTGACCATGTTTGGTCTGATAATGAGTTCTCATCTGAAACAAGACTATCGGTAGCATTGTGAGCCAATTTTGACCGCTTTCTTGTCCTAGTTTAGCCAATTTGTTTTTCAGCGATCCATTCATTGAGAACATCTACCATAAACGCTGCCTGGGCAGGGTGAAAAGCATTATCAAGGATGCATCTCACCCTAACCATGGACTTTTTACTCTCCTCTCATCCGGTAGGCACTACAGGAGCCTCTGCTCCTGCACTAGCAGGCACAGGAAGAGCTTCTTCCCTGAGGTTGTGACCCTGCTGAACCTCACATCACAGTGCTATTGCATCCGTATTGTACTGTCTCAGTACTTTTATATTTGTGTGCTGTAGCACTTACTTTTTATTTGCAGTTATTTTGTAAATAACACTATTCTTTGCATTTCTGGTTAGATGCTAACTGCATTTCATTGGCTTTGTATCTGTACTCAGCACAATGACAATAAAGTTGAATCTAATCTAATCTAACCCTTTTAATCAGGCCGGCAGCCTGCAGTCTGTGGGGGCAATGGAATGTCTGTTAAATACCCAGAGCCTGGCATAGTTGGGTATTAATCTCACCCACAAAATGAGGGCCGTTGTCAGATACAACTTGCTCTGGTACCCCGAATCTGGGAGTAATTTCTTTCAACAAAATGTGCACCACAGTAGAACAGGGGAAAATGAAGATGGGAGTTCTGTAGGAGAGGGACCTCATTTCTACTGCAGCGAAAGTTGACAAGACCCAGGAATTTACACATCTGAGTCAGTGTGGTGTATTAGCAATGGGGGTTAATTAGCACAGGTCAAGGGCTGAATCTGGTACCTTCTGGTCTATTAAGATCAGTACTACATTGGTGCTACATGATCACGAAACCTTTTAAAAACAAATGTAACCCCCCGGTAAGCCTCAGGCTCGCTCAACTCGCTTCCGTCTAGGGGGAGCAGTCTTCAGCCCCGCCAGACTGGGTAATCAAGTTTGTGTGATGTACCCCACCCCGCCAAATAACAGTCAATGCACCATATGTGATTAAATGATTACACTTTATAGATCTTACTGGAACTATGTAATTAATAGACATAAATATAAAAGGAAAGTAAAAGGCACCAATCTTATCAAAGCTCAACCACTTCATGCACACAGTTGGAGCTCAATTAACGGGGTCTTCTTTCCACCATTCGATCCCCTCCGACCTCCTCGACCCGCCGCCTGGGACCAACCACGGTGGTCAACCAGACACTCCACACTAATCTGACTTTGTCTTCTCTCCTCGCCAAAGATCCTGGGCCTCGGACTCCCGCTCGGGGTCTGTCCCATCAGCCAGCTTACAGCATCGTGTCTCCTCTCTCTGTCCCTATCGCACCTTCTCACCCAAAGCCCCCGAAAACAATAGCTTACAGACACACAAGAAAGAATAACATCTATCCCAATTGGTTAGCAAATGAATACAATTCTCTTATCAGTAATATAACCCAAACAAGCTGCTAGAGAGACAACCACTGTCTCAGCAGTTAACATCACAGAGAAGCCATTTTATTTTTAACATAACAAAGAAGCCATTTTATTCACTTTAGCAGTAACATTAAAGAAGAAACACCTTACACTCTCCCCCCACCAAATTTAGTCATGTCCTCATGACTTCTAAATAACTCGCCAACCCTTCCTGCAGACACAAAAACCCAATCCAGGTACAAACAGTGACATTGCTCCCCAAACAGTAGACCTTACGCCCTGTTCGATGGGCACTACATAGGCCAACCTATCTGGGAGTTTCCTAATCCTCCAAGACCTCCGTACCCCCTCACCTAAACCCTTCAGGTTTGGACACTACTGGGGATACCTGGGGTCTGCTTGCCAATTCCTTTCTTATTCTCTCACTCATGCCCCCACTGCAACTCGGAGCCCCCTGTCCCGTGTCCAGGGTCCTGCTTCTTTTTCTTCTAGGTCTTGCTGTAACCCAGGCTGCCCACAGATAGCCCCCCTCACTACCCCTGACTCAATGGGAGAAGGGTCAAAAGTCTCTTCATCCAACAAGGGGAAGTTAGCGAAAGGCAGCATGTACCACACCTCCATCTCATCATCCATCGAATTCGTATTCTTCCCCATTTCCTCGATTGGTAGCTGCTGTTTGATTTTCTCCAAACTGAAGCACTTAGCCTGGGCTGCCTCTTCGGCCTCCTGCAATCAAGACGTCAGCTTCTTCTCTGACTCACGCTTCATGTCTATCTCCATCTGGGACACAATTACACCACCAGCTTCTTCTAGTCTGTTCTGGATCGATTTCTTGACTTTCTGCTGATCCTTTCGAAGCTTGGTCATTGTTTCATCTCTCTGGATTAATTCATCAGTAAACGACCGTAGTTTCAGCTGGGAATTCCATTTCCCTGTCTCCACTTTAACGGGCGAGGACTCCAATTCTTCAATGGTTCTCCCAAAATTGCAGCACTCAGTCTCCAGCCTGAGCATTCAGTTCAGCAGTGCAAATCCCCTCACTCAGGAGCTGCGTCCGTTTCCAGACCTGGCACTCGTCCAAAGAAAGTTTTACTTCATTAATCCCTAGTCACCCGGGATCCCTCACTTGCCTCACTTCATAGTCTTCCAAGGCAAATCTCAATGCTAGGAGATCATCCAAATACACCAAAACTCCAAACACCTCCACATCCACCATGGTCTTCCCCATGCCCCGCGGGAAGGTTGCAGGGGCTCTGGATATGCCCTGTGGCATCTTTTCAGACCGGAAGAATCCCAGGGGTCCTATGAGGACCATCACTGGGTTCCGGCAAACTAGCAACAGAGGAGCAGAAGGCAGTGTGGACAGGGCCAATGAACTTAACCTGTTCGTTAACAGATTTGACAGTGTGGCCCCCGCCCATCCAACACATGAGCCATCTGTTGTCGGCCCCCAACCAACACATATTCCACTCTCCCCTCCTACCCCTCCTCACAGTCCCCCACCCTGCTCTCATGACTATACCCCTCCCCCACACGAAACCACCACGGTGGGCTTCACAGCTCTACAGGTGAGAGGACAGCTGAAACGTCTCAACCCAAGCAAGGCTGCAGTACCAGGGTGCTCAAAGCCTGTGCCCCTCAGCTATGTGGAGTACTTCGCCATGTATTCAACCTGAGCCTGAGGCTCCGGAGGGTTCCTGTACTGTGGAAGACGTCCTGCCTCGTCCCTGTGCCGAAGACGCCGCGCCCCAGCGGCCTCAATGACCACAGACTGGTGGCATTGACCTCCCACATCATGAAGACTCTGGAGAGACTTGTTCTGGAGCTGCTCCAGCCTATGGTCAGGCCACACTTAGATCCCCTCCAGTTCGCCTACCAGCCCCGACTAGGAGTTGAGGATGCCATCGTCTTCCTGCTGAACCGTGTCTACGCCCACCTGGACAAGCCAGTGAGCACTGTGAGGGTCATGTTTTTTGACTTCTCCAGTGCGTTCAACACCATCCGCCCTGCTCTGCTGGGGGAGAAGCTGACAGCGATGCAGGTGGATGCTTCCCTGGTATCATGTATTCTTGATTACCTGACTGGCAGACCACAGTACGTGTGCTTGCAACACTGTGTGTCCGACAGAGTGATCAGCAGCACTGGGGCTCCACAGGGGACTGTCTTGTCTCCCTCTCTCTTCACCCTTTACACCTCGGACTTCAACTACTGCACAGAGTCTTGTCATCTTCAGAAGTTTTTGGATGACTCTGCCATAGTTGGATGCATCAACAAGGGAGATGAGGCTGAGTACAGGGCTACGGTAGGAAACTTTGTCACATGGTGTGAGCAGAATTATCTGTAGCTTAATGTGAAAAAGACTAAGGAGCTGGTGGCAGACCTGAGGAGAGCTAAGGTACCGGTGACCCCTGTTTTCATCCAGGGGGTCAGTCTGGACATGGTGGAGGATTACAAATACCTGGGGATACGAATTGACAATAAACTGGACTGGTCTAAGAACACTGAGGCTGTCTACAAGAAGGGCCAGAGCCGTCTCTATTTCCTGAGGAGACTGAGGTCCTTTAACATCTACTGGATGATGCTGAGGATGTTCTACGAGTCTGTGGTGGCCAGTGCTATCATGTTTGCTGTTGTGTGCTGGGGCAGCAGGCTGAGGGTGGCAGACACCAACAGAATCAACAAACTCATTCGTAAGGCCAGTGATGTTGTGGGGATGGAACTGGGCTCTCTCATGGTGGTGTCTGAAAAGAAGATGCTGTCTAAGTTGCATGCCATCTTGGTCAATGTCTCCCATCCACTACATAATGTACTGGGTGGGCACAGGAGTACATTCAGCCAGAGATTCATTCCACTGAGATGCAGCACTGAGCGTCATAGGAAGTCATTCCTGCCTGTGGCCATCAAACTTTACAACTCCTCCCTTGGAGGGTCAGACATCCTGAGTCGATAGGCTGGTCCTGGACTTATTTCATAATTTACTGGCATAATTTACATATTACTATTTAACTATTTATGGTTCTATTACTAGTTATTATTTATGGAGCAACTGTAACGAAAACCAATTTCCCCCGGGATTAATAAAGTATGACTATGACTATAACTATGACTATAATGGCTGTCTTCTCCTTGTCGGCCTCACTCATCAGGAACTGGCAACATCCACTCCTCAGATCCAGCACATTAAATCACGTTGCACCACACAAACAGCCCTCAGGGCCGTATTCTGGTCAATGACAGTGCGCCTGTTCAGCGTCCTATAATCCACACACACGCTGCCTATGTCTTCCATGGCCTCAGGGTCCAGTCGCCATGACCTCTCTCACCGAGGTGTCTTCAGCAGTCAACTCCCCTTCCTCGTGGTATAAAAGAAGATACCCCTTACACAAATAAATCTTTTTTTCTGACCCTAGTTTTTTTTAAAATAACTATATGTATGTCCTTACATTGTTCAGAATTGGACAAAATCAAAAATTAACATTTCCTCACACAGAAAGAAAACAAATATTGAAATATAGAAGATTGCTCTCGCCACCCACTGAAAATTTAAATGAACTTTTTCTCCCTTAAGATGGCCACTGTCATGGTCCGGTCCATGAAGTCCGCATTCCGGTCCATCGATCCTTGTTCTGAGTTTTCCTGTTTTCTCCCTTCTGTTGGGTGCTTTAATTGAGGCACCTGATTCTCATTTCGGTCTGGCACATAAATACCTCTGCAAACTAGGGATTGTTTGCTGGACTGTTCTCTTCCCTTCCCCTTCCTTCTGAAGCCTCACCTGCAATGCTGTCAGGTTTAACCACCAGAGCAAGACTGGGGCCTTGCAGTGTCAAGATAAGGAACAGTCTGTTGTTGTTTGGAATTGTCTCTTTGTGTCCTCGCCTTCACTAGGTAGATCCAGCTGTTTGCTGCTACCTTGAGTTGGAAACTGTCTCTGTGTCCTTGCCTCTGCTGGGTAGATCTGGCTGTTTGCTGCTACCCTGAGTGGAGAACTGTCTCTTCGTGTTCAGTGTACTGTGCATAGAAAGAACCCCGGCCTTCGGTCCTGTTCCCAAGGAAGGGGTCCTGGCTCTGTGTGCTGTGTACGAGTCCTGGCCCTACATCCTGCTCCCAAGGAGGGTCCCAGCTTTGTGTTCCATGTTCCTGAGTTCCAAACCCAAGGCTCTGAGGTTCCTGTCTCCCAAGACAAGTCAAGGGTTTGTGTTCTCATCCTGTCCATGTGCCTCGCCCAGCCCAGTGCTGGATTTCCCTCGTCCTGTCCAGGAGTCTTGCGTCCAGTCCTGTAGCCACGCCACGACTTGTAACCACATCTTGTCCTAGCCTAAACCTGGATTCCGGTTCTGAGTTAAGACCCAGGTTCCTAGTCCCAACCAAGACCCAGGTTCCGGGTCCTTGTCCAGGCTCTAGTTCCGGAGTCCTGTGTCCCTAGTCCAGGCTCCTTGTTCCTAGTTCCTTGTCTGAGTTCCATGTTTCTTGTCCATCTCCTAGCCCAGGCCCTGCATCCTAGTCTCGTCCAGGGCCTGTGTCTATGTCCAGTGTCCTTTCTTCCCCTCTTCCCTTGCTTTCTTGACACACCGAGTCCTGTTTCTAGTACTTCAGAGTCTGTGTCTTGCATTTGGGTCCGCCACCAATGCCCACCTTGTGACAGCCTCTGTGGTTTGCTTTGAAAGACTGAACTAGACACTTCTTTCTGACAAGGGCACAGATTGTTAATACAGCTACAATGATAAATAATGAATGTCTTTATCTGATTTACAACTTTCCTAGAAATACTTTGTCTTTGTGAACTACTAACTTATTTTAAATGGCTTTCTGAAGCTTGAGTGGATTCTGACCCGTTCATATTGTTGACTTTAACCTCGTCGGCCACCTTGCTGGGCAGGGCTTGGAGGAGCAGAGCACAGTACTGTAGGGACCGGTTCCCTGCTGTGTACGGCGGATCTCCCGATCGTGCAGAATAAATGGCATTAAGACGTTTTAGGAAATCATCAGGGGTCTCACCTTTCCTGGGTTTACACTCTAAGACCTTAGTTACATCTATGGAGGGAGGCAGAATGTGGGACAGGGGTCCAATATATTTTCAATCATCTGCAGTTTGGTTTGAACAGTCGTAGCTGGTTGTAATTGCCATGTCCGAGCCAAGTGGTGAATCGTGTCTGATCAGTTGGAGTAAGGGCGGCCATAGCCAGAGGGAACAAATCTCGGTAGTTAGCGGAATAAATAGTCAGGACAGTTCTTAAATAATGACAGAACCCTTGGGGTTCTGTATTGGTCCCGGTAAAACTGATGGCGCTTGTTCAGAGCTCCAGTCCAGGACGGGTCCAGTCTGACCGCGTGCGGGCAGAAACGGGTATTGGGCTTCCCAACTGTTCTAGAGAAACTACATCAGTCGGTGGCGATGCAATGACTGTCGAATTGGCAACTGAGGCACCAGCGTGAGAACCATATGGGGTGGGGAACCTGACCATGGTAAAATAGGCACCAATGCAGTTGTGGGTCGTATGGCTGTATTATTAGGTCACTTACCCATTCCCAGTCATCATCAGTATCATTTGGAGAATCGGTCGGTATGTCTGGGTAGAGGCCGTGTACCCCAGAATTAATTTTATTTTCCGTTTCCCTTTTCCCTTTATTCGTTCTTTCATGGTCAGTATGTTTTGTCTCTCATACAATTTCTTTCCCCGTCTCCTTTGTCTGTTTCTGTCCCTTATCCCATTCTTCACAAATCGCTCTCAAATCTTGCCAACTCCTAGGATTGCCTCTTTTATCACGGACGTCTATCCCTCTTCGCTTAGAGTTATTGGCCCAACAATTTATGTCTGTCTTTTATTTCTGCCTCTTGTCACCATAGGCCAATAAGGTGACCATACTCTTTCCATGCCTTCCCTTTCCATATTCCCTGTTCCCTGTTAAGTCAAATGTACCCTCCTGCAGTTGTCTTTTCCCAAATGTTTAGACAATTGGAACGACATTTGTCTCTGTTTCTTTTCATTGTCTGGATATTTGTCTATTACTTTCTGTATCGGACTACTCTCCACCTCCTCCCTCCTTTGTCTAAGTGCGCACCCATCGTATTCCAAGGGACTTGACCACGCGTCTTCACTTACGAGAAGACTCGAACTTCTCAATTATTCCGGGGGACTCGAACCGGCCGTCTTGATTTTCCATTCTGGGTCCCGTCAGTAGATTTTCCCCGTCAAAATGAGGGAACAAACAGGGTCGTCAGAGAGCAGAGAGGAACCAAGTTTAAAGCTCACCTTGTGGGCCGGTTCATCTGATTCACCCCACTTGGTCAATTTTGGCGAGGGGTCTACCACATATTGCTCGCTGCGCTAAGGTGCCGATCTGCCTCTCTACCAGAGGCCTTTAGGTTCAGACACGGAATAACTGTCAAACACAGTTTACTTAAAAGTACATACTGTTTACTAGCAAGCTTGCATTCTCAGTTGGCAACACAGAGTCTCTGCTCACCAAAACCTGCAGCCAAGTGAGCCCAGAATACTGTTTGGAGCTGCTGATATACATTGTTATCACATACAGACAAAGAAGCTTCTCATGGAACAAACACTTTTTTGTTCATACATTATTCTCACAGCACGACTTGTCAAGCTGCCATCGAGTCAGTTAGGTTCTCGCACTTTTAATTCTGCATATAATCGTGTACATGTGAAACTCTAGTCGTGGTCTAGCTAACGTCAACTGAGACAGAGGGGAGTAATGGACACAAATAGGCTTAAAGTTTATTGTGGTGTGCAATATCAGTCTCACTGAAAAACAATTTTTGGAGTAAAATGTCAAGTACAACAACTGGCAAGAAAAAGAGTTAAATAATGTGTAGTAAATAGGCAGTTATCCACTTGAGTGCAGATACATTTCTGGGACAAGAGAAAGTGAAATTGGACTTTGTTGTACGGAGCTGACTGCTCTTGTGTAACCCATCTGAAGGTTATACATCATGATTGGCTGGGGGCTCCTAAAGAATAGTTATCTTAAACAACTGTATTTTTCTTGGTGGGTGGTGGGGAGGAAAAGGTGTGTTTCTTTTTGACTATTCCGGGAGTTAGTGTTAATAGGAGTTTGGGAGGCAGAGGTTCCGTAACAGCTCCATTGGCAGGATGGGCATGTACTTTTGTTCATGTGAAAGATCAACATGAACCAGCACTCGCCATTACTAGAATAACCCAGTGGCAGAACATCAGTATTAGCTGTGGTCTCTTACTCTTGCTGAAGGTTGTCAAATCCTACATGGATTATTCACAGGAAATTACTGCATGAATGTTTACAATGTAAATAAGCACAATTGAAGTCTAGATTGACAAATTCCTGTTATACCTCTGGATGCTTTAATTCATTAGCTGGAATATCCACTATCGTTCTTTTCCACTCTTCGTACACAGCATGTTTTGCCCACACAAGATGTTCACATTGTGCCAATAGAAATGGGAAGTTTATTTATTTATTGAGATTATAGGCTCTTCCAGCCCTTCAAGCCATGCTGCCCAACAACCCTCATTTAACTCTCACCTAATCACAGGACTAATTAACCTACCAACCGGTATGTCTTTGGACTATGGGAGGAGACCAGAGCACCCAGAGGAAACCCACACGGTCACAGGGAGAAAGTAGAAAATCCTTACAAACGGCAGTGGTAAGTGAACCCGGGTCACTGTCACTGTGTAGCATTGTGCGAATCACTATGTTACCCTGTCAAACTTGTGTGAAAGTACCTGAACAGTGGGATACTGACCAGTGAACTGTACTTGACTGCAGTGACCACTGTGATAATGCAGAAGAATGGAGCCGGTCTGAGCGCAGCTAATTCTTGCTACTGGGATGCTAATACCGACGGTAAGTTTGATGTTGTAACAATTGCATTTCTGCTTAGCTGCTGAATGACTGTGACTTGTCGAGAAAGGATTCTTTTTGTGCAACTTGGAATCATCTCAGCATTAAGCTGTGTATGAAGGGAAGGATTGTGAGCCTCCTCATACTTTGTTCTTTTCTTATAGGCAAAGTAAATTAAGCCCAGGGAACTGGGTATGATGTTCTGTAAGTGGTGCAGTCAAGTCAGTCATCTGCAAATACCAAAGTGGTGGCATGGTAGCGTAACAATGCCAGCCACCCAGGTTCAAATCCCCAACTGCCTGTAAGGAGTTTGAACGTTCTCCTAGTGACCGTGGGAGTTTCCTCCAGGCTCTCCCGTTTCCTTCCACTTTCCAAAGACGTATGGGTTTGTCGGTTAATTGGTCACATGCGTGTAATTGGGTGGCGTGGGTCATTGAGCCAGATGTTCCTGTTACTGTGATGCATCTCTTAAGTTCAAAATAAATAAAATGTACCAATCGTAAAAAGTGATAAGCATCTAAAATACTGCTGAATAGTCAACTAGAATTTAAAAGTGAAAGCCTTGCTTTAATACTCTCATTGCATTCTTTGAAGAGGTAATAGCAATCAAGAATAAATACTGGATGCAATTCGTTTTGCTATCCAGCAAGCCATCTGTATAATCTAATGCTATAGAATAGTGACAAATAGAAATAATTCATACAGTCAGAAACAAATGTGTTCAAACAAATAGCTATCCAACCAAAAGCAAAGTAATTCAGAACGTCAGTACAGGAACAGGCCCTTTGCCCCAACATCCTCCCGTCACCACAACGGGGACAGATTTCCCCTTGTCCTCACCTACCACCCCACCAGCCTCCGGATCTAGCACATTATCCTCCGCAACTTCCGCCACCTTCAACAGGACCCCACCACTAAGTACACCTTTCCTTCTCTACCCCTCTCCACTTTCCGCAGGGATCAGTCCCTCTGCAACTCCCTGGTCCACACGTCCCTCCCCACAGATCTCCCACCCGGCACTTATCCCTGCAAGCGTAAGTGCTACACCTCCTCTCTTGCCACCATTCAGGGCCCCAAACAGTCCTTCCAGGTGAGGCAACACTTCACTTGTGAGTCTGTTGGGGTCATCTATTGCATCCGGTGCTCCCGGTGCGGCCTCCTCTACATCGGTGAAACCCGACGCAGATTGGGGGACCGCTTCGTCGAGCACCTCCGCTCCGTCCGCCATAACAGATAGGATCTCCTGGTTGCCACCCACTTCGACGCTGCTTCACATTCCCACTCGGATATGTCCATACATGGTCTCCTCTACTGCCATGATGAGGCTAAACTCAGGTGGGAGGAGCAACACCTCATATACCGTCTAGGTAGTCTCCAGCCCCTTGGTATGAACATAGAATTCTCCAACTTCCGGTAATTCCCTTCCCCTATCCCTATGTCACTCTGCCCCCTCCCCCAGCTGCCTATCACCTCCCTCATGGTTCCGCCTCCTTCTACTACCCATTGTGCTTTCCCCTATTCCTTCTTCACCTTTCCTGCCTATCACCTCCCTGCTTCCCCTCCCCGACTCCTTTATCTTTCCCCTTACTGGTTTTTCACCTGGAACCTACCAGCCTTCTCCTTCCCACCCTCCCCCCACCTTCTTTATAGGGCCCCTGCCGAAGGGTCTCGGCCCAAAACATTGACTGTTCGTTTCCACGGATGCTGCCCAACCTGCTGAGTTCCTCCAGTGTGTTGTGTATGTCTGCACAGATAATGATACCAATCTGCAGTAAACCTTTCTGGCTGCCCCTGGTCTATACCCTTCCGTTCCCTGTCTGTTAATGTCTGTCTAATCGCCTTTTAAACATTGTTATTGTATCTGCTTCCACCACCTCCCCGGCACAAGCCACTCTCTGTAAATAAAATGTCACTTGAATATCACTTTAAACTTATGCCCCCTAGCTTTTGACATTTCCATCTGGGGGCGGTGTGTGGGGAGTCTCTGTCTGCCCTATCTATGCCTCTCATAACCTTACAAACTTCCTTTCAGCTTCTGACGTTCCAGACAAATCAACCCTCATACATCCAACAGAACTTGCCACATGCTGGTGGGCTGGGGAAGTGGAGCTGGCACTGCTTGCTTTCAGAAGTAGAACATGGGGATGAACCGTGGGATTAATTTAATTGCTATCAGAATGTCCAAATGCTGATTCATGGGACTGTGACGTGGAGTACTTAAACAATATATAAATAAAAATAACATGCACTCTGTCAAGTAGTTTGCCCAAGCATGTGGCAATGTTGAAACAATTCCTAACTGTGCACCTTTTAACTGTTTTCAGGGAGCTGCACTGTGAGATGGGAGAATAATACCACGTATTGTATTGTCACTGTGTTCGGGCTGGGCATCTGAAATCTTGCTGACTGCCAGACACCACATTGAACCCTCCCTCAGAGACCCTGACTGTGAAGCACAATTGAGTGTAATACTAATTAAAGGGTGCAACAGTTACTATTGTACATCCTCCGTTCACTACATCTTACCTTCAGTATTGCTTTGTTACCATGTTACATTTTTATTTGCCATCATTTTAATTTTATGTTGTGCATTAAGGAATAGTTAATACCAGTTTCATGTGAAGTTCTGTTGTTACTTTAAAATAAATATGGAGTGTTTAATTTAGTCCTTGTTTCCATCATTTAAGGTGTTCAGCAATCCTTCCCTTGAGTGCTGTGTTCCTAAGTTCTTTTCTTGTCATAACTTCACAAGAAGCTTCTGTCTTTGTGTAGCTGAGGAGAGGAGACAGGATATAGAGTTCTAGGTCAGTACAGGACCCACATGAGGAGATTGGCAATGTCTGGTTAAATAGGATGTACCAGTGCTGGGATCAACAATGCCATTTCCACTGTAGGCAAGTCCATGGACTTCTGCATAAATGATTCTAGTCACCAGAAAGGCCAACGAAGCAAACTTGCAGTCTTTTCCGGGTCCTGTATCCCCTTTGTTGAGGCTTCAGTTGCCCAACAGGAAATTTCACATTTCAAATTAAATTTATTATCAGAGTACATCTGTGTCACCATCTACTACCCTGAGATTGATTTTCTTGTGACTATTCATAATAGAACAAACACATACGAGACAAACAATGATAAAATGCACACAAAGACTGACAACCGATGTGTAACAAATAAATAGATAGATAGATAGATAGATAATTAATACTGAGGACATTGGATGTAGAGACCTTGAAAGTAATTCCATTGGTTGTGGAATCATTTCGGTGTTCAGGTAAATGAAGTTATCCACACTGGTTCAGGAGCTTGGTGGTTGAGGAGTAAATAGACTGTTAGTAACATGGTGATGTGGAACCTAAGGGTCCTGTACCTCCCTGCCATGGCAGCAGTGAGATGAGAACATGACCTGGATGGGGAGTCTTTGATGATGGTGCTGGGTGGCAGCACTCCATGTCAGTGGGAAGACTTTGTCTGTCATGCAATGAGCTACGTCCATTACTTCATGTAGACTTTTCCATTGCTGGACATTGCTGCTCACATAGCAGGCTGTCATAACCAGTTGGGATATTTCCCACTATGCATCCATAGAAGTTTGTCAAAGTTTTAGGTGTGTGACGGGGTCCTGAATTATCTCTATGAACTGTGTTTTTGAAGAGAGAGAGAGTTATTTAACACAGACACCTTGTTGTTGTTAAAGAGAGAGAGATGAAGACTGCTTTGAAATGGTGTTATGGTTTTTGGGCAGCATATTTATACTTTTGCAAGGACACCAGCAGCTTCCAAATTCTTAGAGAGGAGAAGGGAGGAGCTGCTTGATGGACAGCTAGTATTCAGCACGGGGAGATAAATAGAAGGTCAGCTGTTAGACCTGGAGACACATGGTTTTGGACACTGGATGAGCTTTTTTGTGCCCACAGAAAAAGTGAGTTTTGGAGGATCGATCAGTGGCTCTCGCAGTGTGAAAAGGGTGTGACCGGTGGGGAGTTATTCATGTGTCCAACCGTTGCCTGGGTCGATAATTCCACCACAGAAGAATGGTCCCCTTGTTGTGGTCACAGTCGGTGACTTCTAAAGGATTTCAGAGGACAACGGGAAGATCGATGGCGTCAGCTCACCTGAAGACTCAAAAAAATATATATATATGTATGTATATATATATATATATATATATATATATATATATATATATATATCTTCCTCTCCCTCTCCCTCTCCCTCTCCCTCTCCCTCTAAACTTAAAGCTTGGTTTTCATATATTTCCACACTTATAGATATAATCATTGCTAACTCGTTTGATATATCCGAATTTATATTACTATATTGTGTAGTTGCTAATAAATATTATTAGTTAATAGCAATACTGGACTCAAGTGTTTTCTATTTCTGCTGGTTCTTTAACCCGTCCCGGGGTATGTGACAGGTGACATGCTGAATTTTTGCAAATTTCTGGAAAGGAGATACTGTTGAGCTTTTTTTGTGATGTTGCTTGAGTATGGGTCTCAGGACAGATCCTCTGATACGACAACACCAAGAAACTTAAAGTTACTGAACGTCTCCACCTCCAATCCCCTAAAGAGCACTGACTCATGGACTTCTGGTTTCTTCCTCCTGTTGTCAATAATCAGTCGTTTGGTTTTGCTGGCATTGAGTGAGAGGTGGTTATTGTGGCACCATTCATCCAGATTTTCAACCCCCCTCCTATATGTCGACTTGACACCACTTGATCTGACCAACAACAGTGCTGTCATTAGCAAATTTAAATACAACATTCATAGGGATAAAGCGAGTAGAGTAGTGGGCTAAGCACACAACCTTGAGGCACATCTGTGCTAATGGTGATTGTGGAAGAGACATTGCCAAACCACATTCACTGGGTTCTGCAAGTGAGGAGATTAAGGATCCACGGGGAAGTATTGAGGCTTAGGTCTTGGAGCTTAGTGATGGGTTTCAAGGGGATACTGAGCTGTAGTCAATGAAGAGCATCCTGATGTATGCATCTTCATTGTCCAGGTGTTCTGGAGCTGAGTGAAAGGCCAATAAAATAGCATCTGCTATTGACATGTTGTGACGTAGACAATTGGAGTGGATGGAACAATTTGGGAAGACGCAGGATAAATTCATCACAAAGAAGACATAGTATTCTAAAGGGTGTATTAGGCAACCATGGCTGACGAGGGATGTCAAAGACAGCATTAAAGCAAAAGAGAAGGCATAAAGTATAGCAAAAATTAGTGGGAAGTTAGATGATTGCGAAGCTTTTAAAAACCAATGACAACTAAAAGAGCAATAAGCAGGAAATGAATAAACAGTTGACATTTTGGGCCGAGAGCTTCAGGATCTCTAGTACTTTCCTGGAATGCCAAATCTGAACACCTCCAATGTAGCCCACAGCAGATTTCAAATCTATTGATTCATCCAGGGTTTCTGGTTGGGGAAAACTATGAATAATGTTGTGGGAACACTCTTGTCAACAAGTGTCTTTATAAAGTCAGTGTCAACCATGGTGTACTCATTCAGTACCCTGCTGAGTCCTTGAAAATGACCCAGTCCACTGACTCAAAGTAGTCCCACAGTCGCTCTTCTGCCCCTTGTGACCACCTTTTTGTAACCTCATATCTGGCGCCTTGCTCTGTGCCTATATGCAGGTAGGAAGAACACGGACAGATGTTGTTGGAACTTGAGGGAGAGGTTGAACAGGCTAGGATTTCATTTCTGGGAGTATAGAAGACTGAGAGGTGTTCTTATAGAGGTGTATAAAATCATGATGGACATAAATAGTGTAAATGTGCATATATTTTCCTAGGATTGGGGAATCAAGAATTAGAGGGCATAGATTTAAAGTTAGAGGAGAAAGATTTAATAGAAACTTGAGGAGCAACTTTTTACTGCACAAAGGAACTGGTTGAGGCAGGTACAATAACAACTTTTAAAAGACAGATGGACAGGTACATGTATTGGTAATGTTTACAAGGTTATGGGCTAAACACGGGCAAATAGGACTAGTTTGGATGGGACAACTTATTTAACATGGACAGTTGGGCCAAAGGGCCTATTTCTGTGCTTTTGAGCTATGAGATGGGAGTAATCTGGTTAGCTCTTTCAAAGAGCCAGCACACCTATAATGTGTGCTTGTCTGAGGTATAAGATTCCATGATTCTGTAATATACGCTGAAAATTAACATTTTTAATTAATTACAACAAAAGTCCTATAGAATAAACTCAATGGAGTCCAATTAAATATGCCAAGAAAACATATGACATGAAATTATAATAACCAAGCTTCAAAGTAGCTGGGCAATTGATAGTCAAGTTGGATATTTGAATGACAAATAGTGCATAGGAGTGCTTTTCCATTTGATAGAGTGAGTATTTTCCAGGTAGGGATAAAATTACTTTGCCTTCATGACTGGTTCACAAGAATCCAACTGGCAAATGTCTTTTATTACCTTATGAGGCCCATCAAGTTACCACAGAACTGGTCAATTAAGGTTATCTAATATGATGTTGCTCATTGTTACTGTAGGACAAATGCAGGTTCTGGCATTATTAACAAAATGTGTGCACTATTCCACTGCTGACAGGTTGATGCTAACACCAATTAGTGGTGATTTCAGCATCCAAAGGCAAAATACATCATCAAATGTTTGCTGATTGAGATGCTCCACTAGCATTTTGTGTGTTGTTAATGTGGTTTCTGGCCCACTATGATCATCTTCCAGATTCTACTGTGCTGAGCCACCATATTCAAAATACACAATTCTATTGTTGTGTATCAATTTGATTTGTCTCCTAATTCTGAAGATTGGTGTGTATCTGTCATGACTGTGGTCAGTCTAGGGCTATTTCCCCTTTGCAACACTATTGAGACTGGTTCCACTACAAAATTCTACAAATTTCTCATCAATCAACATTGAATTTGTTGGATTAGAATTTTGCTTTGACAGTTGCGATATTAAGTTATCTAAATTTCAGAATTCAATAAAATTCTATTGCTTATAAAAATGAATGTGTTCAAAACAGAAAAGTTAATCCTTTGCTGTTAGTTTTGAGTTACAGCCCAAGTGTGACTGTGTCAGTATAACACTTGCTGATTCTCCCTCTCATTAAGGTCTCCCCAGTCAGCAGCTGCCCCAGAAATGGAGCAAAGGGAACCAAGTCATAGTCATAGAGCAATACGGCACAGATACTGGCTTTTCAGCTCAACAAGTCCACCCCACTGTTAAACATCCAGCTACACCCAATTTCCTGTCTTCGCCCCATATACCACTAAGCCCCAGCCCTGCATATACTGGATCTTGATGCCACTGTATACCAAATGTCCTCCTCCTGTGTATCATCCATATCCCTCCATTTCCTTCACATTCATGTGCCTGTCTAAAATAAAAAGCCTTTTGAACCCACAAGTTGTCTGATTCCACTACTATCTCTGATAATCCATTCCAGGTACCCACATTCTGCATTAAAAAACTGCCCTTTAAACTCTTTAAACTCCACCCCCAACAACCTTTAAAGCATATCTTCTGGTGTTTGACATTTCCAGCGTGGGAAACAGATTCTAAATGCCTATCCTATCTATGCCTCTTATACTCTTAAAAATATCTAATATCTTCCCTAACATCAGAGGGATCTTGGGGTCCGAGTCCATAGGATGCTCAAAGCTGCTGCGCAGGTTGACTCTGTGGTTGAGAAGGCGTACGTCAGGACGAAGGGTCTCAGCCTGAAACGTCGACTGCACCTCTTCCTACAGATGCTGCCTGGCCTGCTGCGTTCACCAGCAACTTTGATGTGTGTTGTTTGAATTTCCAGCATCTGCAGAATTCCTGTTGTTTGGCATGAGAGGGCATAGTCTTAAGGTGCTTGGAAGTAGGTACAGAGGAGATGTCAGGGGTAAGTTTTTTTAAGCAGAGAGTGGTGAGTGCGTGGAATGGGCTGCCAGTGGTGGTGGTGCAGGCGGAAACGATAGGGTCTTTTAAGAGACTACTTTATAGGTACATGGAGCTCAGAAAAATAGAGGGCTATGGGTAACCCTGCATAATTTCTAAGGTAAGGACATGTTCGGCACAGCTTTGCGGGCCAAAGGGCCTGTATTGTACTGTAGGTTTTCTATGTTTCTATGTAACCTCCAATCCTCTAAGAACAACCCAAGTTTGTCCAATATCTCCTCGTACCTCATACCCTTTAATTCAGGCAGCAACCTGATAAACCTTTACCACATCCTTCCTTTAAAGGAATGACCAGAACCGTAGACAATACTCCATGTGTATTCTGACTAAAGTTATATGGAGCTGCAGCATGACTTCCTTACTCTGTTCAGCACCACAACTAATAAAGACAAGTGTTCCACACAGCTTATTTGCTACCTTATCCACTTGCATAGTCCCTTTCAGTGAGCAACATTCCTCTGTAGTTCAATGGTCTTAAGGTGTCTTCCATTAACTGTATCCTTCCACTTTTCATTTGACCTCCCAAAATGCAACATCTCGCACTTACCCTGATTGAACTCCATCTACCACTTCTCTGCCCATGTCTATAACTAATCTACATCCCTCTGTATTCTTTGATAGTCCTTTACGTTATGCATAAGAGCAATAATTTTGGTGTCATTGGCATACTTGCGAATACACCCATGACACGGTCTACAGAGTGGAAGTGGAAGAGCTCGAGGCCTGGTGCCAGGCAAATACAGTAACCTCTTCCTTAATGTCAACAAGACAAAGGAGATGATTATCGACTTCTAGAGAACTCTTACCACTCACATTCCCCTGTACATCGACGGTACAGCAGTGGAAAGCGGGAACAGTTTCAAACTCCTAGGAATGCACATCACACACAACCTCTCATGGACCCAGAACACATCCTACACAGTCAAGAAAACTCACCAATGCCTCTTTCTGAGGAGGTTGAAGAGAGCTGGACTTTGCACGTCCATACTCATGTCATTCGAGAGATACGCAACAGAGAACATCATCACAAGCTGCATCACTGCTTGGTATGGAAACTACACTGTGGCAGACAGGAAGGCTCCACAACAGGTAGTCAAAACTGCCCAACGCATCACCGGCACCTGCCTAACTACCATCAAGGACATATATACAGAAAAGGACCAGTAACATCATGAAGGATCCTACACACCCTACTCAGGAACTGTTTGTCCCACTCTGATCAGAGATGAGGATATGTAGCTTTCACACCAGGACCGCCAGACTCAAAAGCTATTACTTTCCCGAAGCAGAAAGACTGATCAACACCTCTACCCACTAACTCCACCACTACTTCATTATTTCCCCATCGGTCACCTTATGGACATACAATCAATCTATGTACATAAGCTATCTTATGTATTTATATTTATGGTGTTTATTATGGTGTTCTTTTGCTTCTGTGTTTTATTCTGTGCAGCATCGGATCTGGAGTAACAATTATTTCTTTCTCTCTACACTTGTCTACAGGAAATAAAATTAAACAATCTTCAGTCTTGAAGTCATTGATATACTGTACAACAGAGATCAGAGCAGTAACCTTGAGGAACTCCACTAGTCACAGTCCTTCAGCTAGGATACAGCTTTCCATCCCTACTCTGTCTCCTAGGGGATAGCTAGATACAGATTCTAAAAGGTCATTCCTCATTATCCCACATTCCAAGGAATAAAGAAATCAACAACTTAACAGCTCAAACCCTCCAGTCTTGGCTACATCTTCTCTACTTTTTCCACTTTAACAACATCTTTCCTGCAACAGGACGGCCAAAACAGTACACAGAGCTCCAAGTGACTTATACAACTGCAACATGATACTCAACCCTACTCAATGCTCTGACTGATGAAGACCAGCACCATTCTTATCTCCCTGTGACACTGCTTTCAATGAACTGTGCACATGTGCTCCAGAGTCCCTCTGTTCCATTAACTCTCTGGTGGCCTACCATTCATAGTATAAGTCCTAACCTGGTTCGATTTTCCTCATACTTATCTGTATTGAAACCTATTTTCCAATCCTCGGCCCACTTCCCGAACTGAAAGATCCCTGTGATCTTTCGATCAACAATGCATCCTTCACTATTAACAATACCTCCTAATTTTGTGTTGTTTGCAAACTTACTGATCAAGTCTTTAGCATTTGAATTGAAATCATTTTTATAAATAAGGAATAACAAGGGACCCCCACTCATCTCTGTGGCACACCACCAGTTCACAGTCTCCATTCCATGAAAGAACCTTCATGAAACAATCTGGATCATTGGGACCTTTTTTGGGGCAGGTGTGACCTGTACAAAAAGGACGGGTTGCACTCGAATCCCAGGGGGACCAATACCCTGGTGGGGAGGTTTGTTAAGGCTATTGGGGAAAGTTTAAACTAGAATTGCTGGGGGGTGGGAACCGAACTGATGTGACAGAGGAAAGAGAGGTTGTCTCACAAATAGAGAAAGCTTGGAGACAGTGCGAAAGGGAGGATAGGCGGGTGGTAGAGAAACTATGCACTCAAACCGATGGTTTGAGATGTGTCTATTTTAATGCGAGGAGTATTATGAACAAAGTTGATGAGCTTAGAGCATGGATCAGTACTTGGAACTATGAGGTTGTGGCCATTACAGAGACTTGGATGGTGCAGGGGCAGGAATGGCTACTTCCAGTGCCAGGCTTTAGATGTTTCAGAAAGGACAGGGAGGGAGGCAGAAGAGGTGGGGGTGTGGCACTATTGATCAGGGATAGTGTCACGGCTGCAGAAAAGGAGAAAGTCATGGAGGGGTTGTCTATGGAGTCTCTGTAGGTGGAAGTTAGGAATAGGAAGGGGTCAATAACTCTACTGGGTGTTTTTTTATAGACCACCCAATAGTAACAGGGACATCGAGGAGCAGATAGGGAGAAAGAATCTGGAAAGGTGTAATAATAACAGGGTTGTTGTGGTGGGAGATTTTAATTTCCCAAATATTGATTGGCATCTCCCTAGAGTGAGGGGTTTAGATGGGGTAGAGTTTGTTAATTGTGTTCAGGAAGGTTTCTTGACACAATATGTAGATAAGCCTACAAGAGGAGAAGCTGTACTTGATCTGGTATTGGGAAATGAACCTGGTCAGGTGTCAGGTCTCTCAGTGGGAGAGCATTTTGGAGGTGGTGATTACAATTCTATCTCCTTTACCAAAGCATTAGAGAGGGAAAGGAACAGACAAGTTAGGGAATTGTTTAATTGGAGTAAGGGGAAATAGGAGGCTATCAGGCAGGAACTTGGAAGCATAAGTTGGGAACAGATATTCTCAGGGAAATGTACAGAAGAAATGTGGCAAATGTGCAGGGGATATTGACGTGGGGTTCTGCATAGGTACATTCCAATGAGACAGGGAAAGGATGGTAGGGTACAGGAACCGTGGTGTACAAAGCCTGTTGTAAATCTAGTAAAGAGGAAAACAATAGCTCAGGAAAGGTTCAAAAAACTAGGTAATGATAGAGATCTAGAAGATTATAAGGCTAGCAGGAAGGAGTTTAAGAATGAAATTAGGAGAGCCAGAAGGGGCCATGAGAAGGCCTTGGCAGACAGGATTAAGGAAACCCCCAAGGCATTCTACAAGTATGTGAAGAGCAAGAGGATAAGATGCTAGAGAATAGGACCAAACAAGTGTGACAGTGGAAAGTGTGTATGGAACCAGAGGAGATAGCAGAGGTACTTAAAGAATACTTTGCTTCAGTATTTACTATGGAAAAGGAACTTGGCGATTGTAGGGATGACTTGCAGTGGACTGAAAAGCTTGAGCATGTAGATATTAAGGAAAAGGATGTGCTGGAGCTTTTGGAAAGCATCAGGTTGGATAAGTCACCAGGACCAGATGGGATGTACCCCAGGCTACTGTGGGAGCAAGGGAGGAGATTGCTGAGCCTCTGGCGATGATCTTTGCATTATCAATGAGGAGGGGAGAGGTTCTGGAGGATTGGAGGGTTGCGGGTGTTGCTCCCTTATTCGATAAGGGTAGAGATAGCCCAGGAAATTATAGGTCAGTGAGTCTAACTTCAGTGGTTGGTAAGTTGATGGAGAAGATCCTGAGGGGCAGGATTTATGAACATTTGGAGAGGGATAATATGATTAGGATTAGTCAGCATGGCTTTTGTCAAAGGCAGGTCATGCCTTACGAGCCTGATTGAATTTTTTGAGGATGTGACTAAGCACATTGATGAAGGTAGAGCAGTAGGCGTAGTGTATATGGATTTCAGCAAGGCATTTGACAAGGTACCCCATGCAAGGCTTATTGAGAAGGTGAGAAAGTAAGGAGGCATGGGATCCAAGGGGACATTGCTTTGTGGATCCAGAACACAGAAGGCAATGAGTGGTTGTAGATGGGTCATATTCTGCATGGAGGTCGGTGACCAGTGGTATGCCTCAGAGATCTGTTCTGGGACCCCTGCTCTTTGTGATTTTTATAATTGACCTGGAAGAGGGATGGGTTAGTAAATTTGCTGATGATACATAGGTTGGGGGTGCTGTGGATAGTGTGGAGGGCTGTCAGAGGTTACAGCAGGACATTGAGAGAATGCAAACTGGGCTGAGAAGTGGCAGATGGAGTTCAACCCAGGTAAGTGTGAGGTGGTTCATTTTGGTAGGTCAAATATGATGGCAGAATATAGCATTAATGGTAAGACTCTTGGCAGTGTGGAGGACCAGAGTGATCTTGGGGTCAAAGTCCATAGGACACTCAAAGCTGCTACGCAGGTTGACTCTGTGGTTAAGAAGGCATACGGTGCATTGGCCTTCATCAACTGTGGGATTGAGTTTAAGGGCCAAGAGGTAATGTTGCTCTATATAGGACCCTGGTCAGACCCCACTTGGAGTACTGTGCTCAGCTCTGAGTCACCTCACTATAGGAAGGACATGGAAAGCATAGAAAGGGTGCAAAGGAGATTTACAAGGATGTTGCCTGGATTGGGAGCATGCCTTATGGGAATAGGTTGAGTGAACTCGGCCTTTTCTCCTTGGAGCGACGGAGGATGAGATAGAGGTGTACAAGGTAATGAGAGGCATTGATCGTGTGGATAGTCAGAGGTTTTTTCCCAGGGCTGAAATGGCTAGCACGAGAGGGTACAGTTTTAAGGTGCTTGGAAGTAGGTATAGAGGAGATGTCAGGGGTAATTTTTTTTTTACGCAGACTGTGGTGACTGTGTGGAATGGGCTGCCGGCGGCAGTGGTGGAAGTGGAAACGATAGGGTCTTTTAAGAGACTCCTGGATGGGTACATGGAGCTTAGCAAAATAGAGGGCTATGGGTAAGCCTAGGCAATTCTAGGGTAAGGGCCTGTATTGTGCTGTAGGTTTTCTATGTTTACCACCCTCTGCTTCTAACCTCCAAACCAATTTTGAATCCATTTAACTTGTTCACCCTGGATTCCAGGGGACCTAACCTCCAGATCAGTCTCTGAAGCATTTCCTTATTAAAGGCCTTGCTGAAGTCTAAATAGACAACATCCACAAACCCATCCTCACCTACTTTGCTTACCTCATCAAAACTTTTAAATATTCATCTAGCACAACTTTCCACACACAAAACCACACCAACCCCTCCAAAGTTCAAAGTAACTTTATTATCAAAGCAGGTATATGTCACCTTGCGGGCATTCACAGTAAATACAATGAAACAATAGAATTACTGAAAAACTCCACACAACAAAGATGGACAAACAACCAGAGTGCAAAACTCAACAAGTTAGTTAAATACAAAAAAAAGTAGAGCACCGCGGTAGCAATTCTAGCACCAAAATTAAGGAGTTTGTACATTCTCTCCCATGGCTGTGTGGGTTTCCTCTGGGTACTACGGTTTCTTCCCACAGTCCAAAGGTATATCAGTTGGTAGGCATTTGGCCATTATAAATTGTCCTGTGTTTAGACCGATATTTTGCTCTGTATTGCTAAATAAATAACACTAATAATTAATTAACAAGCAATAAATATTGAGAACATGAGCTGTTGTCCTTGAAAGTGAAATCATAGGTTGTG
The DNA here is from genome assembly GCF_963921235.1 of Mobula hypostoma. NCBI lineage: Eukaryota > Metazoa > Chordata > Chondrichthyes > Myliobatiformes > Myliobatidae > Mobula > Mobula hypostoma. The sequence continues at coordinate 108,314,338 of NC_086104.1, forward strand.
GAATCAGTTCAACGTTGAGGTGAGTGAAGTTATCCACATTGGTTCAGGAGTCTGATGGTTGAGGGGTAGTAATTGTTTCTGAACCTGGTGGTGTGGGACCCGAAGCTCCTGTACCTCCTTCCTGATGGCAGCATCCAGAAGAGAGCATGGCCCAGGTGGTGAATGCTGCTTTCCTGCAAGAGCGTTTCTTGTAGATGTGCTCAATGGTGGGGAGAGATTTACTTGTGATGGTCTGTATTGAGGACAGGGTCACTGTGCATCTATAGAACTTCGTCAAAGTTTTAGATGACATACTGAATCTTTGCAAACTTCTAAAAAAAAATGTACCTTGCCTTCTTTATAATGGCACTCACAAACTGGATCCTGGACAGAAACTATGAAATGCTAACACCAAGGAATTTAACCATCTCCACTTCTGATTCCCTGATAAGCACTGGCTCATGAACCTCCAGCTTCCTCCTTCTGTAGTCAATAATCACCTCTCTGGTGTTGCTGGTGTTGGTTGCTGTTGTGGCACCATTCAGTCAGATTGTCAATCCCCCTCAATAATTGATTGGTCACCACCTTTGATTCAGTCAAGAGTGGTGTCATCAGCAAACTTAAACACGGCATTGGGTCTGTACTTAGCCTCACAGTCATAAGTGTAAAGTGAGTCGAGTAGGGGGCCGAGCACACAGCCTTGTAGTGATTGTGGAGGAGACGATGTTTCCAATCCCAACCGATGAGGGTCTGCAAGTGAGCAAATTGAGGATCCAGTTGCACGAGGATGTATTGAGGACAGAGCCTTAAAGCTTATTGATTAGTTTTGAGGGGATGGTAGTGTTGAATTCAGAGCTGTAGTCAATGAAGAGCATCCTGATGTATGCATCTTTACTGTAAAGATGTTCCAGGGCTGAGTGAAGAGCTAATGAAATGGCACCTGCTGTTGACTTGTTATGATGATAGACAAATCCGAGTGGATCAGACAGGAGTTGACATGTTTCATCATCAACCTCTCAGAGCACTTGATCACAGTGGATCTAAGTGCTATTGTACGACAGAAATTGAAGCAGTTTACCGCAGTCTTCTAGGGCACTGGTATGATTGAAGTCTGTGGGTACCTCAGACCACCAAAACAACAAGTTAGATACCAGAAAACACTCCAGCTAGCACAGGTCTCGGCCAGGTACACCATCTAGACTAGATGCTTTCCCTGGGTTCATTCTCCTGAAGGATACTCATGTCGGCCTCAGAGACTGAAATCACAAGGGCGTTGGGAGTTTGTGAAGGTGCTTCCATGTTTTTTCAGTCAAAGTGAGCATAAAGGGCATTGAGCTCACCTGGGAGTGAAACCTTGTTGTCACATATGCCATTTTGTATTACTTTGTAGGAAGTGATAGAATTCAGACCTGCCACAGCTAGCGAGCATCCTTCTGTAATTCCAGTTTGGTCAGGAATTTCCACTTCACATTTGAGATAGCTTTCTGGAGGTCATACCAGGACCTCTTGTACTTTACTTAGCTGCCTGAATGGAATGCCCCTAATCTGGCTCTCAGCAGATTGCAGATCTCTTCGTTCATTCAGAAATTCTGGTTGGGGAAGACCAAATGATTTTGTGGGGACACACTTGTCGATGAGTGAACTTATAAAGTCCGTGACAATCATAGTATATTCATTCTGATCCTCTGATAATTCTTGAACACAGCCCAATCCATTGACTCGAAGCAATCGTGTAACCACTCCTCTGCCTCGCATGACCACCTCATTGTTGTTCTTACCTCTGGAGCCTTGCTCCTTAGCCTCTGCCTATATACAGGTAGCAGGAGGATAGCCAGTTTATCAGATTTCCTGAAATGCAGTCTGGGGATGGAACCACTGGCATTCCTGATCGTAGTATAACAGTGGTCGAGTGTGTACAGCCCTAGTGCTGCAGGTGATATGTTGATGATAATTGGACAAAAATTTCTTTAAGCAAGCTGGGACTTCTATAATTTGAAAGGCATCAGGATAGGTTGTTTCTCGTTACATCGAGTGCTTGCTTAACATCTGCCTTTGGCAGTATGTAAACTGTGGTCAGGATCACAGAGAAGAACTCTCTTGGTAAGTACAACCGTTGGCACTTAATCATTGCATGTTCCAAATCAGGTGAACAAGAGTGCATGTAACAAGATCGCTACATCCATGAAGAGTTTACCATGAAACACAGACCCCACCCTCATGCCTTTTCTGAATCGGTCCATCCAGTGATTGAGAAACCCTCTGCAGCACCATGTCCAGCAGGTCCAGAATGAATCATGCCTCCATGGAACAGAGAGTGCAGCAATCCTTCATTTCCCTCTGCTACAACAATCTTGTCCTTGTTCTCCAGTGACTGTACATTTACTAACAAGATGCTGGGTACAGGAAGTTTTCAACCCCAATGCCTTAAACTGGCTTGAAGTCCTCTCCTCCTCCCTCTCATCCAGTGCTGGCGATGTACTTTTGTTTGCTCAAAGGTGCTACACTTGCATTCCTGACAGCCAAGTCTGCAGAGTCCTTCAGAAGATTGTTAAATCGCTAATTTGATAGATGGTTCAAAAGTACATTTCTTAAAGGAAATTACAGGCTGCAGATTGTAGCAAGTGTTCAGAAATTTCTAGAAATCAGACTCTCTGTCCACATGCTAGTAGATCCTGTTGTTTAGAATCTCCTCCAGTAACTTTCCCATTACTGATGTCAGGCTGACTGGGCTGTAGTTCCCTGGCTTGTCCTTGCTACCGTTCATAAATAAGAGAGTAACATTAGCCACTTCACAGTCTTGGGTAGTTTCGCCAATGGCTAATGATAATAGAAATATCGCCATAAGGGACTTCACAATTTCTTCTCTAGTCTCCCACAAGGTCCTAGGATACAATCAGTCAGAATTGGGGAGTTCTCCACCTTAATATGCTGTAAGGCTGCAAATAACTCCTCGCTGATACAAATGTCCTCCAAAAATCTCCATTTGTTTCCCTCATCTCTTGAGGAACCATGATTTTCTCCTCAGTAAACACTGTGAAGAAATATTTATTAAAAATCTCATCCATCTCTCCTGCAGCTCAACACATAGGCAGCCCTACTGATCTCTCAGGAGGCCTACTCTCTCCATAGCCTCCCTTCTTTCTTAAGATACACATAAAACTGCTTCCTAATTTATGGTTCACACCACTGATGCTCCGCACAGTAGAATCAAGACATATCTGGTTTGATTATTGCATGAACTCAGTCATCATCGGTTAATACTGTATAAAACAAAAGCACAAAGATCATTTATAATTTTCATTTAATTCATAACAATTTCTCATAGAATTGATAACTGACCATTAAATCAACAAAATCATGCTGAGTTTTAAAATGAGTTATTTTAATCTAGAGTATCTCCACAGATTTGTACATTGACATCAAAATACTTACAGATCCAGCTGACGTACATTGGTATTATGATCTATTATAAATATCAACTTCAGTAATTTTTCAACCATGCAACAATGACATTAAACAGTAAAGCAGAATTAGTTTGTTGAAAACAGCACTAAAATCTATGGAAAGCTTTTAAAAAATGCTAGTTGGGCATTATCAAATGTTTTGTGGACTGTGAAAAATGTTCTATTTTTAACTTTAAAATAATCACATTTAAAAAAATACTTGTGGCTGTCACTACCAGTGACTCAGGGGCAAGATGAATACTCAGAATGGAGATCTCAGCACGTCTTACAGGATACTGATCCCAAGATACTGTCATTGTTACTCCTGTCTCAATCAGAGTTGACCCTCTCTACGTGGACTTGTATTTTGTCAATGGATATGTTGATTATCATTGTATCATTTCAATCTAAACTACAATTCACCAAATGGCAGCATCCTCACCTCTGTTAACCGTCACCTCATAGCCATTACAGTATAATTGGAGAAGTTCTGCATCACTTAGAACTGTTACTTGCAGATGGATTATTGAAGTGGAATGCATAATGGTTTTACTGAGAATTGGTACTGCTGTCTAGGCCGTACCACCTTTAGTCAGTGCTACTGCAGCCCTTTCATAGTGACGTTAACTCACTGCTGCGTACAGAATCACAGGGTGGTTACGGTACAGGTGCTGGGTCCACCACAGATCAATGCATCACTTCCCCGAAATCTCCCTAAATTCTATCCTGTAGGATACTCATAGAGATTTGTTTGGACTCTACAATCGACTCTGCCCCATTACCCACTTTGGCAGTGCGTTCTCAATCACCAATGCTCAAAAAACATTCCTGATATATCTTCTGGTTCTTTCTCCAATTCTCTTCATTCTGTATCCCCAGTTCTTGAACCTTCCTCCAATGGGACGTTTCTATTTACGTACTGAATCAATCGCACCAGCCTCACTGAGCCTTGACCTTCCATGATTTTAAACATCTTTATTAGATCCTTGGCTATCTCCTCAGTTCTAAGGAGAACAACCTCAGCTTGTCCAATCTATCCATAGAACTAAAGCCCTCATCTCCAAAATCATTTGAGCAAACCTCTACAAAGCCTTTGATGTCTCTCCTGGAGTATGGTGTCAAGAATTGACTTAGAAGAGGGAGCACTGTGTCTCCTCAATGATGGGCTATCACAGTATCATTTAAATGTGGTGAATGTTTCTGTCCTTTATTAGCTGGATAAATTGATTGATTTGGGGAGAAAAAGCTTCAACTTGGCATTATTTTTACATATGCATTTTAAAAATAATTTAGGCTAAAGGGGCAATGGAAAATTTGGCAGCCCATTCCATAAAATCTGGCTAAGGTTGCACTTAAATGGTGACCTACACACCCAATAACAACAGACCTTCCAAAGATTAGATCTTCTTCCTGGTGAATCACAAAAATTAGACAACACAGGAGGCAACCATTTGCCCATTGTGCTGTGTTGGTCAAGTTATAACACCCCAGCCCAATCTCACCTTTCAGCACTGGGTCTGTTTTCCTGCAGGTCACAGCTCCCCTTTGGGTTGGTTCTGGACCCTGTAATATACCAGCTTCCCTCTAAACCACTATTCTTTGGAGACCACACATATTTTTATACACCTCAGTTAAACAGCAGGTTGGTGAAGCTAGTACAGCTGCACAGTCAGAGCCCCAGTGACCTAGGTTTGATCCAGTCCTATGTGATTTCCTCCCAAATCCAACATGTGGCTCAGAAGACTAATTAGCCACTGTAAATTGCGTGTGGTGTGCAGGCCGGGGGGGGGGGGGTGGAATCGGAGGGGGTGCAGTTGATGACATGTGGGGAGGATAATACAGTGTCAGTGTAATGGAGCTCTGGATGGTCAGTGCAGACTCAGTGAGCTGAATGAACAAAACTCCCCTTGGCTTTTTCTGTTTCAAAGAAAACCACCTACCTACTTCCCTCGTATTTTGTTCTCTGTTATGCCTAATAAGTGAAGGCATCCCACGTGCCTTTTCAACTTCCTTCCATACCAATCCGCTACCTTTAAGGATCCATTGGTATCTGCTAGCCTCCCACCCCTCACTACCTATGCCTTGTATGTCCCTAAATGCATAACCTCACAATTTAGCCCCATTTGTCACTTCCCTGCCTGCCTGAGCAGCCACCTGCATCCTGCTGCACACTAAAACTTCGTCCTCTCTCGTCTTCGAAAGGTTAAAATACTAAAGACAACTTCTCTTTTAAAGTTTAAAAGAGTAGAGACAACTTGCTTGGTTCAGACAGCTAAAGACAACTTGCTTGTTTTCTCCTTCCAGTTTCTGGGATTGACTTAGATGAGGAACCTGAGATGTATGATTGTTAGAACATAAACTGACGATGTACAAGACGATGACAGGTAGGGAAATCAGGATCACTTCCAGTAATTGGTGGGATATAGTTTGAGGCAGGGTATATTACTGATGCCCAATCAAGTAGGTATTATCCCCAATTAAAACATTTGATTTTATTGCTGCCTTAAAGATCAAATACGTTCCTGATGAAAAGTAACATTGCACTTGCCATATCAAACATAAAACAAATCTTCTAGGAAAGGTGAGTCGCTATGGAAGAATTGGTTTGCTGTGCCTCAGGGAAATGGGTGTCAGTCAAACAACCTCAAATTAAATACCACAACCAGATTTTAGGTCTTTTGTGTTGGTGCCCACCCCACTTTACCTGTATCATTTTTCAACAATTGAACTTCTAAATCAAAATACAGGAAAACCACATCAGAACTTGACCTGAGGTCTTCCTGACTGTACATTACAATTTTCCTGGACAAACACCTTGTTATACTACCTCAATGCAGTTGCAAATTCCATTCTATTCCTGCCCAATGTCAATTATCCCAGTGAGAGATTCTTCCCTATTCTCTGCATAACTTGGAACAATTTAGCTGTTCATTCACTTGGAATTTTTTTAGTTTTTCTAAAATAGACTTTTCTGCTTTGCTAGAAGTTTATTGAAGGGAGAAACAACTGAACATGAAAAACATTGATTTTCGATCAAAGTTTACATACTTCCAGGAGATAAAAACATGGAAAAATAGTATAGGATTAGGACAAAGAGAACTAGCAACAGGAGGAGAGATTATTTACAAATGGTCATTTTCCTTACTTCAGGCAGGACTTTAGATTTATTGCGGCAATAATAATTTAATTGAATTAAATATGCTATCACAATGAGAGAAACTTGCAAAGAGGTGTTCATGTATAGTCAGCTGAGGTTAACTTCAACTGTTGTGGAATAAACACTTGTAAACAATAAGGTGTAGTGATACAATCAGAGCAAATTAACTGGGTTTTTTACTTCTCTCTGATACTGGCTCTCAAAGTGTAGTAGTAAATATTACTTGACAAAAGTATTTAACATTGTATCATATTTTACAAGTAACACAAATAAAAGCATGAGACTGAAATTCCAATCCTTTATTTTGTTTAGAAAATAGTTTTAACTTTATAAAGTAATGTTATGACGCTTTTAACAGTTGGACTTGGAATTTCAATCTCTGGTCCATAGCTCGATTAATTTCTCAGACATTTTGAATTTTATAACAGCATCAAATGCATTCACAAGCAGCATCCAAAGTTCTGCTTTAAAAAGTTACACATTACTCCACTCAGGGCTTTGAACGTGCTGTATATGGCATCTAGTGTAAAAGTGAGCTCACCAACAGAACATTCATGGCATTATAATTGTTCATTAGGTAGAAACGTCTTGAGAAGCAGCATGATTTGGTTTCAGATAAAACCACACACTCCCTTTACCCACAAAGAATAGGAAATGCTCATCTTCAGCACGGTAATCTGCTCCTTCCTCTGCTCACAATCAGAAGGTACTGATAAGGGCAGGACAGCCAGATGAGGTGCTCAGAGAATGAGATGGTTAAATATTTACAGGTTAAGTTACCAGTGGGACAATTCAGCTAGAGGATGCTGACATGAAAAACAGTTGAAAGAAAATTTGGCTTCACCATCGGTTTTCAGAAATTAACAAGGGAAAACAATTAGTCCTCTGAAGAAGTACTTCAATCACTATCGGACTCATCCTGGTACTTTGATTTATTGGCACGGCCATTTTGTAAAGGCATCTCTTCATAATCACTCCTAATGAAGAAAATTCAAATGTTACTGAACAAAAATACAACTTTTAAAAGTTCTGACTCAAACAATTAAATTAGATTTAACAGTATAGTTTTCACCATTTCAACCAAACTTATAAAATGCCAACAAGCATTATTTTAGTAATTCAGACCTCAAGCTACACCTGCAAAGAGAGACGTGGTATATTTGTCACACATAGTTTGCACGCGACTGATCCCAGCCACATGCTGTGGGTAACAGTCAGGAGGGGGAAGTACAAGAAGCAGGTGCTAGAGAGTACCCCAGTGGCTGTCCCCCTTAACAATAAGTATTCCTGCTTGAATACTGTTGAGGGGGACGGCCTACCTGGGGGAAGCAACACTGGCCGCACCTCTGGCACAGAGTCTGGCCCCGTGGCTCAGAAGCGTAGGGAAAGGAAGAGGATGGCAGCTGTGATAGGGGACTCTATAGTTAGGGGGCCAGATAGGCGATTCTGTGGACTCAGGAAAGAAGTGCGGATGGTAGTTTGCCTCCCAGGTGCCAGGGTCCAGGATGTTTCTGATCGCATCCACGATATCCTGAAGTGGGAAGGAGAACAGCCAGAGGTCGTGGTACGTATTGGTACCAACGACATAGGCAGGAAAAGGGAGGAGATCCTGAAAACAGACTTCAGGGAGTTAGGAAAGAAATTGAGAAGCAGGACCTCAAAGGTAGTAATCTCATGATTACTGCCTGTGCCACGTGACGGTGAGTATAGGAATAGAGTGAAATGGAGCATAAATGCATGGCTGAGGGATTGGAGCAGGAGGCAGGGATTCAGATTTCTGAATCATTGGGACCTCTTCTGGGGCAGGTGTGACCTGTACAAAAAGGACGGGTTGCACTTGAATCCCAGGGGTACCAATATCCTAGCGGAGAGGTTTGCTAAGGCTACTGGGGAGACTTTAAACGAGAATTGCTGGGGGGTGGGAACCGAACTGAAGTGACGGAGGAAAGGGAGCTTGTCTCACAAATACAGAAAGCTTGGAGAAAGTGCAAAAGGGAGGATAGGCAGGTGATAGAGAAGAGACGTGCTCAGACCGATGGTTTGAGATATGTCTATTTCAATGCGAGGTGTATTATGAATAAAGTGGATGAGCTTAGAGTGTGGAACAGCACTTGGAGCTGTGATGTTGTGGCCATTACAGAGACTTGGATGGTGCAGGGGCAGGAATGGCTACTTCAAGTGCCAGGCTTTAGATGTTTCAGAAAGGACAGGGAGGGAGGCAAAAGAGGTGGGGGCGTGGCACTGTTGATCAGAGATCGTGTCACGGCTGTAGAAAAGGAGGAAGTCATGGAGGCCAAAGGAGGAGTCCACTAAGTCTCTGTATGTAGAAATTAGGAATATGAATGGGTCAATAACACTACTGGGTGTTTTTTATAGACCACCCAATAGTAACAGGGACATGGAAGAGCAGATAGTGAGACAGATTCTGGAAAAGAGTAATAATAATAGGGTTGTTGTGGTGGGAGATTTTAATTTCCCAAATATTGACTGGTATCTCCCAAGAATGAGGGGTTTAGATGGAGTGGAATTTGTTAGGTGTGTTCAGGAAGGTTTCTTGACACAATATGTAGAGAAGTCTACAAGAGGAGAGGCTGTACTTGATTTGGTATTGGAAAATAAACCTGGTCAGGTGTCAGGTCTCTCAGTGGGAGGGCATTTTGGAGATAGTGATCACAATTTTATCTCCTTTACAATAGCACTGGAGAGGGATAGGAACAGACAAGTTACGGAAGTGTTTAATTGGAGTAAGGGGAAATATGAAGCTATCAGGCAGGAACTTGGAAGCATAAATTGGAATCAGATGTTCTCAGGGAAATGTGGTAAATGTTCAGGGGATACTTGCGTGGGGTTTTGAGTAGGTACGTTCCAATGAGACATGGAAAGGATGGTAGGGTACAAGATCCGTGGTGTACAAAGGCTGTTGTAAATCTAGTCAAGGAGAAAAGAAAAGCTTACAAAAGGTTAAAAAAAACTAGGTAATGATAGGAATCTAGAAGATTATAAGGCTAGCAGGAAGGAGCTTAAGAAGGGGCCATGAGAAGACCTTGGCGGACAGGATTAAGGAAAACCCCAAGGCATTCTACAAGTATATGAGGAGCAAGAGGATAAGACATGGGAGAATAGGACCAATCAAGTGTGACAGTGGAAAGTGTGTATGGAACCGGAGGAAATACAAACGTTTGTAGCAGAGGTACTTAATGAATACTTTGCTTCAGTATTCACTACGGAAAAGGAACTTGTCGATTCTAGGGATGGCTTGCAGTGGACTGAAAAGCTTGAGCGTGTAGATATTAAGGAAGAGGATGTGCTGGAGCTTTTGGAAAGCATCAAGTTGGATAAGTCACCAGGACCGGACAGGATGTACCCCAGACTACTGTGGGAAGCGAGGGAGGAGATTTTGAGCCTCTGGCAATGATCTTTGCATCATCAATAAGGATGGGAGAGGTTCCGGAGGATTGGAGGGTTGCAGATGTTGTTCCCTTATTCAGGAAAGGGAGTAGAGATAGCCCAGGAAATTATAGACCAGGGAATCTTACCTCAGTGGTTGGTAAGTTGATGGAGAAGATCCTGAGAGGCAGGATTTATGAACATTTGGGGAGACGTAATATGATTAGGAATAGCCAGCATGGCTTTGTAAAAGGCAGGTCATGTCTTATGAGCCTGATTGAATTTTTTGAGGATGTGACTAAACACATTGATGAAGGTAGAGCCACAGCTGTAGTGTATATGGATTTTAGCAAGGCATTTGATAAAGGTACCCCATGCAAGGTAAGGAGACATGAGATCTAAGGAGACCTTGCTTTGTGTATCCAGAACTGGCTTGCCCACAGAAGGCAAAGAGTGGTTGTAGACTGGTTATATTCTGCATGGAGGCCGGTGACCAGTGGTGTGCCTCAGGGATCTGTTTTAGGACGCCCTACTCTTTGGATTTTTATAAATGACCTGGATGAGGAAGTGGAGGGATGGGTTAGTAAATTTGCTTATGACACAAAGGTTGGGGGTGTTGTGGATTGTGTGGAGGGCCGTCAGAGGTTACAATGGGACATCGATAGGATGCAAAACTGGGCTGAGAAATGGCAGATGGAGTTCAACCCAGATAAGTGTGAGGTGGTTCATTTTGGTAGGTCAAATATGATGGCAGAATATAACATTAATGGTAAGACTCTTGGCAGTGTGGAGGATCAGAGGGATCTTGGGGTCTGAGTCCACAGGACACTCAAAGCTGCTGCGCAGGTTGACTCTGTGGTTAAGAAGGCATACGGTGCATTGGCCTTCATCAATTGTGGGACTGAGTTTAGGAGCCGAGAGGTAATGTTGCATCTATATAGGACCCTGGTCAGACCCCACTTGGAGTACTGTGCTCAATTCTGGCCGCCTCACTAGAGGAAGGACGCGGAAACCATAGAAAGGGTGCGGAGGAGATTTACAAGGATGTTGCCTGGATTGGGGAGCATGCCTTATGACACTTATGAACTCGGCCTTTTCTCCTTGGAACGACGGAGGATGAGAGGTGACCTGACAGAGATGTATAAGATAATGAGAGGCATTGTTCATGTGCAGTGGTCCTCAACCTCCGTGTCCGCCTCTGATCTGGGCCGACATTTACGTGCCGGGCGGTACCTAATTAATTAGCTTGTTTATTTCGGCTTTTTTCTTAAAGATGTGCTGGGTGCGTTCCAGCCATCGCTGCACCACTGCATTCATCGCAGCAATGTATTGGTCCACAGCCCGGAGGTTGGGAACCATTGATCGTGTGGATAGTCAGAGGCTTTTCCCCAGGGCTGAAATGGTTAGCACGAGAGGGCATAGTTTTAAGGTGCTTGAAAGCAGGTACAGAGGAGATGTCAGGGGTGAATTTTTTTTTATGCAGGGAGTGGTGTGTGTGTGGAATGGGTTGCCGGCTGTGGTGGAGGCAGAAACTATAGGGTCTTTTAAGAGACTCCTGGATGGCTACACGGAGCTTAGAAAAATAGAGGGCCATGGGTAAAGCCTAGGTAGTTCTAAGGTCGGGACATGTTCGGCACAGCTTTGTGGGCTGAACGGCCTGTATTGTGCTGCAGGTTTTCTATGATTCTATGCAGAGATTACATGCCAGACGCATACTCCAACTGAGGACTGATAAACCAATTTTGACCACTTAGCAGGATCTTAGGAAAATCCAAGCTCAATGACAATCTTCACCTTCTGATCCAAATACCATGGTTTTAAACCTTGGCATTAATTGTTAAAACAGCAGCAAAAGTCCAAAAAAAACTTTGCTCCCTTTTGTCAAAGGCTGACTTATTTAACACCGTGAATGATACAGACCGTCATCCCAACCATCCACTGTCATTCTCCCAAGCACACTCCACCCTTGCCCCTTGCACATAGTAAATACACACATACTCACAATTTCATCATCGGTCATGTCTTGTGTAACCTGCAGCTACGGACTGCACAGTTGTGAACCTTTATACTAATCATGACCTCAGATCAAGTGATGCATTTGCAGTCATTGACTTATTTACCCTACAAGCTCAGGGGTATCATAAGAAAAGTGGCAAAATAAAAGGCAAGACAGGAATGCAACGGCACAACTTTAAGTACTTTTCCAAAGAGGCTGAATTGGAAATTATCAACTTTCCTACCGTGGCTTTAAGTGGAAGCTACCATAATAAAAACAATTGTTCCGAGATGAGATTTTCTTAGAACACAACAGCAAAATAAACTTGATTTAAAAGCAAAGTGCAATGTTGAAACTAGTTATGACCTTAAACCATGAATAGTACTTAACTCACCCATAAATCACATCATCATCAGAATCATTTAACATGGAAAAGGCCGGGTTATCCTTTAGCTGGGATTCTAAGGAAGAAGAAGATAATTTTTTCAGCAAATGCTGTTAGAAAATGACTGAATGAGATACTTCAAATTGGATAAGCAAAACCTGTACGCCTTAGGAATTTGGGAGGAAACCAGGACACCTGCAGGAAGCCTGCACGGTCATAGGGAGAACACACAAACTCAATATTTATGAAAGACAATGTGCCAAAGACATTCTTTATGACCCTATCTACCTGTGATGTTCTTTCATAGAATTATGGATCTGTATTCCCAGATCGCTCTGTTCTACCACACTTCTCAGCTCCCCCCCCACTCACCGTGTAAGCCCTACCCTGGTTTGTCCGTCCAAAATGCAACTTCTCACCCTTGTCTACATTAACTTCCATCTGTTATTTTTCAGTCCATTCTTTCAGCTGGTCCAGATCCTGCTGCAAACTTTGACAGCCTTCCTCACTGTCCACTACATCCCCAGTCGTGGTGTCATCCACAAATCTGCAGATCCAGTTTACCACATTATCATCATTATCATTGATACAGATGACAAACAACAAAGGACCCAGCACCGATCCTTGTGGCACTCCACTAGTCACAGGACTCCAGTCAGAGATGCAACCATCTACTACCTTCTCCTGTGAATGTAATATCTAATCCATCTTGAACACTAAGCTAAACCTTCTCAACCAACCTCCCATGCGGGACCTTGTCAAATTGCTTGTTAAAGTCCATGTAGACAACATCCACAGCCTTGCCGTCATTGACTTCCCTGGTAGCTTCCTCGAACAACTCTATAAGGTTGGTTAGAGACAATCTACCTATGCACAAAGCCATGTTAACTATCCCTAATCAGTCCATGTCTAGCCAAACACTTCTATATCCGGTCCCTTAAAATACCTTCCAATAACTTACCCATGACTGACCACCCTATAATTTCGCAGCTTATTCTTAGAGTCTTTATTTTAAAAAATTGAACAACATCAGCAATCCTCCAGCACCCCATCCATTTCTAAGGATGTTTTAAATATCTCTGTTAGGACCTCTGCAATTTTTGCACCAGCCTCCCACAAGGTCTGAGAGGACACCTGAGGATTTATCCATCCAAATTTGTCACAAGTCAGCAAACACCTCATTCTCTGTATCCTGTATACAGTCCATGACCTCACTGCTGTTTGCCTCACTTCTATAGACTGTGTCTGTCTCCCAAGTAAATACTGATGCAAAAATCCAGTTAAGATCTCCCCCATCTCTTTTGGCTCCATGCATAGATTACCACTCTGATCTTCAAGAAGAGCAATTTTATCCCTTGGTATCTTTTAGCTCTTCATTTATCTGTAGAAGCCATTGGGATTCTCTGCGAGAGCAACTCCTCCCTACTTTAAGCTCTCCTGATTTCTTTCTTAATTGCTCATTTGCACTTCTTGTACTCCTCAAGTATCTCATTTGTTACTTGCTGCTTATACCTACTATGCACCTCCTTTCATAGGGCCTCAGTATCTCTTGAAAACCAAGACACCCTAAACTTGCTATCGTTGCCTTTTATTCTGACAGGAACACATAAACTGTGTACTCTCAAAATTTCACTTTTGAAGACCTTCCACATACCAAGCACACCTTGGCCAGAAAACAACCTGTCCCAATCCATTTTAGATACCATCAAAATTGGCCCTTCTCCAACTTAGAATCTCAAGCCAATGTCCAGACCTACCCTTATCCATAATTATCTTGAAACTAATGGCATTGTGATCACAAAAATCAAAGTGTTCCCCTACTTAAACTTGTCACCTCTCCTATTTCATTTCCTATTAGCAGATACACTATTGCACTCTCTCTAGTTGGGACTTCTATCCATTGATTAAGGAAACTTTCCTGAACACATCTGACAAACTTTACCCCATCCAGTCCTTTTACAGAATGAGAGTCCCAGTCAAAATGTGGAAACTTAAAATCATCTACTATCACAACCTTATGTTTCTCTCAACTGTCTGCAAACTCTCTACAAATTTGCTCCTCTATATCCTACTGACTATTGGGTAGTCTATAATATAATCCCATTAACACAGTAATCCTTCTTGACTGATTTTAGTATTCACTCTTGTCCTCTCTTCAATTCTGCTCGGTGATTAGACTCTTGATTCCCCACCTAACACATTGCAACCGTTATTGCAATATCAATGCCTCAATTATACTTATTTTCCATATCTTTTGTTACCCTGCCTGTGCCACACAGTAAAACACTGCATTCCAGACTTTAACCACCTTCTAGATGAGAAGGTTCTTCCTCAGATCCTCTCTCAACCTTTTACCACTTATCTTGTATCCTCTCATTTTAAATTCTCTTTTCTATTGGGCAAGGTTTCTTACTATACCCTATGTCTCCCATTATTTTGTACATCCCTGTCAAGCCTCTTCTGCTCCAAGTTAAAGGCAAGAACCTTCAGGATTGTGATCTCAGCATTGCTACCTGTGTCACATGCTAATGAGTCCAGAAACAGCAAGATTATACAGGTTAAAACCCGGCTAAGGAGTTAGTGTATAGGGAAGGGCATAAGATCTTTGGATCACTGGGCTCTCTTCCAGGGAAGGTGGGACCCGTACAGAACAGATGGTTTGCACCTGAACTAGAAGGGAAGGTTTGCGAGTGCTGCATGGGGGAGGGTTTAAACTAGAGTTGCAAGGGATGGGAACCAGTGTGCCAGAACACAGTGGAGAAGTTGTTCAGACAGATGCTGTTTAGTCCCCAGACAAAGTCAGGAATCAAAAGATTGAGCATGGTGCAACTGATGTCCTGAGCAGCATATATTCAAAGCAAGGAGTATCACAAGAAAGGCAGATGAGATAAGGGCATAGATCAACGCCTGGAATTACAATATTGTAGCCATTAGTGAGACTTGGTTGCAGGAGGGGCAACCCAGTGTTACAGGGTTTTGTTGTGTTAGATGTGACAGAGCCAGAGGGATTAAATGAGGAGAGGTGGTGTTACTAGTCAGGGAAAGTGATCATGTAGGACAGACTGGAGAACTCATCTAGTGAGGCATTATGGGTGGAACTGAGAAATAAGAAGGATATAACCTCATTAATGGGGCTGTATTACAAACCACCCACCAGTCTGAAGAACTTAGAGGAACAAACTTTCAGAGAGATCACAGACAGAAGATTGTTACAGTAGGTGATTTTAACTTTGTTCATGAAAGTTGTCTTAAGAAGTCCCAATGAGAGAGTGCACTATATTTGATCTGCTATTAGAAAATGAGACAGGGCAGGTAATAGGTTTGTGTTGGAGAACACTTTGCGGCTAATGACCACAATGTCATTAGTTTCAAAGTAAATATGCAAAAAGGTAAGTCTGGTCTGCAGGCTGAGATTCTAAATTGGAGAAAGGCCAATTGTGATGGTATCAGAAAGGATCTGGCAATTGTGTACTGGTACAGGCTGTTTTCTGACAGAAGTGCACTTGGAAAGTGGAAGGCCTTCAAAAGCACAATTTTGAGAGTATACGCCTGTCAGAATAAAAGGTGCAGATAACAGATGTAGGGAACCTTTGTTTTCAAGAGATATTGAGACCCTGGTTAATAAAAAAAAGGAGATGCATAGCAGGTATAGGCAGGTACGAACAAATGGGGTGCTTATGGAGTATAGGTAATGCAAAAGAACACATAAGAAAGAAATCAGGAGGGCTAATAGAAGGCAAGAGGTTGACCTAGCAAACAAGGTGAAGGAGAATCCAAAGGGATTCTACAGATACGTAAAAGGATTGCAAAGGACAAAACTGGACCTCTGGAAGATCAGAATGGTACTCCATGTGTGGAGCCAAAAGAGATAGGAGAGATCTTAAATAATTTTTTTGCATCTGTATTTACTCAGGAAACAGACATGGACTATTGAAGCGAGGCATAGTGGCAACAACTTCATGGACCCTGTACAGATTAGAGGAGCAGTTGTTTGCTGTCATGAGGCAAATTAGGGTGAACAAATCCTGAGGGCCTGACAAGGTGTTCCCTTGGACCCTGCAGGAGACAAGTGCAGAAACTGCCAAAGCCCTAGCAGAGATATTTAGAAACATAGAAAACCTACAGGCCCTTCGGCCCACAACGCTGTGCTGAACATGCACTTACTTTAGAAATTACCGAGGGTTACCCATAGCCCTCTATTTTTCTGAGCTCCATGTACCCGTCCAGGAGTCTCTTAAAACACCCTATCGTATCCATCTCCACCACCGTCACCAGCAGCCCATTCCACACACTCACCATTCTCTATGTAAAATACTTACCCCTGACATCTCCTCTGTACCTACTTCCAAGCACCTTAAAACTGTGCCCTCTCATGTTAGCAATTTCATCCCTGGAATAAAGCCTCTGACTATCCACATGATCAATGCCTCTCGTCATCTTATACACCTCTATCAGGTCACCTCTCATCCTCTGTCGCTCCAAGGAGAAAAAGCCGAGTTCACTCAACCTATTCTCATAAGGCATGCTCCCCAATCCAGGGAACATCCTTGTAAATCTCCTCTGCACCCTTTCTATGGTTTCCACATCCTTCCTGTAGTGAGGTGACCAGAACTGAGCACAATACTCTAAGTGGGGTCTGACCAGGGTCCTATATAGAACATAGAATAGCACAGCACAGTACAGGCCTTTTGGCCCACAATGTTGTGCCGACCCTTAAACCCTGCCTCCCATATAACCCCCCCCACCTTAAACTCCTCCATATACCTGTCTAGTAGTCTCTTAAATTTCACTAGTGTATTTGCCTCCACCACTGACTCAGGCAGTGCATTCTACGCACCAACCACTCTCTGAGTAAAAAACCTTCCTCTAATATCCCCCTTGAACTTCCCACCCCTTACCTTAAAGCCATGTCCTCTTGTATTGAGCAGTGGTGCCCTGGGGAAGTGGCGCTGGCTGTCCACTCTATCTATTTCTCTTATATAGCTGCAACATTACCTCTCGGCTCCTAAACTCAATTCCATGGTTGATGAAGGCCAATGTACCGCACGCCTTCTCAACCACAGAATCGACCTGCACAGCAGCTTTGAGTGTCTTATGGACTCGGTCCCTCTGATACCCCACGCTGCCAAGAGTCTGACCATTAACACTATATTCTGCCATCATACTTGACCTACTAAAATGAACTACCTCACACTTATCAGGGTTGAACTCCATCTGTCACTTCTCAGCCCAGTCTTGCATCCCATCGATGTCCTGCTGTAACTCCTGACAGCCCTCCACACTATCTACAACACCCCCAACCTTTGTGTCATCAACAAATTTACTAACCCATCCCTCCACTTCTTCATCCAGGTTACTTATAAAAATCATGAAGGGGCCCCAGAACAGATCCTGAGGCACACCACTGGTCACTGACCTCTATGCAGAATATGACCCGTCTACAGCCACTCTTTGCCTACTGTGGGCAAGCCAGTTCTGGATTCACAAAGCAATGTCCCCTTGGATACCATGCCTCCTTACTTTCTCAATAAACCTTGCACGGGGTACCTTATCAAATGCCTTGCTGAAATCCATATACACTACATCTACTACTCTACCTTCATCAATGTGTTTAGTCACATCCTCAAAAAATTCAATCAGGCTCGTAAGGCACGACCTGCCTTTGACAAAGCCATGCTGACTATTCCTAATCATATTATGCCTCTCCAAATGTTCATAAATCCTCAGGATCTTCTCCATCAACTTACCAACCGCTGAAGTAAGACTCACTGGTCTGTAATTTCCTGGACTATCTCTACTCCCTTTCTTGAATAAGAGAACAACATCTTCAACCTTCCAATACTCTGGAACCTCTCCTGTCCCCATTGATGATGCAAAGATCATTGCTAGAGGTTCAGCAATCTCTTTCCTCACCTCCCACAGTAGCCTCGGGTACATCTCGTCCAGTCCCAGTGACTTAACCAACTCAATGCTTTCCAAAAGCTCCAGCACATCTTCTTACTTAATATCTATATGCTCAAACTTTTCAGTCCACTGTAAGTCATCCCTACAATCGCCAAGATCCTTTTCCGTAGTGAACACTGAAGCAAAGTATTCATTAAGTACCTTTGCTATCTTCTCAGGTTCGATACACACTTCTCCACTGTCACACTTGATTGGTCTTATTCTCACACGTCTTATCCTCTTGCTCTTCACATACTTGTAGAATGCCTTGGGATTTTCCTTAATCCTGCCCGTTGAAGCCTTCTCATAGCCCCTTCTGGCTCCCCTAATTTCATTCTTACACTCCTTCCTGCTAGCCTTATAATCTTCTAGATCTCTATCATTACCTAGTCTTTTTGAACCTTTCGTAAGCTTTTCTCTTCTTCTTGAATAGATTTACAACAGCTTTTGTACACCACAGTTCCTGTACCCTACCATTCTTTCCCTGTCTCATTGGAACATACCTATGCAGAACGCCACGCAAATATCCCCTGAACATTTGCCACATTTCAGCCGTACATTTCCCTGAGAACTTTATTTAAATAGATAATCCTTTAAATAAGGATATTTAAATCATCCTTCGCGACAGTTGAGTTACCAGAGGATTTTCCGCTGTTCAAGAAAGACTCTTAAAAATAAAGCAAAGTTATAGGCTGGTGAGCCTGACATCAGTAGTGGGAAAGTTATTGGAAGGTATTCTGAGGGACCATATATACAAGTATTTCGATAGACATGAACTGATTAAAGATATTCAACATGCCTTCATCATGGTAAGTCATGTCTATCTCTAAAGAGTATTTTGAGAAGTTACCAGGAAAACAGATGAAGGTAAGGCAGTAGATGTTGTTTACGTGGACTTTAGTAAGGCATCATCTGAAAAGGTTCCGCATGAGAGGTTGATCAAGTTGGTCTCTTGACATTCAAGATGAGGTAGTAAATTGGATTAGACATTGGCTTTGTGGAAAAAGCTAGAGGGTGGTAGTAGATGGTTGCCTCTCTGATTAAAGGCCTGTGACTAGCAGATTGCCACAGGGATCGTTGCTGGGTCCGTGTTGTTTGACATCTGCAGTAAATGGGTATAATGATTGGTGTGGATGGGGTGAGACAAAGGACCTGATTCTGTGCTGTATAACCTCACCCATGTTCTCTGGTTTCAGACAGATTGCCACACATCACTAATGGGTCCTACCCTTCCCATGGTTAGCCTTTTGCCTTCAATATGTTTGCTATTCGTATAGACAATTTGGACAAGAGTGTCTAACACTTGGTTAGTGAGTCTGCAGATGATACTAACATAAGTGGTATTGTAATTAATTAGTGAAGAAATTTATCAAAAATTATAGAGTGGGGAGTTTGATTAGTTTGGTAAGTGGGCAAATGACATTCAGTGTAGCATTTTTGGAATCCAAACCAGTATAGAACTGATACAGTGATGGTAAGGCCCTGGGAAGTCTTGTGGAATTAAGAGACCTTGGAGCATAGTTTGCTGAAAGCAGCATCACAGGTAGACTGTACGGGCTTGGTCACCCTGTTATAGGAAAGACATCGTTAGGTTGGAAAAAGTTCCAAGAAGATTTACAGAAACGTTGCCAGAACTTGAGGACTGAATTATAGAGAAATGTTGGACAGGCACGTAGGAAACTTTATTCCTTGGTGCATAGGAGACTCAGGGATGACATTATAGATGTGTACAAAATCACAAGGGACTTAGATAGGGTGAATACATAGTGCAACACTATTACAGCTCAGGGCATTCTGAAATTTCCAGAAGCATCTGTAAGGAGTTTGTATGTTCTCCGCATGAACTGTGTGGATTTCCATCAGGTACTCCAGTTTTCTCCAATATTCTAAGGACGAACTGGTCAATTGGTTAATTGGTTAATAGGTTAATTGGTCATTGTAAATTATCCTGTGATTAAGCTAGTATTAAATAGGTGGATTGCTGGGTGGTGTGGCTCATTGGACTGGAGTGGCCTGTTCTGTGTTGTAGCTCTGAATAGATAGATAGATAGATAGAGCCTTTTCCCCCAAGAGAAAGGGAATCAGAAAATAGAGAGTCTGTTTAAACTGAGAGGTGAAAGACAGGTTGAGATGGTACAATGACAACATTTAAAATGCCTACACAAGTATATGGATAGGAAAGGTTTAGAAGGATACAGACTGAACAAAAGCAAATGTGGCTATTTTATATTAGTATCTTGCTGGGCACGGACAGGTTGAGCCAGGGGATCTGTTTCCATATGGTATGACTCTGAAAAACCTCTCAGTACACATTGCTGCTGCTTATGAGGCCTGCTGTGGGCTGCTAGCTTAGCATAACTTGGAACAGAGAACATACTCAAAAGTAACCCAAGTGTTATTGATGCACTGTTCAACATCGTTTGCTTAAAAAAAACAAGCTTTCTTTGTATGTGGCCAAAGAATAACCACTCCCAAATAAAATCAAATCGCTCAAATCATTACTTATGGTTCTATGCCATTATGGTCACGTAGCTATAGGAAGGATGTGATTAGCTGGGAAGGATGCAGAAAGGATTTACAATGGTGTTGCCGGGACCAGAGAGCTTGAACTATTGGGAGAGACCGAGTAGGCTGGGACTTGCTATCCAAGAGTGAAGGAGGCTGAGGGGTGACGGTGTAGAGGTTCATGAAATTATAAGGGGCATAGATAAGTGGATGGTTACAGTCTTTTTCACAGGGTAGGGGGGGGAGGTTGTTCTAAAACAAGAGGACCTAAGATTTAAGGACTACAGGTTTAAGGCAAGAAGGAAAATATTTAAAAGTGGTACTGTGGGGTAACTTTTTCCACACAGAGTGGAGAGTATGTGGAACAAACTGCCAGAGGAATTAGCAGATACAGGGGCACTTACAATGTTTAAAAGACATTTGAAAAAGTACATGGATGGGAAGCTTCAGATGGATATGGGAATTAAACTCATCATAGACAAGTTGGGCCAAAGGACCTGTACTAAGCTGTAAAACCTCAAGATCCTATTAACATGCTGACTGAATTCTATTCATGCAACTACTGAAGGATAGCTTTGTGTTTCACCTGGAACCTTCGCATTGTCATGTTCATACAAAGGCTACCCGAACATTGTTTTAAATTACACGTACCATACACAGCATTCTTCGAGGGGGAATACACATATGCCAGTGTATAGAGATAGAAGTTCAGTAGGCCATAGAAGGATAGAAACTCAGCTGGTAACACTTGTAAAGGAAGACAACCAAATGCACAGAATTTCCTAAGTATACATTATTCATCCATTGGCTTGAAGTAATCTGCACAAGATCATGTTAGCTTCCATAATCTTGCGCTATGAAAGCCTTTCTAGACTTTCCTGAACAACTAGATGTAACTTCCCAGTCTCCACACTTCCCAACAATTTCATATACTTCAGACTGATTATCCAATTTAAAAAATTGATACATCCCCTTCCCATTGTACTTGTTCTGAAAATTACCTGCCAGAACTTATACTGGCTCTAATGCAAGTAGAACAAAGCACATTTCCTTTTGTTCAACGTTATTGGAGATAAAGATAAGGTACAATAAAGGATATAGTTCTGATAATGAGTTGAAAGCTCTGCTACAAAGTTATCTTGCAGGACGTTAGCTCCAAACCTCAGATACAATATGACAATGCTGAAAAAGAATACAAAATTAAATCAAAACTTGATCTGTTGTAAAAACATCACATTTTTGTAATATTCCAGCACATTCTCTTTCTTAACGTTGGCATGTTCTAGCATTTCACCCTATTTTACAGTGTCCCCATAAATGTCAAGATCTCCCTCACTGGTGTATACTGAAGCAAAGTTTTCATTAAGGAGCACCCTTTCCTCCTCCGACTCTCCAGGCGCATGCTTCCTCTTCTACTCCTGATCTCACTCTAGTCATCCTCTTGTTCTTCACATACACGTTGAGGTTTTTCGAAATCTCACTCACCAAAGCCTTCTCATGTCCCCTGCTAGCTCTCCTAAATCCATTTTTCAGCTCCTTCCTGGCTACCTTGTAACTCTCCAGCACCCAGTCTGATCCTTGCTTCCTAAACCTTAAATAAGCTTCTTGAGGATAAAGGGGAAGCCTTTTAGGACCGAGATTAGGAAAAACTTCTTCACACAGAGAGTGGTGAATCTGTGGAATTCTCTGCCACAGCAAACTGTTGAGGCCAGTTCATTAGCTATGTTTAAAAGGAAGTTAGATATGGCCCTTGTGGCTACAGGGGTCAGGGGGTATGGAGGGAAGGCTGGGTTCTGAGTTGGATGATCAGCCATGATCATAATAAATGGCGGTGCAGGCTCGAAGGGCCGAATGGCCTACTCCTGCACCTATTTTCTATGTTTCTATGTTTCTCCCTCTTGACTAGATGCTCCGCATCTCTTGTCAACTGTGATTCCTTCACCCTACCATCCTTTCCACTAAATTGCCTTCACGATGAGACTGGATATAACAGAACATAGAACAGTAATGTACAGGAACAGGCCCTTCAGCCCACGATCTATGTGCCGACCCTGATAACAATTTAAATTAATTCCATCTGCCTGCACATGGTCTAAATCCCTCCATTCTTTGCATATTCACGTGCTGAATAGCTCTTAAACATAGTTATCATACCTGCTCGTCCCCACTCCCCTGACAATGTGTTTCAGTTGTCAACCTCCTCTGTGTACAAAAAACCTTGCCTCATAAACCTCCATTGAACTTTCCACCTCGAGTTCAAGTTTAAGTGTAATTCTCAAACAACCATACACACGTAAACAGCTAAACAAAATAAAATTCCTCCAGGGCCAAGGTGCAAAATACAGTACACACAGCACATATAGTTACAATAGCACATCAAGTCTTAAAAATAATATTTTGAGTGGCATGGTCTTAAGACTGATGGTGCAAGGGATGTTATTCTGGAAACACGTTTCTGCAAGAACATGCACGCAGCAGTTCTTCATCTCACTCTGGGTCAGCCGCAATCTAGCTTGTCTTCCAGGTAGCAGCATGGAGAGCCAACAGACAGAGGCCAGCCCCAACCTGGCATAGAATCCAGTTTGCCTCCCGCACCTTTGTCCTCTTCCACGCCATGTCCCCTGGGTGGCTGCAACAGGTGACAATGTGGCATGAGGACTTGGTTTGTGTAACAACCTGAGACCACACAGCTCCTTTGCTGTCAATCTCATCAATAAACCAGACTTGGATTATTTAGTATTAACAATGTCCAACTGGGTCTTGCAATCACAAGAAAAACATTTAAAACACACACTCGTACCACTTGTTGGACCCAGAGAGGCTGCTGTGTACAAGCATGCTGCCATCTTACTGGAGATCTCTTATCTTAAATTTAACATTTCCGTCCTCAGAAAAAAGATTCTGACTGTCTATCCAGTCAATGCCTCTCCTGATTTTATAGTTTTATCTCAAATATCAATGACACTGATTATAGGAAGGAGACAAAGTTCAACTGGGCAAAGTTTAGGAGAAGTTTTAAACTGCTGCCAGTCATAGATATAAAGAAAAATCTTTAAATGAAGGTGATGGCTGACACAGTTGTGTGAGCAAGTCAGACGTGAACATTTCACTTATTGTCTTGTTATTTAACAGAGATATAGATGGGAGTTACCACTTACCTTATTACCAACACAATAAATGTTAACCCAGTCAAAAATTTCAGTCGGAGATCTGAAACAAAAATAGAAACACAATATGTACAAGCACGAGATCTGTACACTATTGGAATGGATGAAGTAGACCGAAAAATTTAATAGAGGATTCAATAACTAACATAGATAAAAGAACATAAAAGAATACGGCACAGAAATAAGCTCTTCAACTCACAATGTCTTTGTCAAATATAGCAAAGCATTGGTTCTCTTCTGCCTGTACTTGATCCATATCCCTTCACCCTGCATATTCATGTACCCAGCTAACAGCTTCTTTAATGCTCTTATCATCTCTGTATCCACCACTCAGCAGGAACCTATTCAAAGCACCTACCACTCTGTGTAAAAAAACTTGCCTTGCACTTCTCCTTAAATCCCCCCCTCACCTTAAATGCATGTTCTCTCCTACATGGCATTTCTATCTTGAGAAAGATATCCGACCATCTAATCAATGCCTCTCATAATTTTGTACATTTCTATTACGTCTCCCCTCAGCCTCCAATGCTCTAGAGAAAATAATACAAGCTTATCCACTCTCTTTAGTCATAGTCATACCTTACGGATCCTGGGGGAAATTGGTTTTCGTAACAGTTGCACCATAAATAATTAAATAGTAATATGTAAATTATGCCAGGAAATAAGTCCAGGACCAGCCTATTGGCTCAGGGTGTCTGACCCTCCAAGGCAGGAGTTGTAAAGTTTGACGGCCACAGGCAGGAATGACTTCCTATGATGCTCTGCGTTGCATCTCAGTGGAATGAGTCTCTGGCTGAATGTACTCCTGTGCCCAACCAGTACATTATGTAGTGGATGGGAGACATTGTCCAAGATGGCATGCAACTTGGACAGCATCCTCTTTTCAGACACCACCGTGAGAGAGTCCAGTTCCATCCCCACAACATCACTGGCCTTACGAATGAGTTTGTTGATTCTGTTGGTGTCTGCTGCCCTCAGCCTGCTGCCCCAGCGCACAACAGCAAACATGATCGCACTGGCCACCACAGACTCGTAGAACATCCTCAGCATCATCCGGCAGATGTTAAAAGACCTTAATCTCCTCAGGAAATAGGGACAGCTCTGACCCTTCTTGTAGACAGTCTCAGTGTCCTTCAACCAGTCCAGTTTATTGTCAATTCGTATCCCCAGGTATTTGTAATCCTCCACCATGTCCACACTGACCCCCTGCATGGAAACAGGGGTCACTGGTACCTTAACTTGCCTCAGGTCTACCACCAGCTCCTTAGTCTTTTTCACATTAAGCTGCAGATAATTCTGCTCACACCATGTGACAAAGTTTCCTACCGTAGCCCTGTACTCAGCCTCATCTCCCCTGCTGATGCATCCAACTATGACACCCTCTAATCTAGGGAGCATCCTGGTAAACCTCTTCTGCACATCCTTCATGTAATGGGCAGTCAGAACTGCACATAATACTTCAAAGTGCGGCCTAACCAAAGTTTTATGTAGCTGCAAAGTAACTTCCTGACTCTTATATTCTCATTGCCATAGACAATGAAGGCAAGCTCTCCTCTATCTACCTGCATGGCCACTTCTAGAGAGCAAAAGACTTGAACTATAAAATCCCTCTGCACTTCACTGCCGTTAAGGATTCCACCATTAATTGTACTTACCCCTTAGACCACACGCTGACTTAGATTAAACTCCATTTGCGATTTCTCTGCCTAAATTTGTAACTGACCTATATTCTGCTATATTTCACTGTCCCCACCTCCACCAATTCTTGTGTCATTTACAAACTTACTAACCAATCCATCTATGTTTTCATCTGAGTAATTTATATATCACACAACAGTGATCTCTGCAGAAAACCACGGGTCATGAATCTCTAGCCAGAACCACATCTTCTATGGGCCAGCCAAATCTGAATCCAAACCACCAAATCACCACCGATTCCACGCATCTGGATCAGCCGACCATGAAGGGCCCTAGCGAATGCCTTACTAAAATCAATGTAGATGACATCCACTTGCTCAGCCCTTATTAATCACCTTCACACATCCTCAAAAAACACAATCAAGAAAGTAAGACATGACCTGCCCCACACAAAGCCTGTCCCTAATCAGGCCATGTTTTTCATGTGAATCCAATCCCTAAAAATTGTCTCCAAGGCTTCCCTACCAATCTCATGAGGCTCACCAGCCTGTAATTTCCTGGATTATACATATTTCCCTTCTTAAACAACATTAGCTACTCTTCAGCACTCTGGGACCTTGCCAGTTACTAGTGGGGAAACAAAGACCTTCATCAAGTTCACGAGAAGTAAGATTAACTTTCATATATATTTCCTTTACTGAAATGGGAACTGAAGTTACTGAATGACTTCATGCCCATTCTACTGAACATTAGGACTGTTGTTGTGTTGGAATGGCAAATATCCTGCCTAAAAGGCACCACGTCCAGTTTCCTGGTGTGCTCTAAATATTATTTCTGCAACAATGAAGTCAATAGCCTCTCCCACTGGCAGCCAAGTTCTGCGTTCTGCCCAGCTTGCTCAGGACCGACACTGCAGAAACAAAAGGGAGGACTGAGGAATGTAGGAATAAGAATCTGTGAAAAATGCATTTCTTGAAAATATAAAATAAAATAAGAAATCATAGGAAATTCTTAGTAGATCATACAGCATCTGTGGAAGGAAAAGCAGACAACATTTCTGTGAACTGGGAAGGAGATGAAAGGGAAATTTAAACAGTAGAATAGGTGGTGCCAGGAATGCATAATCTTTGATGGAAAGAGCAGACAGAAATGCTGTTGTTAAGCAGAGAACTTCAGGGCTGGTGTTCCTGGAAGAGAAGCAGCAGCGAATTCAACTGCTGACAGAAGTGTGAGTAGGGAAATACCTTGGATCCAGTAATCATAATTCCATTAGTTTCAAGATAATTAAGAAGAATGATAGGACTAGATTCTACATTGGAGAAAGGTCAGTTTAGATGGCAACAGGAAGGATCTGGCAGGTGTGGGTTGGGATAGGTTGCTTTCTGGTAAAGCAAGGCTTGGTAAGTCGGAAATCTTCGAAAGTAAAATACTGAGATAGCAGTGGTTGCGTGTTCCTGTCAGAATAAAAGGCAAAGATAACAGGCTTAGGCGACCTTAGTTTCGAGGGTACTGAGGCCCTGGTTAAGGAGGAGGAGGAGGTGCATATCAGGTATACTGGTATAGGCAGCAAGGAACAAATAAAGCACTTGCGGAGTATAAAAAACACAAGAGAACTCCTGAGAGGGAAATTAGGAGGGCTAAAAGAAAACACAAGGTTGCTCTGGCAGACAAGGTGAAGAAGAATCCCAAGGGATTCTACAGATAGATTAAGAGCAAAGGACAAAATTGGTCCACTTCAAGATCAGTGTGGTCATCAATGCATGGAGATGAAAGAGAGGGGAACGATCTTAAATGGATTCTTTGCATCTGTATTTTCTCAGGAGATGGACACAATGTAAAGAGAACTGTGGCAAAACAGTAGTGAGGTTATGGGCTGTAATATAGATTATGGAAGAGGAGGTGCTTATTTGAGGCAAATTAGAATGGGTAAGTCACTAGGACCTTACCCCTCTGAGATGTACCCTCAAACTTCATGGGAGGCAAGTGCAGAAGTAACGGGAGCCTTGGTAGAGATATTTAAAACATCCTTACCATGTGCGAGGTGCCAGAGGACTGGAGCAGAGCTAATGTTCTGTTGTTCAAGAAAGGCTCTAAGAATAAGCTAGGAAATTTAGGCCCATGAGCCTGATGTCAGTCGTGAGTACATTCTAAGAAACAGGATATTGTATAGGAGCATTTGGATAGACAGGACCTAAGAAGGGATTGTCAAGGCCTTTGACAAAGTCCTACTTGGGAGGATGGTCCAGAAGGTTTGGTCACTTGGTTTACAGGATGAAGTAATAAATTGGACTCAACATTGTCTTAGTAGGAGAAGCCAGACAGTGGTAGTAGGTGCTTGCCTTTCTAAATGGAGACCTGTAATTCATGCTGCACAGCAGGGATCACTGCTGGGTCCATTATTGTATGTTATCTATATCAAAGATCTGAATGTTAATGTGGTAAAATGGATCAGCAAATTTTTGGATGACACCATGATTGGTGGCACAGTGGAAAACAAGGAAGGCTATCAAAATTTGGTAGGTGAGACTAGAATTAAGGGACACAGCCTCAAGATTCTGGGGAGTAGATTCAGGATGGAGATGAGGAGGAACTGCTTTCCCCAGAGATTGGTGAATCTGTGAAATTCTCTGCCTAATGAAGCAGTGGAGGCTATCTCAATAAATATATTTAAGACAAGGTTGGTTAGATTTTTACATAGTAGGGAAATTAAAGGTAATGGGGAAAAGGCTGGTGGGTGGAGATGAGTCCATGGCCAGATCAGCCATGATCTTATTGAATGGTGGAGCAGGGTCAACGGGCCAGATAGCCTACTCCTGCTCCTATTTCTTGTGTTCTTATGTAAGGTGATCTGGAACTACTGGAAAAATAGGCTAAAAGTTAGCAGATGGAATGTAATGCAGACAACTGTGATACACTGCATTTGGGAGGACAAACTAAGGTATGACTTACACAATGAATGGTAGAGCACAGAGGAGTGTTGTAGATCAAAGGGAATATAGATCCATAATTGTTTGAAAGTGGTATCACAAGTAGATAGTTCACAAAGAGAGCACCTGGCACACTGGCCTTCATAAAAGGGTCTGGCCAAAGTTGATTGGAAAGGAACATGAGCAGGGATGACAGCAGAACAACAATCGCTGGAGTTTTGGGATCAATTCTGAAGGTGCAGGGTAGATACATCTCCAAAGAACAAGTATTCTAAAGGAAAGATGAGGCAGCCATGGCTGACAAGGGAAGTCAAAGCCAACATAAAGGCAAAAAAAGACATATAATATAGCAAAAATTAGTGGGAAGTTAGAGAATTAGGGTGCCTTTAAAAACCAACAGAATGCAACTAAAAAAGCCATAGAGACAAAAGATGAAAAATGAATGTAAGTTCGCTAATAATATAAAAGAGGATACCAAAAGTTTTTTCAGATATATAAAGAGCACAAGAGAGGCAAAAGTGGATTTTGGATTGCTGGAAAATGATGTTGGAGAGGTACTAATGTGGGACAAAGAAATGGTGGACAAACTGAATAAATATTTTGTGTCAGTGGCAGACACTAGCAATAAGCCAGAAGTTTGGGTCTCAGGGAGTAGAAGTGAGAGCAGCTGCTATTACTGAGGAGAAGGTGCTTCAGAAGCTGAACGGTCGGAAGGTAGATAAGCCACCTGGACCAGATGGACGACAGCCTAGGGTTCTGAAAGAAGTAGCTGAAGAGATTGTGAAGGCATTAGTAATGATCTTTCAAAAATCACTATGTTCTGGAATGGTTCCAGAGGACTGTAAAATTGCAATGTCACTCCATGCTTTCAGAAGGGATGGAGGCAGAAAAAAGGCAATTATAGGCCAGTTAGCCTGACTTCGGTGGTTGAGAAGATGTTGGAGTCTATTATTAGGGATGAGGTTTTGGGGTACTTGGGAGACATATTATTAAATAGGCCAAGGTCAGCATGGTTTCCTTAAGGGGAAACCTTGCCTGACAAATCTGTTCGAATTCTTTAATAGACAAAGGAGAGTAAGTGGATGCTTTGTCTTCCAGAAGGCCTTTGACAAGCTATCTTTCACGTAATACCATGGTCTGTTAATCTACTGACCATGGTACTACATGAAAGATACTAGCATGGATAGAAATTTGCTGACCAGCAGAAGGCAAAGAGTGGGAATAAAGGGAGCCTTTTCTGGTTGGCTATCTGTGACTAGTGGTGATCTACAGGGGTCAGCATTAAGACCACTTCTTTTTATGCTACATGTCATTGAATTGGATAATGGAATTGATGACTTTGTGGCCAAGCTTGCAAACAATACAAAGATAGGTCTAGGGGCAAGTTATTTTAAGGAAGCAGGGGATCTGCAGAAGGACTTAGACTTATTGGGAGAATGGGAAAAGAAGGGACAGATGGAATACAGTGTAGGGAAGTGTATGGTCATGCACTTTGGTAGAAGAAATAAACAAGTAAACGATTTTCTAAACAAAGAGATAATTCAAAAATCAGAGGTGCAAAGAGACTTGGGGGTCCTTGTGCAGGATTCCTTCAAGGTTAACTTACAGGTTGTTGGTGAAAAGGATGGCAAATATGATATTAGTATTCATTTCAAGAGGACTGGAATATACAAACAAGGATGTAATGCTGAGGCTTTATTAGACATTGGTCATACAGCACTTGAAGTACTGTGAATAGTTTTGGGCTCCTTATATAAGAAAGGATGTGCTGGCATTGGAGAGGGTCCATTGGAGGTTCATGAGAATTATTCTGGGAATGAAAGGGTTAACATATGAGGAACATTTGATGGCTCTGGGCCTGTAATTGCTGGAGTTAAGAAGAAAGAGGGGGATCTCATCGAAACCTATTGAATACTAAAGGCCTAGATAGAAGAGATGTGCAGAGGGTGTTTCCTATAGTAGGGGGAGCCTAGGACCAGAGGGCACAGCCTCAGAATAAAGGACATCCATTTAGAACAGAGATAAGGAATTTCTTTAGCCATAGGGTAGTGAATCTGTGGAATTCGGAGGCCAAGTCATTGGGTATATTTAAAGCGGGGATTGATTGGTTCATGACTGGTCGGGCTGTCAAAGGATATGAGGAGAAGGTAGGAGAATGGGGTTAAGAGGGATAATAATTAAGTCATGATGGAATTGTGGAGCAGACTCGGTGGGCTTAATGGCCTAATTCTGCTCCTATGTCTTATAGTCTTACGAATCAAAGTATTGAGAACAGGAGCTTGGATTTTATGTTGAACTTGTATATGACATTGGTAAGGACTATTATTGCATTCAGTTCTGGTCACCTATCAACAGGAAAGATATCAGTTAGATTGAAAGAGTACAGAGAAAATTTACAAGGACATTGCCAGGTCTTGAGGAACTGAATTATAGGGCAAGATTGAAGAGGTTAGCAGGCTGATGGTATAGTGCCATCAGCACCGGATTTAGAGGCAAATCGTCCCAGGTTCAAATCCGGCCGGGTCCTTGTATGCTTTCCATCCATGCTGGGTTAAGCATCAAACTAGCAGCTCAAGCCTCGTAAAACAACAATCACAAGGTGCAAAAAGGAACAACAATTGAATAGGTTAAGACTTTATTCCCTGGAACATATGAGAATGAGGGGAGATTTGATCGAGGTATATAAAATTATGTGGAGTATTGATAAGGTAAATGCAAGCAGGTTTTTTCCACTGAGGTTGTGTGAGACTACAACTAGAGGCTGTGCTTTAAGGCTGAAAGATGAAATATTTAAGGGGAAACTGAAAGGGAACTTCTTCACTCAGAGGGTTCTGTGTGTGTGGAACAAGCTGCCAGCGGAAGTGATGGATGTGGGTTTTATTGCAACATTTAAGGGAAGTTTGGAAGGTACATTGATGGGAGGGGTATGGAAGTCAGATTTAACATTCCGCCCAGCTAGATGGGCCGAAGGGCTTGTTTCAGAGTTGTAGTGCTCCATGCCTCTATGATTCTATGAACCCTATCAAGTCCATGGTATGTTTGAAAGTCGGCCATCAAATGACTCGTTTGTGCACAACTTAGTTCCATGGTACACATGCAAATGGGTCTAACCCCAATCAGATTCATGCAACAATAAATTTCACTCACCGAAGTACGGCATATTTTTCAGTTCCGAGCAAGCCCTCACAATCAGGAAAACCAGATAGAGTACATACAGGGAACCCACTATCAAAAAGAAAATCTTCATTCCCTACCAGAGGGGGGGAAAAAAAGGAAAAAATTAACATTACAATGAAAGAAGGAATCCTTATGTAATGCCAAGGTTAAGATTTTTACTGCTATGCTGTAGGTATTTAATTTTAGCAGTTCTATAAAAGCATTCTGTTCTGCTTCCAGCTTGTGTGAGTTTGAGCTATGTTGAGGAATGTGCTTTCAGCAAATCAGGATCATGAGATGGGATAAGGTTCTGGAGAAGGTCTTGGTTGGCAGGAGCTGGAAGAAGACGGGGGAAAGACGGCTGAGGATGCCGTCCCTGTTGCACAAGGTGCTAGGTGCTTGGCTTCAAGAAGGAAGAAGCAGTACTCCCACGGGAGACCCGTTTGTTCGAGATGGATTACGGGCAACGTTCGGAAGGTGGTGTGCACTTTCACGCGGACTGAGGGTCTGGTGCATGAGTGACAGACAAGTTCAATATAAGCTCCAACTTCAGTGCACATTTAACTGCTTAAGAGTAATGGGCCCTTTCTGTTTTTTCCTTTCTTTCATTTAACAACTGTTTGCTTAATTTAACAGTCTTAAATATACTTCTTTTTAATTGTATGCAGTGTATGATCTGGTACTTCTTGCCAGGGCAGTAACTCACACAGCATTCACCCGGGGGTTGGGTGGGTGAGACATCCTCATGGATTTGGTGGGACCAAAGTTGTGCACACCCAGTTTTCCAGAGATGCCCAGTATAAGGGGATTTCACTTACAAAAGAATACTGTACTAAAATGGCATGATACAATAGAAAAAAAAAAGTAGTATTTTGTAGCACTGATTATTGACAACAAGATGTTTGCAATGCACTTAATAACCAATGGTTCCGTCACCATACTACAGAGTTAATTTGAACTCATCATTGGAGGAACTCAGCATCAATGGATGGAAATGGGTAATCAATGATTTCGGCTGAGAGCCTTCTTCTAGGTCTGCCTTCTCTTGCACTTTTCAAAATGGTTGTACCAATTCATCATACAGTAATTCTGGAAATGCAATTTAGCCAAGGTTAGACATGAAATCAAGATAGAGAAGAAAGGTAACTGAGCCACAAAGGGACTATAGCAACATTTATTAAATTAAGTCAATCAAGAAGCAAGTGACATGGTAGGTCAAAGGCCTGTTCCTGTTCGGTACTGCCCAACTTATTTTTCCTTTAGTGAGGTGCTCAATTATGACGTGGTGGTATAATGACGTATGCCATTCGCATACTTTTACAACTAACATGTAATGAATTATGTAAACAACAAAGAATACCTAATCAAACAATATATTGACAATATTACTCAAATATTACTGAAATAATAAATGCACTACACTCCTTCCTGCTGAAAACTCCCAACTGGGAGTGTATTTCAAATATGTAATGTATTACTCTCTAGCCACCTTATATACATCGTATACTATATAATACAACTACTATATAGACATTCAGAGCACAGCAAATTTTAAATTGTCCCTTTCAGGCCTAGAGATTTAATCACCATGGAAGATCTCTTACCCTTGTGGGATAATATACTATTTTTCCTGACAAGATGGAGGGTTACTCTGCTTGGCAGGAGAGACTTAAGGCTGTGAAACAATCTCAAGTCCTGGGGCCTTATCTGAGGTGGTTGTAGGAGTTGACTCCAGGACTGCAGGAAGTGGTTCTGACAGCTCTGGACACCTTTCTTCTCTAACAATTGACTCTGCTCTTCCCAACTGATCGATGTGTCTTCTCCAGATGATATTAAAAGTAATCTCCACTGTGTAGGACAGTGGTTCAGTTCTACCCTTAACCTTTCCAAATACCCACTTTTAACCAATTCTGTGGTCCCTCGACAGGATTGCTTA
The DNA here is from genome assembly GCF_963921235.1 of Mobula hypostoma. NCBI lineage: Eukaryota > Metazoa > Chordata > Chondrichthyes > Myliobatiformes > Myliobatidae > Mobula > Mobula hypostoma. The sequence continues at coordinate 108,347,957 of NC_086104.1, forward strand.
TCCAGAATCTCCAGAAGTGAAACATCAAACCTCCTTGTTTGAAGGACCTCAATTTGTCTCAGCTTTTTGTCCTGCATACTCCTTCTGAGATTGGGTGTAAGGTAATCCAAGTGTGAGCATGAGATGACCTAGGAACAGCAAATAGCTGGTAAGTTGTTGGTTGTGGAGTGTGCTGAACTGCGATATGCAAGGAGGAATTTGGCAAGCTTCTGGTTCATTGTACGTGCAGTGTGTTCTGCTGACATTGCTCACAGTATGTTCTTTAGATTCTGAACAACCCTTTCCGTCAAGCCATTTGTAGCTGGGTAGTACGGCGCCAATGTAATATTTTATTCCAGTCATTTTCAGGAATGACTGAAATTGTTCTGCAATAAACTGTGGTCCATTATCACTAAGTGTTCTGGAACACCAGTCCTTGAGAAGAGGCTTCTCAACACATCAACAGTGTCCAAGCTGTACTGGAGGCTATTGGGAACACTTCTGGCCACTTTGTAGCTACATCACTATTACCAAGAAATTTGTGCTCATGAATAGACCAGCAAAATCCACATGAATCCTCTGTCAGGGCAATGCAGGCCATTCCCAGGGACCTTGGCATCTTCTGGGCATGTTAGCACCCCAAACAGTGCATGGCAAGTTGGTCAATCCATTGATCTATCCCAGGCCACCAGTCAAAGCTTCAAGCTAACGTTTTCATTTTTCCACACCTAGATGACCAGAACGTACTTCCTCCAACACTTTAGCTCTCAGCTTGGACAGTACAACAACTCTCAATGCCCACATAAGGCAACCCCCATCAAGGGCAAGTTCATCTCAGTCCTGGTAAAAATGGGGAGCCGGAATTTATAATGCATATTCCAGCCATTTTGAGACACTGGGGTCTTTCCTGCTTTCCCTTTGGATCATCTCTGCCAATAATAGAGAGAACTTCGATTTGCATTAGAGTGAATATATGAAACAGAATGTCCTCTTTTGTAAATTTTTCAGGTATTTCCCCTTCCAATGGTACACGGGACAAATTGTGTCCTCCAAGAAACAGAGCCCATCTCTGTATTCATGCCGCTGCCATTAGTAGAACACCTTCTGTGGATTGAAAATGGACACCAGTGGTTGTTGGTCAGTAACGAGGGTAACCTCTCTCCCATACTGATACTGGGTGAAACATTTTACACCCCAAGCAATTTACACCTCAAGGCCTCTGTGTCACCCTATGCGTAATTTTCCTCTGCAGCAGTAAGGGAATGTGACACAAAGGCTATGGGACATTCACTTCCATCACATATAAACAGTTGATATGACTGCACCTGTGCCATAAGTGAAGTGTTGCAGACAAGCTTCACTGGACAATATGGATCATAATGTGTGAGTATGGTGTCTGGTGTCACCATTTCCTTTCTCCTTTGGAAAACCACCTCACACTGTTTTGTCCATTGCTATTTCTTCCTGATCTGTAGTAATGAGTTCAAGGGGTGGGGTACAGTAGCCAGGTTTGGCAGGAACCTGTTATCATAATTCACAAATCCTAAAACGTGTCCTTTGGCCGTGAGTCATCCACCCCTACTTGAATTTTCTCAGCACACTTGTGCTATTCTTGTGCGTCAATGATGTGACCACAGTAAGCGATGCTTGGTTTAAAGAATTCACACTGGTGCATCATGCTCTGAACACATAGTCTTCTAATCTTTTTAACACTGTCTTGAGATTTTGGAGATGTTCCCTGTCACCCTTACCAGTGACAATAATGTCATCTAGGTAATACTGAGTGCCTGGGCAGCCTAGCAGTATCTGGTCTGTAGCTTTCTGCCAGAGTTCAAGTGCAGATACTACTCCAAAAATAAGCCTAATTATAGCAATAAAGTCCTTGATGCGTATTTATGGTGAGAAACACTTTGAACTCGTCTTCCATCTCCATCGGTAAATGAGCTTCAGCTAAGTTGACTTTGCTGAAGTGTTTCCTTCTAAAAAAGTTTGCAAAGATATCCTCGACCCTGGGCAGAGGGTACTGTGTTGATGGTGATCTTAAAATTACCACAGATCTGACAGACCCATTCTTCTTAGCCACTGGGACCACTGGCATTACCCACGGGCTCCACTCAACCCTGGAAAGTATTCATTCAGCTCCATGCGATCTAACTCACTGGCTACTTTATCACAGATGGTATAAGAAACTGCATGGGCTTTGTAAAACTTGGGCATGGTATTTTCATTTAACGTTATTTTACCCTTGATATGTTTGAGTTTTCCAATGACATCCTTGAACACTGTTGTGGCATCATCCAGTACCTTTCTTAATTTGCTTTGACTCTATTGCAAGGGATGTTGTATGAAATCAGTAGATGGATCTGCAAATCTGCAATCAAGTTTAGAATCAGAATCAGAATCAGGTTTATTATCACCGGCATGTGTCATGAAATTTGTCATGATAGTTGTAGCTGTCTCAGCCAATCATCACCCCACAATGCTGGCCCTCCCGTTTTTAACAGATACAAGCCCAATCTGGCTTGATGGTTGTTGTATTTCACTGCTACAAATGTCTTTCCCACAGGAGTTATTTTTTCTCCAGTTTAAGTTCTTAGTTAGATATCTGAATGCTTCAGTTCAGTAGCTTTGAAATGCCGTTCCAATTCATTTTGCGGTATGACTGTAACAGCTGAGTCAGTGTCCAATTCCATTTTAATTAATTTGCTGTTCACTCCTGGTGTAAGCCATATTGCTTGCCTCCTGTTAATTTTTGCATTACAAATCTCAAGGCTACCCAGTACTGTGTCACTCTCATCATTATCAGATTTTTTTTGTCAACAAAATGCAGACTTGTGCTCTTTTGAAACTTTTTGTCATTATCTCTTCCCAGTGCAATCCACTTATTTTTGTCTCCCCGACATCCTCTTTGCACGTGTCCTACTTTGTTGCATTTTCTGCAAGTTTCACCTTTAACCTTGCATTGGTCTGGTGTATGTGAGTCCCTGCCACAATGGTAACGTAATTTGTTTGGCCAGGCAGGTTTCTGTTCAGACATTGCAATCTTGTTCATGTTCACTTTGTCTTGACTGTAACTCAATTGCATTTCTGGCTGCTGTTTCTATTGATACAGTGATTTCAACCATTCTTTTAAATGTGAGTTGTGCTTCATTAAGGAGCTATTTTTGAATGCTTTCTTGTAAGATTCCACAAACGAAACGATCTCTGAGTGCATTATTAAATCCATTACTGAACTGGCAATGCTCAATTCCTTCAGTTCAGCCACGTAAGCTGATACGGACTCCCCTTCCTTTTGATTTTGCATATGAAACCTAAAGAATTCTGCAATCAACAATGGTTTTGGGTCTAAATATCCCTGCATTGCTTTCACAATATCAGCAAAGTTTATTCTGGCTGGTTTGGTTGGAGCAGTCAAACTTCTAATCAAACTGTATACATTTCCACCTATTCCACTCAGCAAAACTGGCACTTGCTTGTCATTGGCTATTTAATTTGCTTCAAAATACTGCTCAATTTGTTCAGTATATATTACTCAATTTTATCAGTTGTGCAATCAAACGTGTCTGTCTTTCCAATGTAGCCACCCATCTCTGCTTTTTAAAATTTTATCATTATGATCACCCAGTACTCAGTGCTTTTGAACCTGTGAACTTCATCCATTTTCTGCCTGTTTCTTTAACTTGACTGCTTAAGTTCTCTTGCAAAGAAATATTTGCTGAACTTTTTTTTAAACAAGAATGTCTTTCTCCTCTAGTAAGGAAAAAAAACCTGCTGCACTTCAATGGGTAGGTAGTCGTCTTCAGGACATCTTAGGGAGCGGTGTCTCAGAAAAGCAGCGTTCATTATTAAGGACCTCTAGCACCCAGAACATGCCCTTTTCTCAGTGTTACCATCAGGTAGGAGATACAGAAGCCTGAAGGCAGACACTCAGTGATTCAGGAACAGCTTCTTTCCCTCTGCCATCCAATTCCTAAATGGACATTGAATCTTAGGACACTACCTCACTTTTTTTAAATATACAGTATTTCTGTTTTTGCACCTTTTTTGTTAATCTATTCAATTACGTAATTGATTTACTTGTTTATTTATTATTTTTTTCTCTCTCTCTGCTAGATTATGTATTGCATTGAACTGCTGCTGCTAAGTTAACAAATTTCACGTCACATGCTGGTGATAATAAACATGATTCATTTTAAAACTTCCACATCGCCATTGTTTTGTAACTCCAGAAATCATCGAAAGAAAAACATGGGAGCTGGGAAACAGGTCTTAGTTTTACTTTAGTGAGGCACTCAAATATGACGTGGTGGCATAATGAAGAATGTCATTGATTCACTTTTACATATAACCCATTATTAATTATGTAAATAACAAAAAATGCTTTATCAAACAATATATTTACAATATTACTGAAATGTTATTACTGCAATGTAGGCTTGTCCATGATAAGTATTTAAAAATATGGCTACAGACTTCAATCCCAAGCAATATTAATACTCACAATTGCAACAGACTCCACATGCTACCATAATTTTTTTAACCGTGTCAGGAAACAGATTGTTAAAATATGAAGACCATTTCAGTATATGCATGTGGTGGCGCTTTTAAATTTGTAGATTCTGTTGGTTATTGCAGGGAAGTATAACAATTATCACATTTACCACAGCTTAGCACATTCCTAAACACAAGGTGCTTGTATTAATCTATGCAATTATTTCAAATATGCTAATAAATTTTCATGAGTTAAGAACTTCTCACCTGGAAGTTGCTTGTGTCTACTCGATATTGGTATGTTGGGTCACGTAACTCATTAACTCTGAAAAGGTTCCACAGAAAGGTTAACATTAAAAGGGAGAGCAGCAATTGTGGAAAATAATTAAGTCAAGTTGTAAAGTTGTAATGATAAGGCTGCATTAATTTACCCCAAGTTACCTGATAGTGGAGGTTCCAGAGAGAACTACCAACCAGCTGAAATGCTTTCCCTGGACACTTGCACCAATGCAGTGGACCCTAGCCCATCTGACTCCGGAGTCAGCAGAGATCCCATGAGTAGTTCCTGGTCGCACTCAGCTAATGCATTGGAAACTCTTTGCACTTGCCCCCCCCCCTCAGTTTTACAACAGCAGGTGTATCAGGCATGGCCCAATTCACCCAACTGGGGTCACCAACTTTCAATAAAAAGGCAAGCAAACACAAGTGATTTTTTAAAAAATACTTTATTAAAATGAAAGTGTTAGTTAAATTTATTAGAGTTGTGTTTATAAATTAATTTGAATTGATTTAAAAATTGACGTATTTTATCAGTTATATGTACAGACAGTGAAAAGGCCTCTGACAGCACGAGTTCAGTGTTGTGGGACATTAGCAGGTGAACAGGCAGAGAAGCTGCATATGAGACTAGAATGAGGTATGGTCCTTCATGTACAGTTCAAGCCATAAGTGCTTTGTACTTCCAAACTCAAATCAATTGAACTCTGAATCCTTTCCCTTCACACTGAACCACTACTATGCAAGTATCTAACACTTTATCTCAATATATGCAGTGCAGGAAGGCTTCATGTTAATGAGAAAATTGATTTATGTTTCACAGGGAGGCTCCAAATATTAAAACAAAATCTACATGGAAGTTCTTTGTTGGGTGATCAAGCTTCCAAAACATTCAATCTTCCAGGAGCAGAAAACAATCCACTTCTCTTAATGACACTTGCTATCAGTTGATGTTTAAGAGTAAATGGGGTGGGGCAGAGCTTTGCCAGATGAGATTTGTCCATTTACTGTGACGGAACTCACCAAAACAGTTTTTCCAGAGAGATGTGTCATGCTCTGGAGTTGCCTTCAATATTCCACCCAGTATACTATCAGCACCCTTGGCCTGTGCTCTGCTGTGCTGTATTCTGGCTTGAGGACAGCAATTACCATGGAGCCTCTGTCTCCTCCTCACAGTTGTTCATCACTCACTACTAGATAAGATAGCAGTGTAAAGCTTTAATTTAATCTGTTAGTTGTGGGATCACTTACGGCTACTATAATATGTTAATTTTGGCATTAAACACACATGTACTTTGATCTGTAACATCTGTAACTTCATCAGGATGATAGCCTTTCTTTAGGTAAGCCTGCTGCCACTCTCAGGAGAGTCTTGTTGATCTACAGTGTCTCCTGGAAGCCCAACTCTGAACTGTTTATTCTGCTCTGTGTACATTTCAACACAAGGTGGTTATGTAAAAAAAATCACATCCATAATAGTTCCCCATGAATCTTTAGCTATTTGATAGATTATGGGCAGGATCTCTGCAATTTCTTCCATTTTTTTTTCTCACTTCCCTCAGCAACCAGGAAACTTATCCACTAAAAGTGTAGTGAGTCTTCCTAGTACCTTCTCTCAGTCAAGCCTTAGTCCACTTGGATCTGCAGTTTGGGAAGTCAAATCAGGGTATGGCACCTGCAGTAAACAGTATGGCAATGAGGATTGCTGATTAACAGAGACACCTTAGGTCCAAGTTCACAGCTCCCTGAAAATGACAACACAGATGAAAATGATATTGAAGACGACTGATGGAATGCTTACCTTTATAATGCAACAACACAAAGAAAATAGGAGCTAGAGTAGACTACCATCCATCTGCAAACATGACTGATCTCAACTCCTCTTCACTACCCACTCCTAACAACCCACAAATCCTCATCCTTTCAATTAGTTATCTATCTCCATTTTAAATACATCTAATGATGGGGCCTTCACAACCTTCAGGGGCATAGAATGACAGAGATTCACCACCCACGGACACAGAGAGTTCCAGAGATTCACCACTCACTGACACAGAGAGTTCCAGAGATTCACCACTCACTGACACAAGGAATTCCAGAGATTCACCACTCACTGACACAAGGAATTCCAGAGATTCACCACTCACTGACACAGAGAATTCCAGAGATTCACCACCCATGGACACAGAGAATTCCAGAGATTCACCACTCACTGACACAGAGAATTCTAGAGATTCACCAACCATGGGGAAAGAGAATTATAAAGATTTACCACCCTCACTGAAGTTTCTACCCACCTCATTCTGAAATGACCAGCCCTTTATTTAATATCTATGTCCCTTTGTCCACGACTTCCCTACTTTTAAAAACATCTCAACATCTATCCTTTCTAATCCCCCTATGATCACGTATGCTTGATTAAGGTCACCGTTCATTCTTCTAAATTTCAAGGACTACAAACCCAACTAAATAATGTCTTTGTCTATGCAATCACTCCTTGTAAGTCAAGCCGCACCCCTCAGCCAAGGCAATATCCTGGTAAATCTTTGCTATTTTAATATTTTCTATAATATTGTGATCAAAACTGTACACAATACTCCACGTATGGCCTCACCAACATCTTATATAAATGCAACATAATTTCCTAACTCCTACATTCAACACTCTGACTGATGAAAGCCAGCGTGCCAAATACCTTCTTCACCACCCAATGTACCTGTGATGCTGCCTTCAGCAAACTGCACTTGCACCGTGAGGGCCTTCTGTTTCAGAACGCTTAATCAGAACTCTACCATTCTCTGTACAAATTGATCCAGTTTGACCCTTATAGTACAATACCTCGCATTTATCAAGATGTGTAGATTATGATTTTACTCTCTGGAATGTATAGTACAATACCTCACATTTATCAAGGAGATATGTAGACTAGGACTTTACTCTCTGGAATGTAGGAAATGAAGGTTGATAAAGAGGTATAAGCGATCATGATCAACATACACAAGGTGAAAGCACAGTCTTCAAACAAGCAGAATCAGTACTGTGCAAAATTCTTAGGCACATATATATTCCTAGGGTGCTAAGACTTTAGCACACCACTGTAAGAATTTTATGTATTGCACTGTACTGCTACCACACAAAAAAACAAATTTAATGACATATGACAGTGATTGACTCAGAGTGGGAAGGACACAGGAAGAGGGCAATCATGGTTGGGAAAAGAGGAAGTGAGCAGGAAGCACCAGAGTGACACTCTGTAATGATCAATTAACCTATTGTTTGGAATCGGATAACCTTGCCCAGTGTCTCAAGCACCTTCCCCACCTCCCACCCCTCACCGCCCCGGCACTCCTTCTCTGTCACCTGTCCCATTCCGCTCCTGCGGTGCTCCACTCTCGCCATTCCCAACATCCTTGGTCCTGCCAGATTTACAAACTCGCTCTTCACTCCACGCTGACAAATACAGTACTGTGCAAGTCTTAGGCACTCCAGCTATCATATATATATGTGCCTAAGACTTTTGCACTGTACTGTAGATGATAATCAAATCTGTTGTTTTGTGGCAGCACAGTGCAAAGACATAAAATAACTACAAATTACTAAAATAAATATTTGATTAAAAAAAGGGGTAATGAGGTTGCGTTCATGGACCATTCAGACATCTGATGGTGGAGAGTGGAAGCTACTTATGAATTGAGTGTTAATTTTACTCCCTCTTGATGGTAGTAACTGGAAAAGGCCATGTCCCAGATGGTGAAGCTCCTTGGTATTGGATTCTGCCTTACTGATGTCCTTGATGGTGTGGACGGATGTGCCCATGATGGAGCTGGCTGAGTCAACACTCCTCAACAGCCTCTTGCAATCCTCTGCACTGGAGTCTCTATACCTTGCAACTGTGAATGCTCTCCACCATGCATTATAGAAATCTGTAAGTCTTTAATGACATGCTTAATCTTCTCAAACTCCAAATGAAGTAGAGCTGCTGGTGTGTTTTCCTCATGATGGCATCAACGTATCGGACCCAAGATTGATACCTAAGTCGTTTACACTGAGAAACTAGAAGCTGCTCACCCTATCCACCACTGATGTATGCTTTCCCATCTTCTCCCTCCTGAAGTCCACAAGCAATTCCTTGGTCTTGCTGATGTTGAGTGCAAGGCTGTTGTTGCACCACCACTCAACCAGCTGATCTATCTCACTCCTGTATCCCTCCTCATTGCCATTTGAGATTTTACCAACAAGCAGAATTAGAAGCAGAATCAGGTTTATTATTATTACACAATGGTGTAATTGGAGAATTTATAGATGATGTTTGAGCTGTGCTTAGCCACTCTATTATGAGTGTAAAGAGAGTAGAACAGTGGTCTAAGCACACATCCTTGAGGTACACCTATGTTAATAATCAGCAAGGAGATGTTATTACTGATCTGCACTGACTCTGGTCCCCAATAAGGAAGTCAAGGATCTGGTTGTAGTAGTAGATTTAAAGAAACCCAGGTTTTGAAACTCGTTAATTGGTACTGAGGCATTTAACACTGAACTGTAATCGGTGTATGTTTTGCAATTGTCTATGTGCTCCAAAGCAGATTTTGCATCTGCTGTAGACTTGCTGTGATGGTAGGTGAATTGCAGGTTCAGGTCCTTGCTCATGCAGGAATTAATTCTAACATTAACCAATCTCTCAAGGCACTTCATTGTAGTAGATGTGAGTCTGACCAGGAGATAGTCATTGAAGCAACTCACCCCACATTTTTTTGCTGCCCTTTCGAAACAGGTGGGAACATCAACCACAGCAGTGAGAGGTTGAAGATATCTTTGAACACTTCAGTCAACTGGTCTGTACAGGTTTTCAGTACCCAGTCAGGTACATCGTTAACATCTGACACCTTGTAAGGATTCGCCCTCTCGAAATATGTGCTGACATTGGCCTTTGCATCAGAGGTCACAGCGTCACTGGATGCTATACACATTTACACAAGTGTAGTGTTATCCTCCCTTTGAAAACAAGCTTAAAAAGGCACTGGGCTTGTTGGAAAGTGAAACATCACTGCCTGAGCCAATAGGCTGGTCCTGAACTTATTTCCTGGCATAATTTACAAATTACTATTTAATTATTTATGGTTTTATCACTATTTAATTATTTATGGTGCAACTGTAATGAAAACCAATTTCCCTCGGGATCAATAAAGTATGACTATGACTATTTATGCTGTTAGGATGTAGGGTGTACAGCTAAGATCAGAGGCAAGAAATTTAAGAGGAATATCAGGAGACGATTCTTCACCTGAAGGGTGGTGTGTATTTGGAATGAGCTGCCAGAAATAATGTTTGACGGGGGCACATCAGCAACATTGAAAAGACATCTGAATAGAGAGGTTTTGAGGGCTATGGGCCAAACACAGCTGGCATAGATGAGTTGGACAAAATGGCCTGTTTCCATGCTGTATGAATCTATAACTCTCTTGACAGGAGAACCCTCTCATCCCAGGAGTTAACCTGGAGAATCTCTTTTGGAGTACCCTCAGTGCTACTGTTCACTGTTTTTGGTAAGAGACAAAGCTGTGCCGTATATTCCAGATCGTCACCACTCTAACCTCCAAACGCTTTGCAAATGTGTCTTTGCCATCTTAACTCACCTGCTGTGTTTTATCATGGTAATCTCTTTCATAGTATCTTATTGAAAGTTTTCTGGAAGTCCAAATACATCACAACCAGTAGTTCTCCCTTATCTATTCTGCTAGTTACATCCTCAAAAAGGAACAGTAGATTTGTCAAATGTAATTTCCCTTTTACATATGCAAGTTGGCTCTGTCCAATCCTGTTTGTCTTCTCCATCATTGATAATAGACTCCAGCATTTTCCCACAACCTGTGTCAGAGTATCTGGTCTATAATTCCCTATCCTCATTCTGACATGTTGGCCTCTACTGCCACGATGAGGCCACTCTCAGGTAGGTGGAGCAACAACTCATATTTCATCTTCAGCCTCCAACCTGATGGCATGAACATCGATTTCTCCAACTACTGCTAATTTTTCCCCTCTCTCTTCCCTTTTTTTCAATTCTTCATACTGGCCCCCCTCTTCTGCTCCTGACCTGCCTATCACCTCCCCGTGGTGCCCGTCCTCCCATGTGTACTGTCCTCACCTAACAAATTCCTTCTTCTCCAGCCCTTTACCTTTTCCACCTATCATCTCCGGGAATCTTACTTCATCCTCTCTCCTCCACCCACCTGGCATCAACTATCACCTTCGCGATAATACTCCTTCCTCTCCCTCACCTTTCGGATGACTTTGCCATAGTTGGATGCATCAGCAAGGGAGATGAGGCTGAGTACAGGGCTACGGTAGGAAACTTTGTCACATGGTGTGAGCAGAATTATCTGCAGCTTAATGTGAAAAAGACTAAGGAGCTGGTGGTAGACCTGAGGAGAGCTAACGTACCGGTGACCCCTGTTTCCATCCAGGGGGTCAGTGTGGACATGGTGGAGGATTACAAATACCTGGGGATACGAATTGACAATAAACTGGACTGGTCAAAGAACACTGAGGCTGTTGACAGGAAGGGTCAGAGCCGTCTCTATTTCCTGAGGAGACAGAGGTCCTTTAACATCTGCCGGACGATGCTGAGGATGTTCTATGAGTCTGTGGTGGCCAGTACTATCATGTTTGCTGCTGTGTGCTGGGGCAGCAGGCTGAGGGTAGCAGACACCAACAGAATCAACACTCTCACCCATAAGGCCAGTGATGTTGTGGGGATGGAACTAGACTCTCTCACGGTGGTGTCTGAAAAGAGGATGCTGTCTAAGTTGCATGCCATCTTGGTCAATGTCTCCCATCCACTACATAATGTACTGGGTGGGCACAGGAGTACATTCAGCCAGAGACTCATTCCACCGAGATGCAACACAGAGCGTCATAGGAAGGCATTCCTGCCTGTGGCCATCAAACTTTACAACTCCTCCCTTGGAGGGTCAGACACCCTGAGCCAATAGGCTGGTCCTGGACTTATTTCATAGTTTACTGGCATAATTTACATATTACTATTTAACAATTTATTGTTCTATTACTATTTATTATTTATGCTGCAACTGTAACGAAAACCAATTTCCCCCGGGATCAATAAAGTATGACTATGACTATGACCTTCTTCTTCTTAATCCGGTTTCTTTTCACTTCCTTTCCAGTCCTGATGAAGGGTCTTGGCCCAAAACATCGACTGATTATTAATTTCCATACCTGCTGACCTGCTGAATCCCTCCAGCATTTTATGTGTGTTGGTCTACAATTCCGTTTTCTCTCTAGCTTTCTATTGTATACCTCTCACTGTGATTCCTCATCCGTGTCGCCAACTAAAGCATCGTGGGAGATCGGAACATCGGCTGGCAGAGGCCTCTGCACTCAAGCGATTACTCTCTCTCAATGGTGAGAGTGAGTTTATTGCCAATTCTTAAGCCAGGGAATCTCTAAAGCAACATAGAAACAGCAAGACATTGGCTTCCCCTCTCATGTGGTAAGAGTGAGAGCTCTCTCTCCCACATTAGTGAGAGAGCAAGCCTGTGGGATGCCAAACTGTTGGGATGAACTGGTTTTTGATGGACTCTTGGGAGCTTTGCTATTGCTTGCATGGTGGGTGACGGGGAGGCTGATGTGTTCTGTAGGAATAAGTGTGGGGAAAGGGAGGGTGAGCATTGATGATTTGCTGCTGCTTGTGCTTAGAAAAGGGGAGGGGAGCTCTGGGGTTCTAATGCTTTTCTGTCATTCATTCTTTGGGGTTTTTCTTTTGTTTCGTGGATGTCCATGAGGAGCAAGAATTTCTGTTGTAGACTGTATACAGTACCTATAAAAATTGTTCACCCCTCTTGGAAGTTTTCATGTTTTATTGTTTTACAACATTGAATCACAGTGAATTTAATTTGGCAACTTTGACACTGATCAACAGAAAAAGACTCTTCTGTGTCGAAGTGAAAACAGAACTCTAAAAAGTGATACAATTTAATTACAAATATAAAACACAAAATAATTGATTGCATAACTATCCACTCCTTTAATATGACGAACAAAATCATCACTGGTGCAGCCATTTGGTTTTAGAAGTCACATAATTAGTTAACTGGAGATCACCTGTGTGCAGTCAAGGTGTTTCAATTGATTGTAGTAAAAATATACCTGTACCTGGAAGGTCCAACTGCTGGTGAGTCAATACCTTGGCAATAACTAAAGCATGAAGACAAAAGAACACTCCAAGCAACTTCGCAAGAAGGGTACTGAAAAGCACAAGTCAGGAGATGGATACAAAAAAATTTCCAAGTCACTGAATATCCCTTCGAGTACAGTTAAGTCAGTCATTGAGAAATGGATAGAATATGGCGCAGCTGTAAATCTGACTAGAGCAAGCTGTCCTCAAAAACTGAGTGATTGTGCGAGAAGGGGATATAATAACTGTGGCTTGCGTGTTTCATCAGTCGCAGCTTTACGGAAGAGTCACAAAGAGAAAGCCACTGTTGAAAAAAACTTACAAAAAATCTCGGCTAGAATTTGCCAGACGGCATATGGGAAACTCACAAGTCAGGTGGAAGAAGGTTCTGTAGACTGATGAAACCAAAATTGAGCTTTTTGGCCATCAGACTAAACGCTATGTTTGGACACCGCACATAATCAAAAACACACCATCTCTACTGAGAAGCATGGTAGGGACTGCATCATGCTGTGGGGATGCTTCCCTGGAAGTTTGTGAAGATAGAGAGTAAAATGAATGCAGAGAAAATACACGGGAATCCTGGAGGAAAACCTGATGCAGTCTGCAAGAGAACTGTAACTTGGGAGAAGATTTGTTTTCCAGCAAGACAACAACACCAAGCATAAAGTCAAAGCTACACAGGAATGACTTAAAAATAACAAAGTTAATGTCCTGGAGAGGCAAAGTCTGTATACACCTCAATCCAATTGAGAATTTATGGCAGGACTTGAAAAGATCCCCATGCAATCTGACAGAACTTGAGCAATTTTGTCAAGAAGAATGGGGAAAATTGCAGTGTCCAGATGTTCAAAGCTGATCAAGAACTATCCACACAGACTCAAGGCTATAATTGCTGCCAAAAGTGCATCTATTAAACACTGACTTGAAGGGCTGAATAATTATGCAATCAATTATTTTGTGTTTAATAACTGTAATAAATTTAGACCAATTTGTAGAAATTTGTTTTCACTTTGAACACAAAAAAATCTTTCCTGTTGATCGTGTCAAAAAAGCGAAATCACTGCAATTTAATGTTGTAAAACATGAAAACTTCCGGGGAGGGGGTGAATACTTTTTATACGCATTGTACGTTCTCTGATATTAAATGGAAACATTGGACCATTGAACTGAAAAATAACCCACCTATCTCCAAAGATTAATAGATTTGTAAACAGTGTAGTGGACTGAAAAGGATACAGCAGAACAAAAATTTGTTTCAGACACAGGCAGAGTAATGGCAAAGGAAATTAAATCCAAGAAAGTGTGAGGTGTTGTACTTTCCGGGGTGAAGAGTATACATTTAATGGCAGGACGTTTTACAGCATTGATGACCAGGTGGATCTTGGGGTCCAAGACAATGGTTCACTGAAAGTAGTAACACAAGTAGATAGGATGGTAAAGAATGCATATGACATGCTTGCCTTCATTGGTTGGGGTACTGAGTATAAGAATAAAGAAGTCATATTGCAACTGCAAAAAAAAACCGATTAAGCAACATTTGGAGTATTCTGTGCAATTCTAGTTAGCCCATTGTAGGAAGGATTAACGGTAGGTCTCCATGGCATAAAAAAGCTTGGGAACACCTGAAGATTTGGAGGGTGTAAAGAAGTGGTTTACCAGGATTATTGCTTTCGCTGGAGCGTCGAAGGCTAAGAGGAGGCCAGATGCTTCCACCATCCCCCTCAAAAGTATTTCACAGTACAACCACCCACCACGTGCGAAAAATTCCTTCTATCCTTTCTAAAAAAATCAGTGGGGCCTTTCGAAACCTTTTGGTGGGCTTAAGATATTGTGATTTATTAAACACTGAGCATAGCCCTATAAAACAAGGTAAGCTTAAGCAGAGTGATCATTGTGGGAGCGACCAAAGCCGGAGGGGCCAGTGTTAGAGTGGAGAAATTGAGGCTTTGGCTCAAGAGGATTCTGTACAAAGAGATGACAGCTGGAGCTGCAGCTGGATAACCACCAGCTCAAGTGTGAGGAGCTGATAGATAAGAGCTACAGGATGGTAGTCACCGTAAGGTGCAGAAGACAGGTAACTGGGTGACTGTCAGGAGAGCAAAAGGGAATAGGCAGAAAGTGCAGAGTACTCCTGTGGCCATTCCCCTCAATAAAAGATATATGGCTTTGGATACTGTTGGTGGGGCCAAACTACCAGGGGAAAGCTACAGTGACTGGGTGTCTGGCACTAAGTGCGGCCCTGTGGCTCAAAGGGGAAGGAGGAGAAGAGGGGTGCAGTAGTAATAGGGGACTCCATAGTTAGAGGAGCAGACAGGAGATTCTGTAGTTGTGAAAGAGATGCCCGGATGGTAGAGTATGTTGTCTCCCAGATGCCAGGGTCAGGGACATTTGGATCGATTACACGTCATTCTAAAGGGGAGAATGAGCAGCCAGATTCGTGATATCTATTGATACCAATGACATGGGTACGAAAAGGGATGAGGTCCTGAAGGGAGAATATAGGGAGCTGGGTAGGAAGCTATATTGGGAGCTTCCCAATCTGTTCCTCGATGTCCCTCTTGTTACTGGGGACTGTATAGAATGCTGCCAACAGAGTGCTTACTCCCATCCTGTTTTTAATATTGAGGACAAAACTGTAGTCCATAGACAATAGTTTGATGTCAGTGTTTTTAAGGTCCAGATGCTCTCGGGATGAGTGTAGGACCAGGGAGATGGCATCTGCTCTCGACCTTTATCAGCAGTGGGCAAATTGCTGAGGGTTGCAGTTATCTAGACAGCTGGAGTTGATGCGTGCCATGACCAGCCTCTCAAAGAGCTTCATACTGGGAGATATCAAAGCTACTGGGTGGTAGTCATTAACACATGCTATCTTGTTTTCTTGGGCACCGGGATTATAGTGGTCTTCACAAAGCAGGAGGGAATTACAGCCTAAAGCAGAGAGAGTTTAAAAATGTCTGCAAATAAGATTAAGCAACATTTGGAGTATTCTGTGCAATTCTAGTTAGCCCATTGTAGGAAGGATGCTTAACCCCTCGGTTAACGGTAGGTCTCCATGGCATAAAAAAGCTTGGGAACCCCTGAAGATTTGGAGGGTGTAAAGATCACTACGTGATCTGCACGGGTTCTAAGGACACAGCCTGATGCTTTCTGTAGGTTCACCCTCTAGAAGGTCAATCTCACGTCTGTGACAGTGAGTGTAGATTCAGGTACAATGGAGACTGTCAAGTTGGGTAATGACATAACTGTTCACTTCTGTTCAAAACGTGCATGGAGTTCATTTGATAATACTCCTACATAACATTTTGAAATAGCTTGCATTGTTGAAATCATAAAAGCTGTTGTGTTGTGCTACAGCTAAGTAATAATATGGGTGGACAAAACAGCCCTACCTTAATACTATATACAGAAGCCCCGACCTACAACACAATGCAAAGATCATCTTTTGTTTGCTCAACCTCGTATATAAATATTGACAAGATACTAAAATTTTCATCACTGACTTCAAAGCCATATTAAATCTGAAGCTCTAAATGTACTAAATGAATGCAAGACTTCATTTATCAAAGATATAATTACTGATTGTTGCTCTTCTAGATCCACAAAACATTTCCCAAATGATACAGGCGATAGTTAAACTTCAAAAAAATTGTGGATGCTGGGAATCTGAAACAAAAAGTTTTCAGTTAAATGCTACATAAAAGACAAGTGTTTAAAGTGGTGCCCTTACTCACGTCTGCCATATTCCCAGTGTCACTGCAGCCAGCCAGAGGAGACCAACAATTAATAGTTTAGGCAAATAAAAAGTTAAGAACTTCCTCTCTCCCTGAAAGAAAAACAAAAATATGCAGCGATGATTAGACATCATAAATCCATAAAAACCAACAGGCTGCACCGATGAGAGAGGGATGGAGAGGAATGACATTACATGCAATGGTACTGAGCATGAGGCGGGGTAAGACACAGGGCTGGTAGGGTAAAGGTTGATAAAGTTCTAGTGTACCTGCACACGGAATCCATGGTAAACACAGAGCCAAAACAGCAGCAAAGCACAGAGGAAGATCGCTTGGAAAAGATCATCCAGCATTCCTGGAAACCAACTGTTTACAAGAAATGACAGTGGGAAGAATGGGTCTGAAAATAAAACAAAATAATATCACTGTCCAATATTTTAGAAAACCTGAACACCTACAACAACGTATTCTTTCTAAAGCAAAGTCCCAGTTTGCTATTTTGAGGTTTCAAGATTGTTCAGCTTTCAAAAACTTCAAATGGTTCACAGTATATTCCTCCCTCCTTACTTTATAAAGTACATACCTATAACTGAACAGATAAGTATCCCTACTGAATTACCCAATCTCTCATTAAAAACTTTCTCAAAGACTGAGCAAAGACTTCCTTAAACACTGTTGGATCAACATAAAGCTCTTCAGAAATTACCAGCTCAGGAATGAAAACACTTCACTGAAAATCTTTCACAGGAATGAAAGCAAAACTGTGTTCCTGTTGAAGTAAAACGCAAGGCTGTAGGGAGTTGGTAAATCCGGATGTCAAGGAATATTGGAACTCTGGTCAACAAAAAGGTGGTGGCTTAGCTCAGATGCGGGCAGCTGGATCAAATGATTCACTGGGGGTATATAGTGGATGCTGAAGTATGCTTAAGATGGAAATTCGGAGTGCAAAAGAGAGGGCATGATTTGGCTTTGGCAAGGAAAATTAAAGAGAAACCCAAGAAATGTTTTTAGTATATTAAGGGGGAAAAGGGTGATTATACTTTATACTTTATTGTCGCCAAACAATTGGTACTAGAACATATGATTAGGGAGAGAACAGGACCACTCTAAGACCAAGAAGGAAATCTATGTGTAGAGCTGCTGGGGATGAGCAGTGTTCTGTAACCCCCATCACCGAACTGTAACAATGTATATCCAAGAACACCATGGGAAGCTAGAGAAGAAATTGTAGGGGGCCTTTGGAAAGATATTTGAAACAACACTATCCTCTGGCAAGGTGCCAGAATACAAGAAGATAATAAATGTTGTGTCTTTATTTAAGAAGACCTTAATTATGGACCCAATAGCTGTACTAAGTTACTAGAAAGTATTCTTAGGGATGATATATTTCTAGTTGGAAAGGCAAGGGTTGATTAGGGGTAACCAGCAAAACTGCAAACGTGGGAGATGTTGACTTACCAATTTGATTGAAGTTTTTGAAGAAAAGACGAGGAAGGTTGTTGTTGGAAAGTGGTCAAAATAGTATATATAGATTTCAGAAAGGTTTTAATAGGTTTCTGCAAGATAGACTGCTCTGAAAGGGTATGGCATCCAAAGAGAGCTAACAAATGCGATATAAAATTGGTTGATGGTAGGAAACAGAGGGTGGTAGTCGAAGCAAGCAGCTGAGAAGGAGTGAAGAAATCGGGTAGAAAAAGTCATTTTTTTTTTAAACACTGCTCGGGGAGAAGGGTCTGCACTGCGCAGGCGCGTGACATAACGCGCCAAGGTTTAAAAAGAGAAATTTTCAACGGTTCTTGTTTCAGTCGAAGCAAACAGCTGAGAAGGAGTGAAGAAATTGGGTAGAAAAAGTCGTTTTTTTTTTAAACACTGCTCGGGGAGAAGGGTCTGCACTGCGCAGGTGCGTGACATACCGCGCAAAGGTTTAAAAAGCAGACCACCATATACAGCGGCTATCGTGGGAGTAGACTAAGTCAGAGTGGGGCGGCTTTGGCTCAACAGGCAGAGGCCAGGGTAGGTTCCGGTAAGTTTTTTGTTCAGATTGTCTAGCGTAGAGAGAATGCCAGGCAGGATGTTGGAATACTCCTCTTGCAGGATGTGGGAAGTCAGGGAGCCCTCCAGTGTCCCTGACAACGACACCTGCAAGAAGTGCATCCAGCTGCAGCTCCTAACAAACCGCGTTAGGGAACTGGAGCAGGAGCTGGATGCCCTGCGGATCATTCGGGAGAATGAGGAGATTATAGATCGTAGCTACAGGGAGGTAGTTACGCCAAAGGAGCAGAGGACAGGAAATTGGGTCACTGTCAGGCGAGGGAAGAGGAAAGGGCAGGCAGAGCAGGGTTCCCCTGTGGCCATTCCCCTCAACAACAAGTATACCGCATTGGATACTGTTGGGGGGGATGACTTACCTGGGACTAGCTGCAGTAGCCGGATCTCTGGCACTGAGTCTGGCTCTGCAGTGCAGAAGGGAGGGGGGAGAAAGAGGAGAGCGGTAGTGATAGGGGACTCGATAGTTAGAGGTGCAAATAGAAGGTTCTGTGGTCGTGACAGAGAATCCAGGATGGTTTGTTGCCTCCCAGGTGCCAGGGTCAAGGATGTCTCTGATCGATTGCATGACATTCTGAAGTGGGAGGGTGATCAGCCAGATGTCGTGGTGCACATCGGTACCAATGACATAGCAAGGAAGAGTGAAGAGGTCCTGGACAGTGAGTATAGAGAGCTTGGTAGGAAGTTGAAAAGCAGGACTCAAGGGTGGTAATCTCAGGATTGCTACCTGTGCTAGGTGCCAGTGAGGGTAGGAATAGGATGCTCTGGAGGATGAACAAGTGGCTGAGGAACTGGTGTAGGGGGCAGGGTTTCAGATTTCAGGATCATTGGGACCTCTTCTGGGGCAGGTGGGACCTGTACAAGAGAGACGGGTTACACTTGAACCACAGGGGGACCAATATCCTTTCAGGGAGGTTTGTTAGTGCTATTGGGGAGGCTTTAAACTAGATTTGCAGGGGGATGGGAACCAGAGTGCCAGAGCTGACAGTGTGGCTGGGGTGAAAATAAATGATGTTGAAAGTTTAAGCAAATCCACTGATAGAAACGTTGTGAGTGGTGGTAAAAATCTTCTGAGGTGTATATATTTCAATGCTAGGAGTATTGCGGGGAAGGCGGATGAGTTGAGGGCGTGGATTGACACGTGGAATTATGATGTTGTAGCAATTAGTGAAACTTGGCTACAGGAGGGGCAGGACTGGCAGCTTATTATTCCAGGGTTCCGATGTTTCAGATGTGATCGAGGCAGAAGAATGAAAGGTGGGGGAGTAGCATTGCTTGTTAGGGAAAATATTACAGCAGTGCTCAGGCAGGACAGATTAGAGGGCTTGTCTACTGAGTCCTTATGGGTGGAGCTGAGAAACAGGAAAGGTATGGCCACATTGGTGGGATTGTATTACAGACCACCCAATAGTCAACGAGACTTGGAAGAGCAAATCTGCAGAGAGATAGCAGGCAACTGCAGGAAACATAAAGTTTTGGTGGTAGGGGATTTTAATTTTCCATACATTGATTGGGACTCCCATACTGTTAGGGGTCTAGATGGTTTAGTGTTTGTAAAATGTGTTCAGGAAAGTTTTCTAAATCAATATATAGAGGGACCAACTAGAGGGGATGCAATATTGGATCTCCTGTTAGGTAACGAATTAGGGCAAGTGACAGAAGTCTGTGTAGGGGAGCACTTTGGATCCAGTGATCATAACACCATTAGTTTCAATTTGATCATGGACAAGGATAGATCTGGTCCTAGGGTTGAGGTTCTGAACTGGAAGAAGGCCAAATTTGAAGAAATGAGAAAGGATCTAAAAAGCGTGGATTGGGACAGGTTGTTCTCTGGTAAAGATGTGATTGGTAGGTGGGAAGCCTTCAAAGGGGAAATTTTGAGAGTGCAGAGTTTGTATGTTCCTGGCAGGATTAAAGGCAAATTGAATTGGAATAAGGAACCTTGGTTCTCAAGGGATATTGCAACTCCGATAAAGAAGAAGAGGGAGTTGTATGAAATGTATAGGAAACGGGGTAAATCAGGTGCTTGAGGAGTATAAGAAGTGCAAGAAAATACTTAAGAAAGAAATCAGGAGGGCTAAAAGAAGACATGAGGTTGCCTTGGCAGTCAAAGTGAAGGATAATCCAAAGAGCTTTTACAAGTATATTAGGAGCAAAAGGATTGTAAGGGATAAAATTGGTCCTCTTGAAGATCAGAGTGGTCGGCTATGTGCGGAACCAAAGGAAATGGGGGAGATCTTAAATAGGTTTTTTGCGTCTGTATTTACTAAGGAAGCTGGCATGAAATCTATGGAATTGAGGGAATCAAGTAGTGAGACCATGGAAACTGTACAGATTGAAAAGGAGGAGGTGCTTGCTGTCTTGAGGAAAATTAAAGTGGATAAATCCCCGGGACCTGACAGAGTGTTCCCTCGGACCTTGAAGGAGACTAGTGTTGAAATTGCGGGGGCCCTAGCAGAAATATTTAAAATGTCGCTGTCTACGGGTGAAGTGCTGGAGGATTGGAGAGTACCTCATGTTGTTCCGTTGTTTAAAAAAGGATCGAAAAGTAATCCGGGAAATTACCGGCTGGTGAGTTTAACGTCAGTAGTAGGTAAGTTATTGGAGGGAGTACTAAGAGACAGAATCTACAAGCATTTGGATAGACAGGGGCTTATTAGGGAGAGTCAACATTGCTTTGTGCATGGTAGGTCATGTTTGACCAATCTGTTGGAGTTTTTCGAGGAGGTTACCAGGAAAGTGGATGAAGGGAAGGCAGTGGATATTGTCTACATGGACTTCAGTAAGGCCTTTGACAAGGTCCCGCATGGGAGGTTAGTTAGGAAAATTCAGTCACTAGGTATACATGGAGAGGTGGTAAATTGGATTAGACATTGGCTCGATGGAAGAAGCCAAAGAGTGGTGGTAGAGAATTGTTTCTCTGAGTGGAGGCCTGTGACTAGTGGTGTGCCACAGGGATCAGTGCTGGGTCCACTGTTATTTGTCATCTATATCAATGATCTGGATGATAATGTGGTAAATTGGATCAGCAAATTTGCTGATGATACAAAGATTGGAGGTGTAGTAGACAGTGAGGAAGGTTTTCAGAGCCTGCAGAGGGACTTGGACCATCTGGAAAAATGGGCTGAAAAATGGCAGGTGGAGTTTAATATTGACAAGTGTGAGGTATTGCACGTTGGAAGGACAAACCAATGTAGAACATACAGCGTTAATGGTAAGGCACTGAGGAGTGCAGTGGAACAGAGGGACCTGGGAATACAGATACAAAATTCCCTAAAAGTGTCGTCACAGGTAGATAGGGTTGTAAAGAGAGCTTTTGGTACATTGGCCTTTATTAATCAAAGTATTAAGTATAAGAGCTGGAATGTTATGATAAGGTTGTATAAGGCATTGGTGAGGCCGAATCTGGAGTATTGTGTTCAGTTTTGGTCACCAAATTACAGGAAGGATATAAATAAGGTTGAAAGAGTGCAGAGAAGGTTTACAAGGATGTTGCCGGGACTTGAGAAACTCAGTTACAGAGAAAGGTTGAATAGATTAGGACTTTATTCCCTGGAGCGTAGAAGAATGAGGGGAGATTTGATAGAGGTATATAAAATTACGATGGGTATAGATAGAGTGAATGCAAGCAGGCTTTTTCCACTGAGGCAAGGGGAGAAAAAAAACCAGAGGACATGGGTTAAGGGTGAGGGGGGAAAAGTTTAAAGAGAACATTAGGGGGGGGCTTCTTCACACAGAGAGTGGTGGGAGTATGGAATGAGCTGCCAGACGAGGTGGTAAATGCGGGTTCTTTTTTAACATTAAGAATGAATTGGACAGATACATGGATGGGAGGTGTATGGAGGGATATGGTCCGTGTGCAGGTCAGTGGGACTAGGCAGAAAATGGTTCGGCACAGCCAAGAAGGGCCAAAGGGCCTGTTTCTGTGCTGTAGTTTCTATGGTTCTATGGTTCTAAATAGCTTTGTCTGTGACTAGTAGAGTGCACCAGGAATCAGTGCTGAACAGTCACTGTGTGAGTGGGCCAGTGTTTGAGTGGTTTGAGACTTCGGCTCAAAGGGGCGAAGGCTAAGGCAAGTTTCTTTCTATCTTTGTCGATTAGTGCAGTGAGAATGAGACAGGGTCAGTGGTGCATTGTTTATGTGCGGTGTGGGAACTCTGGGAGACTTCATTCTCCCTGATAACTGCATGTGCATGAGGTGCAGCTCTTTACATACTCAGTGAAGGAACCGGAGCCGCAGCTGCATGAACTTTGGCATATACGGGAGAATGAGGTGGTGACAGATAGGAGCTCCAGGATGACAGTCACCCTTAAGTTGCAGGAGGGAGGTAGCTGGGTAACTGTCAGGAGAAGGAAAGTTAATACACTGCAGGGTACCTCTGTAGCCCTTCCCCTCAATGATAAATACTGCATACTGTTTTGGACACTGCTGCGAGAGGTGGGGGCAGGGGGGGAGAAACAACCTAGCCGGAGAAAGGATAAGTGACCAGATCTCTGGCACTAAGTCTGGCTCTGTGGCTCAGAAGGGAAGCGGGGGTTGGACAACAATAGTGCAACGGTGATTGGGGATTCAATAGTTAGAGAAGGAGACAGGAAGTTCTGTGGATGTGAATGATACACCCTCCCACGTATGTTGCCTCCAGGTGCCACGGTCAGGAACATCTCAGATCAGGTCCACAGTCTTCTAAATGGGGAGGCCAAGCAGCCAGAAATCACAATACATATTGGCAGGAAAAGGGATGAGGTCCTGATGAGAGCATATAGGGAGCTGAAAAGCAGTACCTCAAGGGTAGTAATCTCTGGATTGCTCCCTGTGCCTTGCGCCAGAGAGGGTAAGAAAAGGATAAATTTAGCAGATGAATGTGTGGCTGAGGAATTGATGCCAAAGCAAGGTTTTCAGATTTGTGGGTCATTGGGATCTCTTTTGGGCAAGGTACAGTATGACCTGTACAAAAAGGACCGGCTACACCTGTACATGAGAATGGAGAACATTACAACACAAACAGGCCCTTCAGCCAATGATATCGGGCCAACCTTCTAACTTACTCTGAGATCAACCTAACCCTTCCTCCCTGAGGCAGATTTGCTGGTGCTGTTGGGGTGGGTTTAAACTAGCTTGGCAGGGGATGGGAACCAGAATGATAGGTCAGAGGATGGGGCAGTTTACATACAGGTAAACGCAACATTTAGAGAGTCTATAAGCAGTTGATGTGGCAAAATTTCAGTCAGTGTGATGGGTTGAAAGGTGTCAGGAAAAAAAAACTTAGAGCTAGGTCAGGACATGAAACTATAATGCAGCTATTACAGATACTTGCAATCACAAGAGCAAGAACGGCCGCTGAATGTTCCAGGGTTTAGATGTTTCAAAAGGGGCAGGGAGGGGGTAAAAGAGGTGGGGGAGAGGCATTGCTAATCAGGAATAGTATCACAGCCGCAGAAAGGGGAGGACATCTTGGAAGGATTGTCTGCTGAATGAGTGTGGATGCAAGTCAGAAACAGGAAGGAGCGATCATGTAATTGGGAGTATTCTATAGACCACCCAATAACCACAGAAACACTGAGGAATAGATCAGGAGGCAGATTTTGGAAAGGTACAAAAATAACAGGGATGTTTTCATGGGGGACTTCAACTTCCCCTAATATTGACTGACACATCCTTAGTGCAAGAATAACACATCCTTAGAGACGGAATTTGTTAGGTGTTAGGAAGGATTCCTGACACAATATGTAGACAGGGCGACCAGGGGAGGGATTATATTGGGTGCTAGACAATGAACCAGGTCACGTGTCAGATCTCTCAGTGGAATAGCATTTCAGAGACAGCAACTACAGCTCACTAACCTTTACTACAGTCTTGGTGAGAGATAAGAGTAGATGTTATGGGAAATTATTTAATTGGGTAGGGAGAATTATGCTATTAGGCAGAAACTGAGGAGCATAAATTGGGATAGATGTACTCAAGGAAATCCAAGGGCCACTTGCATGGGGTTCTGGATAAGTTTGTCCCACTGAGGCAGGATGGTAGGGTAAAAGCACCATGTCTGACAAGACAAGTGGAACATCTATCTAGTCAAGAGGAAGAAAGAAGCTTAGTTAAGGTTTAGGAAGCAAGGATCACACAGGGGTCTTGAGAGTTGTAAGGTAACCAGCAAGAAGCTGAAGAATGGATTTAGGAGAGCTGGAAGGGGGCACTGAGAAGGCCTTGGCGAATAGATTTAAGAAAACGCCAATCACTCAGGTATGTGAAAAACAGGAGGATGGCCAAAGTGAGGATAGGACTGATCAGGGATAGAAGAGGAAACATGCGCCTACAGTCAGAGGAAATAGGGGAGGTCCTTAATGAATACCTTGGTTCAATATTCACCAGTGAGAGGGACCTTGACGTTAGTGAGGACAGTGTAAAACAGGCTGATATGCTACAACATGATGATATTAAGAAAGAGGATGTGCTGGGACTTTTGAAAAACATTAGGATAAATAAGTCCCCAGGGCCAGACAGGATATACCCCAGGTTACTCTGGGAAGGCAAGGGAAGAGATTGCTGGGCTTGTGGTGATGATCTTAGCATCCGCACTGGCCACGTGTAGTTCCAGATAACTGGAGGGTGATAATATTATTGGTTTGTTCAAGAAAGAGTAGGGATAACCCTGGGAACTATTGACCAGTGATTTTTAATTCAATGGTGAGCAAATTATTGGAGATGATTCTTAGAGACAGGATTTACAAGTATTTGGAAAAGCATAGTCTGATTAGGGATGCTCAGGATTGCTTTGAGAAAGGCAGGTCATGCCTCACAAGACTGACTGAATTCCTTGACAATGTGACAAAGCAGACTGATGAAAGGAGAGCAGTGGTCATGGTGTACATCGATTCTAGTACAGAATTTGTTAAGGTTTTCCCTGGTAGGCTGATTCAGAACGTCAACAGGGAAACCTGGCTGTGTGGATTCAGAATTGGCTTGCAAATAGAACGCAGAGGGTGGTAATAGATGGAGAGAATTCTGCTTGGAGGTCAGTGACGAGTGTGTTCCACAGGGGTCTGTTCTGAAACCCCTGCTCTTTGTTATTTTATATAAATGACTTGGATGAGGAAGTGGAAGGGCAGGTTAGTAAGTTTGCAGTTGACATGAAGGTTGGTGGAATTGTGGATAGGGTGGAGGATTGTTGTAGATTGCAATGGGACATTGGCAGGATGCAGAGCTGGGCTGAGAGATGGCAAATGGAGTTCAACCTGGAGAAGAGTGAAGTGATACACACAAAACGCTGCAGGCAGCATCAATGAAAGAGAGTAAACAGTCAGCGTTTTGGGCTGAGACCCTTTATCAGGGCCCTCTTCAATAGATGCTGCCTGGCCTGCTGAGTTCCTGCAGCATTTTGTGTGTGTTGCTTGGATTTCCAGCATCTGCGAATACTCTCGTGTTGAAGTAAACATAGAAACATAGAAAAGTTACGGCACAATACAAGCCCTACGGCCCACAAAGCTGGACCGAACATATCCTTACCTTAGAACAACCTAGGCTTACCCATTGCCCTCTATGTTCTGAAGTTGCATGTATCCATCCAGGAGTCTCTTAAAAGACCCTATTGTTTCCACCTCCACCACCGTTGCCGGCAGCCCAGTCCACACACTCACCACTCTCTGTGTAAAAAACTTACCCCTGATATCTCTGTACCTACTTCCAAGCACCTGAAACTACGCCCTCTCGTGCGAGCCATTTCAGCCCTGGGCAAAAGCCTCTGACGACCAACACGATCAATGCCTCTCATTATCTTGTACACATCTTGTGTGAAGTTACTCATTCAGAATGGTTGAATATGAAGGCAGAATACAGGGTGAATCGCAAGAGTCCTGACAGTGTGCAGGAACAGAGGGATCTTGGGGTCCACATCTATTGATCCCTCAAAGTTGCCATGCAACTTAATTGCGGTGTGTTGGCCCTTCATTACTCAGAGGATTGTTAAGACGTTGATAGTGGTGTGTAGGCCCTTCATTACTCAGGGGATTGTTAAGACATTGAGAGTGGTGTGTTGGCCCTTCATTACTCAGAGCATTGTTAAGACTTTGACAGTGGTGTGTTGCCCTTCATTACTCAGAGGATTGTTAAGACGTTGACAGTGATGTGTTGGCCCTTCAGTATACAGAGGATTGTTAAGACGTTCATAGTGGTGTGTTGGCCCTTCATTACTCAGGGGATTGTTAAGACGTTGATACTGGTATGTTGGCCCTTCGTTACACACCGGATTGTTAAGACGTTGATAGTGGTGTGTTGGCCGTTCATTACACAGAGCATTGTTGAGACGTTGATAGTGGTGTGTTGGCCCTTCATTACTCAGGAGATTGTAAAGGCATTGATAGTGGTGTGTTGGCCCTTCATTACTCAGAGGATGGTTAAGACGTTGATAAAGGTGTGTTGGCCCTTCATTACTCAGAGGATTGGTAAGACGTTGATAGCGGTGTGTTGGCCCTTCATTACTCAGAGGATTGTTAAGATGTTGATAGTGGTGTGTTGGCCCTTCATTACTCAGGGGATTGTTAAGATGTTGATAGTGGTGTGTTGGCCCTTCATTACTCAGAGGATTGTTAAGACATTGATAGTGGTGTGTTGGCCCTTCATTACTCAGGGGATTGTTAAGATGTTGATAGTGGTGTGTTGCCCATCATTACACAGAGGATTGTTAAGACATTGATAGTGGTGTGTTGGCCCTTCATTACTCAGAGGATGGTTAAGACGTTGATAAAGGTGTGTTGGCCCTTCATTACTCAGAGGATTGGTAAGACGTTGATAGCGGTGTGTTGGCCCTTCATTACTCAGAGGATTGTTAAGACGTTGATAGTGGTGTGTTGGCCCTTCATTACTCAGGGGATTGTTAAGATGTTGATAGTGGTGTGTTGGCCCTTCATTACTCAGAGGATTGTTAAGACATTGATAGTGGTGTGTTGGCCCTTCATTACTCAGAGGATTGTAAGATGTTGATAGTGGTGTGTTGCCCATCATTACACAGAGGATTGTTAAGACATTGATAGTGGTGTGTTGGCCCTTCATTACTCAGAGGATTGTTAAGACGTTGATGGTGCTCTGTTCCCCCTTTATTACTCAGAGGATTGTTAAGACGTTGATAGTGGTGTGTTCACCCTTCATTACTCAGGGGATTGTTAAGACATTGATACTGGAGTCTTGGCCCTTCATTACTCAGAGGATTGTTAAGACGTTGATAGTGGTGTGTTGGCCCTCATTATTCAGAGGA